>NC_059075.1:155772279-156077279 GCF_020497125.1 Mauremys mutica
TCCATCTCCCCTGCCATCCATCCATCCATCCATCTGTCACCCCTGCCATCCATCCATCCATACGTCCATCCATCCGTCACCCCTGCCATCCATCCATACGTCCATCCATCCATCCATCCATCCATCCATCCATCCATCCATCCATCCATCTCCTCTGCAATCCATCCATCCATCCCTCCATCTCCCCTGCCATCCATCCATCCATCCATCCATCCATCCATCCATCCATCTATCTCCCCTGCCATCCATCCATCCATCCATCCATCCATCCATCCATCCATCCATCCATCTATCTCCTCTGCAATCCATCCATCCATCTGTCCATCCATCCATCCATCTCCCCTGCCATCCATCCATCCATCCATCCATCCGTCCATCCCCAACACACGTCCATCCGTCCTTTGTGCCACGCGGCGCCTGGGCAGCCCACGCTGGCAGTGCCGAGGGCTGAAAAAAAAGCCCCCCGCCCCCCCTTTCCTGCATTCCAGCTCTCTGGCTCCCAGCCAGCACCAGGTCCAGTGCAGGGAGAAGTTACCTAAAAACTCTGCTCACGCTACAAAATGTTCTTCCCACCCCAGAGTGAGGCACGTTGCCAGGTCAATGTTAGTTTGGCTCTTACCCAACATCCCGCGCTGCTGGCCAGTCCTCAGTGTCCAGCACTAGTGGTTTAGTAGAAAGGGAGCCCAGGCAGAGCGACGTGAAATGGTGAAGCCCCCAGAGACATTCAGCGATTTCCAAGTCCACAGATCAGTTCTGAGCAGCGCTGGGGAGGCTGCTGGCTAGAAAGTCCCTCTGGAGTCACCCCCGGCTGGCCTGGGCCAGGACGTCCCCTGCTCAGAGCTTCGTTGGCGGAGCGGTGACTCCAGAGCTGGGCAGCAGGACTGGAGACAACCTAGAGAAGCCGCAGCTGCATTTGACTCTCCTTTGCCCTGTGGCTCGTCCGTCCTGTGTCCCAAACCCGAGCTCGCAGCACGTGGGCCCGGAGAAGCCGTGCAGCCCCCTGTGCGCAGGCCTGGCCCTGCGTGTGCTGCTGGGTGACTGGTGCCTCCCTCGGCCTCTCGCCGCGGCTCCATGGTACAGCTGACGCCCCTTGATGGGCCATGGAGCGGCCAGGCCGCGCTGCTGCCAGTCGGTCGGGGGTGTCACCCAGACGCACAGCACAGGGTTGGAAATACAGAGACCCCCCCCACACCTGTAACTCACCATGCACAGGTGCTACAACCCTAGAAACAAGCTGACCGTACCGGGCAAGTCCTGACATTTTGCTGACACCAGACATGGCATCTCTGGGCAGATTCCTCGCAGTGATACAATCCTGATAATCACACGAGACGTCTCTGACGTGTTCCATACGGCGTCACACGCCAGCCCCACCTCCATCCTCCAACACACGCCCGTCCGTCCGTCCTCTATCTCCCATCCCTCCATCCCTCCCTCCGTCCTCCAACACACGCCCGTCCATCCTCTATCTCCCATCCCTCCATCCCTCCCTCCGTCCTCCAACACACGCCCGTCCGTCCTCTATCTCCCATCCTCCCATCCCTCCCTCCGTCCTCCAACACACGCCCGTCCATCCGTCCTGTATCCCCGCATCCCTCCCTCCATCCGTCCTCCAACACACGCCTGTCCGTCCTCTATCTCCCATCCCCCCATCCCTCCATCCCTCCCTCCGTCCTCCAACACACGCCCGTCCGTCCCTCCTCTATCTCCCCATCCCTTCATCCACCAACACACGTCCGTCCGTCCTCTATCTCCCATCCCTCCACCCCTCCATCCTCACCCCCCTCTGCCTCTGCTCCCCTTTCCCTCTCGGCACACAGATATTTGCCAGCTGTGGGGGGAGGCCCCTGGCCCAGACGGGGCGGGACTGTGTGGGGGTGGGGGGCAGGTCCCGCCGTGGGGCTGAGCCGATCATTTCCCCTCTCTCCCCTGCAGTCAGAACGAGAACGGGACCCTGGCGGACAACGCAGCCACGCGGGAGCTGCCGGTTCTGCGCCCGGTCGGGGTCGTCGTGACGGGGTACCCCCCCCCCAATTTCCCCGCATCCCCTCCCCCGCTCCTCAGGCCCCTTTCCATGGGGGGCTGGGGTCCGCACAGACACTGACGCCCCCACGTCTCCCCCAGGTTGGAGTCGAGCACCTACGTCAGCGTCTCGTCGGAGCTGCCCGAGCGCCGAGCCATCGCCCACCGCTACCAGGTGCCAGAGCCGGGCTGAGAGCGGGCGCGCTCGGTGCAGCGATTAGCTGCGTACACCGAGGTCCCATCTGTCGTCCCCTCCTTTAACGCCGTCCCTCTTCCCGCCCCCCAGGTGCAGAATCTGGGGCCCCCCGCCGTGCCCGTCGCTGTGACCTTTGAACTCCCCATCCGGGCCGAACTCGGCTTCCTCTGGGACGTGTCCGTGAACCTCAGCGGTGGGGTGAGTGGGACGGGGGGGGGGGAGTGGGGTCTAGGGGGTTGGGAGCCAGGACTCCTGGGTTCTCTCCTTGAATAACCTTCTTCATTCCCCGGCAGGGACAGGAGTTCACATGCACCCCGCCCCTGACGCTCCGAATGGGGCCTGCAGCCCAGACCCCAAACGAACCAGTGACAGTAAGATCAGGGCTGAGATGCAGCCACTTCTGGGGCTGGGCAGACGGGGACCCCTCGCCCGGTGCTGGGACGCGGCACCTCTGGGCTGGAGGTGGGGGGCTGGGCACACGGGGACCCCTCGCCCGGTGCTGGCACGTGGCACCTCTGGGGTGGGGGCTGGGCACACGGGGACCCCTCGCCCAGCACTGGGACGCGGCCCCTCTGGGGTGGGGGCTGGGCACACGGGGACCCCTCGCCCGGCACTGGGACGTGGCCCCTCTGGGGTGGGGGTGGCTGGGCACACGGAGACCCCTCGCCCGGCACTGGGATGCGGCCCCTCTGGGGAGGAGCGGCTGTTTCACGGCGCTTTGGGACAGGCGGTGGAGTCTGACTCTGGTTCCCTCTGCTCCCAGCGCGGGTGTCTCGGGGCGTCTGTCTGCACCCGGGTCCGGTGCCAGGTGGCGTCTCTGGCCAATGGAGAATCCCGCAGATTTAACTTCTCCGGGGAGCTGTACAGGCCGGAGGACGGCGCTAAGGTATGGCCGGGGGGCGCCCGCTGCTGGAGCGATGGGGCCGTGGTGCCCCCGCTGTACCCACTCCTTACCCCCTCTCTGTCCGTCCGGCCTCCAGCTGGGCGCCCGCAGGCTCCGGCTCCGCAGCGAAGCGGCTGTCAGCATCGACGAGACCAAATACTTCCAGATCCAGCCAGAGGAATTCCAGTATAGCCAGGTACCGGGACCCCGGATGCCTGGGTTCTCCCCTGGCTCTGGGAGGGAAGCCGGGGCTGGTGGGTGAGAGCAGGGGGAGCTGGGAGCCAGGACTCCTGGGTTCTCTCCCCGGCTCTGGGAGGGGAGTGGGGGCTGGTGGGTGAGAGCAGGGGGAGCTGGGAGCCAGGACTCCTGGGTTCTCTCCCGGCTCTGGGAGGGGAGTGGGGGCTGGTGGGTGATAGCAGGGGGGGCTGGGAGCCAGGACTCCTGGGTTCTCTCCCGGCTCTGGGAGGGGAGTGGGGGCTGGTGGGTGATAGCAGGGGGGGCTGGGAGCCAGGACTCCTGGGTTCTCTCCCTGGCTCTGGGAGGGGAGCGGGGGCTGGTGGTTAGAGCAGGGGGGGCTGGGAGCCAGGACTCCTGGGTTCTCTCCCTGGCTCTGGGAGGGGAGTGGTGGCTGGTGGGTAGAGAAGGTGGGGGCTGGGAGCCAGGACTCCTGGGTTCTCTCCCCGGCTCTGGAAGGGGAGTGGGGAGTGGTTAGTGCATGGGGGAGCCAGGACTCCTGGGTTCTCTCCCTGGCTCTGGGAGGGGAGCGGGGGCTGGTGGTTAGAGCAGGGGGGGCTGGGAGCCAGGACTCCTGGGTTCTCTCCCTGGCTCTGGGAGGGGAGTGGTGGCTGGTGGGTAGAGAAGGTGGGGGCTGGGAGCCAGGACTCCTGGGTTCTCTCCCCAGCTCTGGGAGGGGAGTGGGGGCTGGTGGTTAGTGCAGGGGGGAGCCAGGACTCCTGGGTTCTCTCCCCAGCTCTGGGAGGGGAGTGGGGGCTGATGGTTAGAGCAGGGGGGAGCCAGGACTCCTGGGTTCTCTCCCCGGCTCTGGGAGGGGAGCGGGGGCTGGTGGTTAGAGCAGGGGGGAGCCAGGACTCCTGGGTTCTCTCCCCTAACCACGTCTCTCCTCAGATCACCACGGAGGTGGAGTTAATTTCCCGTTTCAACCCGGTCCCGGTGATTATCGGCAGCTCCATTGGGGGCGTCCTGCTTCTGGCCGTGATGGTCGGGCTCCTGTATAAGGTGCGTGTCCCCTGCCCAGCTCTGTGGCTGGCCGGACACCGGCCTGTCCGTCCGTCCTCCGCCCGCCGTCTAACACCCCTCCCCCGCTCTTCTCTTCCCCAGTTCGGCTTCTTCAAGCGGAATCGGCCCATGACCCCAGAGGAGACCCCAGGAGGGGAGCCTGTGTCTGGGGGTCCGCAGGGAAACGAGGCCCCACCAGAGCCCCCCGCCGCGCAGGGAGCCACTGACCCCGAGGGGGTGTCATGACACTGCGGTGGGAGCGGGGGGGCTGGGAGCCAGGATTCCTGGGTTCTTGGGAAGGGAGTGGGGTCTAGTGGTTAGAGCAGGGGGGGCTGGGAACCAGGACTCCTGGGTTCTCTCCCCAGCTCTGGGAGGGGAGTGGGGTCTGGTGGTTAGAGTGGGGGAGGTCTGGGAGCCTGGACTCCTGGGTTCTCTCCCCAGCTCTGGGATGGGAGTGGGGGCTGGTGGGTCAGAGCAGGGGGAGCTGGGAGCCAGGACTCCTGGGTTCTCTCCCCAGCTCTGGGAGGGAAGTGGGGGCTGGTGGGTTAGAGCAGGGGGGCTGGGAGCCAGGACTCCTGGGTTCTCTGCCCAACCGTGAGAGGGGAATGTCTTCATTTCTGAAAGTGTTTTTTGTCTGATTATTTTGTTTCAGTTTCTGTTCTGTGGTTTTCTTTGTTTTTAAACCAGAGGAAAAACATCTTTGTCAGAAGCTGGAGACAAATCTGCTTTGTTCATTAATTTCTACCATGAACTCCTGTTTCGATCACACCCACGGCTTCGTGGGCGCATAGGGGGGCCGGGGGCGATTACTCAGATCTCCCTTCAGCGCGGAGTGTTTGGCCACAGGAGCTGCCAGGCTGGCTGCTGGCGGCCGAGTTTATTTTATTGCGTTGTGTAGGAGCTCGAAAGCGTGAAAGGCCCCAGCAGATCCAGGCTGCGGGCTCTGCCCTGTCCCCTTCACAGAGAGGAAAGTGGGGTTCAGCTCCCCCAAAGCCAGCTCACGCCTCGCTGCAGCCTGTTTACGGTCGTCTCCCAAATTCTGCAGCAAAGACACACCTCAAACGGCTCTAAAATCCACATGCCGCGTCAGATCGACCTGAACGTTGCTGTGCTGGGAGGAGGCGCCAGGTGGAATTTGGGGTGCAAATTTGGGGTTGATTAGTCCAGGGGTTTGGCAGATACAGCCCCCCACAAAATTGCTCTGCTCTGAATAGAGTTTACGGTGCGAATTTGGGGCTCTAGTCTAGGGGTTCAGATTGTTGCCCCAGTAGTTGGCACTGGCTAGAATGTGGGGGGGT
Source organism: Mauremys mutica (assembly GCF_020497125.1). NCBI lineage: Eukaryota > Metazoa > Chordata > Testudines > Geoemydidae > Mauremys > Mauremys mutica. The sequence continues at coordinate 155,777,915 of NC_059075.1, forward strand.
AAGTCAGGGTTCTGTAATTCAGGGGTTCTGTAGATCCTGCCCCCCCTAAAACTGCCAGGCTGGTGGTAGGCGCTGGAGAGCATTTGGGGTGCAAATGCCCCGTTAGCTACTCCAGGGGCTCAGGAGATACAGCCCCTCCCCTGAGAAATGCCCCGGTTCGCCGTGTGTTTTCTCAGGACGATCCACCGAACACGGGTCTCCCGCGAGTCGCCCGGGCCCGAGCCAGCGACTCTCCCCAGCGCCGGCCCCGGGAGCCAGGGATTGGGAAGCCGCTGGGCTTTCGCCTGGCCGTTCCCTCGGGCCGGGCGCTGAGATCGTGTCAGAGCCACAGGGTGGTTGTAGGCAGCCGCTGAGCTGTGAACGCGGCAGCGCCCGGCCATCGCCCCCCCGCCCCGAAATGGCCAGATCAGAGCCAGGCTGCGGACGTGGCGGGCGCTGGCCAGCGGGTCCCGGGAACTGGAGGGGCCGTGGGTGCCCGGTGTCGTGCCAGCCGGGGTCGAAGACGGGGTGGACAGGGGCACTGTGGAAGGGGAGCAGGCAGATCGGGGCATTGGGATGACCAGCAACTTGGGCTGGAGCTGACGGTGTTCATGAAACATGAGACTCCGGATCCCCTCCAGAGTAGCCAGGCCTGTCGGGTTGGCGAGGCCGCGGCAGGAACGCTGCGCCCAGTTCTGGGGTGAGCCGTCCATAAAGGATGTCGCCAGACTGGGGAAGGCGCAGAGGGGAGCCGCAGAACCGAATCGGCGACTGAAGTGGCTGGGTTTGCGGAGCTCGGCTTGCGGAAGGACGCCGGAGAGGTGGCGTGATCACGGTGCAGAGGGACCTGCACGGGGAGGAATCCCGCGGACTAACGGCCTCTCTGATCTCGCGCAGAAAGGCCGGGCAAGAACCAACAGCCGGACGCTAAAACCTGAGCTATTCAGGCTGGAAATCGGGCGCCGGATTGTTAACAGGGCGGGTGACGGGGACACACTCCCCGGGGACATGTTTCACCCTCTGTCGCTAGAGGCTTCGGGTCACGACAGGAGGCCACGAACTTTCTGGAAGATGATGCAAGTCACTAGGTTCAATAAAGGGGGAATGGGGTGAAATTCGCTGGCCGGTGTTTCCTGCGGGTCCTTCTGGCCTGAGACTCAGCGGCTCTGGCTCTCAGGCCGACCTTTCGCCCTGAGCTCGCACTGCCACCCCCTGGTTTGCGACAGCGAGGCGAGGAAGTGGCCTGTCCCGGAGGCTGCTCCCTGGGTGACGCTGTTGCACAAGTCGCCCGGCAGAGGAGGGTGCGGGCGTGGCAGGGACGCTGCAGGACGGGGTTTGTGATCATGTCTTTGCAAGCAGCGGGTGCGTTTGCGCCTGACGTCCGTGAATCACTGATTCTTAGGGTGATTCCTGGGCCCTGGGCCCTGCATTTCCAGGCCGGGGGGAGGTGGGCCAATAAGAGCTGAGAAAATATTCAGACTCAACTGTGATGATGTGGGACTTTTCAGCCACATTTCTACGACACCACTGCCTGCCTCAGTTTCCCTCCGGACTTTGCACGGCTCGCCGGCGGTTAAAAAGCTGAGGCAGGAGCTGTGAGGGGGGCGGGTGCCACGTAACCATCGGGGTGGAACGACTGGGTCGTTAGCGGAGTAGCTGAAACCAGCCCAGAGCGAGGGAGGAACCGGAGAGCCCAAAGGGAGCCCAGTGGCTGAGCGGGTGACACCCCCCCGTGGGAAATGCCGGCGGGGCTGAGTGCGTGAACGCAGCGCGGGTCGGCAGGAAGCAGAGACGGGCTGGATTCTGAGAGACCCGGCAGCTGTCACCCAGGGGGCTGGTAACAGGCTGTGACTTGGTGACACCAGGGATGTCGCCTGCAGGGGGAAACAGGCCTGAAAGGCTCCGAAATCTGGTCTCGCTCGGCCACGGGGTCTACGAGGAACCAGGGAGCAGCCTGCTGCCCGTAGCCTCTCTTGCGTGGGGGGCGGGGGGGGGATTAAAGGAGGGTCTCTGGGGAGACGGGGATAACAGGGAGAGGTGCAGGGGAGTGGCCGCAGGGCCGGCTCCAGGTTTTCTGCTGCCCGTAGCCTCTCTTGCGTGGGGGGCGGGGGGGGGGGGATTAAAGGAGGGTCTCGGGGGAGACGGGGATAACAGGGATAACAGGGAGAGGTGCAGGGTACTGGCGGCAGGGCCGGCTCCAGGTTTTCTGCTGCCCCCAAGCGGTGAAATAAAAAGAAAAGCAAAAGCCGCGGCAGCGCAATGGCGCCGCTCCGCTCTTCCGCGGCCCTTCAGCGGCGGGTCCTTCGCTCCCTCTCTTCCTCTTCAGCGGCAGCTCAAAGAGCAGGAGAGGGACTGAGGGACCTGCTGCCGAATTCCTGCCAAAGACCCGGACGTGCCACCTCTTTCCATTGGCCGCCCCAAGCACCTGCTTCCTTCGCTGGTGCCTGGAGCCAGCCCTGAGCGGCGGTAATGAACATGCAGGTCAATGACGAACCCCAAGCACTAAACGGGCCCCAGCTGAGATCAGGGCCCTTATTGTGAAGTGATGGGGATAGAACCCAGGAGTCCTGGCTCCCAGCCCTGCACTCTAATCCACTGAATCTGGCCTCAGCAGCATGCAGTGGCAGGGAGTTCCCCAGGCCCAGCGCATGCTGCACAGGAAAGGCTTCCTCCAATGCCCCCTGGTTCAGGTGTCGTAAGAGAGGGAGAACAGCAGCCCCCCCCCCATCTGTCTTTTCTGTTCCATCCCTTTGTGGAGAATGGTGGGTTGTTATATCCTTGGGGCAGCCGGTGTAGGAAGCAATCACTTGAGGCCAGAGAGCAGGCAGCTAACCAAAACCTCCATTTTATTTACATATATACAGAGAGCTCCTCAGCCGGTTGAAACCGGTTGAGCTAACCCATAATAATCTAACTCAGTTGCCATAGCAACAAAACCATGACAACCAAATACACAACATATTCCTCCCCCCCTAATAAGAACATCCCCTAAATAAAACACACACTAGACTAGAGAAGGAGGGTAGACTGCCTCCATTCCCGGCTAAACCCTGGGGATTATTTTGCCCCATAACCGTGGGTTCGCCCTAGCTAAAGATCCAGCCGATGAGGAGGCCTTCTGTCTCTAGGTGAATTACGGCGAACTACTGGTGTTATTGCACCCGAAAGCACTAGGGGCTCAGGGTCCGCAGCACGAACAGGTGAGGAGGTGGTATCAGCTCGTGCTGGGCAAAGGGGTATCTCAGCCGCCGGCAGTAATGGAGGAGAACAGTCAGAAACAGGTGACTCGTGATTCGATCCCTCACCAGAAGAGGTGAAGTCAGACCCCTCAACTGCAGATGGGTCCTGAGGACTGGCATGACCTGGCAACAGCTGATCTACATGTCGCCGCCAGGTAAGATTCTCTGCAGTCCGGATTGTGTAGGAAACAGGTCCTGTTTGAGTGATGACTGTGGCCGGAACCCATTTAGCTCTGGAAGTATAATTCCGAGCCAAAACTGGCTGTCCCGGGCTAAAGGTTCGGTCTTTTGCTCTGGGTGCCCGTCTGATGACTTGATATTGCTGCTGATGTTGCACAATTTGTCGGGGTTCAGAAGGTTTCAGCAGATCAAAGCAAGTGCGCAGCTGTCGTCCCATCATTAGAAAGGCAGGAGATGCGTGGGTCGTAGCATGAGGTGTGTTTCTGTAGGAAAGTAAAAAGGTATCCAGACACTTTTGAATGGAGTGTTGTCCCCTTGCTGATTTCAAAGCGTTTTTCATTGTCTGAACAAATCTTTCAGCTAATCCGTTGGTGGACGGATGATATGGTGCTGACGTGATGTGGTGTATCCCATTTGCTTTCATAAAATTTTGAAACTCCTGAGAAACGAACTGCGGTCCGTTGTCGCTCACAAGTTGTTCTGGCAGACCAAAACGACTAAAGAGTCCTCGTAGTTTTTGGATAGTACTCTCTGCAGAAGTGGACTGCATTATAGAGACTTCTGGCCATTTAGAATGGGCATCTATTGCCACCAAGAACATGCTTCCTTCAAGGGGGCCAGCAAAGTCAACGTGAATACGTTGCCACGGGTTTTCAGGCCAGTCCCATGGGTGTAGGGGTGCCCACTGGGGTGCATTCCTCACACCCTGACATGACATACAAGCTTTTGCCTTCTCTTCAATAGCGCTGTCCAGTCCAGGCCACCAAAAATAGCTTCGTGCAATTTCCTTCATGCGCACTATTCCACAGTGACCAGAATGTAGCTGTTCTAACATCTGTGATCTCAGTGGTGGTGGAATAATGACACGTCTCCCCCACAACAAACAACCAGATTGGACCGATAACTCCGTCCGCTTGGACATGTAGGGAACAAGGTCGGATGAGACCGGAGAGGTTTGTCGAGATGTTCCATGCATCACCAGGTCCATAACGTGGGACAATACTGGGTCAACGCGAGTTGCCTTCTTTATCTGAGTAGCAGTGATGGGTGTATTCTCTACCTGTTCAAAGTAGAAGATTTCCTTGTGGGCACTATCTTGGTGTTTGACCGGCAAAGGCAACCTTGAGAGGCCATCTGCATTGCCATGTAGAGTGGATTTCCGATATTTGATTTCATATGTGTGTGCTGAAAGTAACAATGCCCAACGTTGCATACGACTAGCGGCTAATGGGGGAATGCCTGTGTAAGGTCCAAAAATTGATGTCAGAGGTCGATGGTCTGTGAGAAGAGTAAATTTTCGCCCAAACAGGTACTGATGAAACTTCCGAATTCCAAAAACAATTCCTAATGCCTCACGTTCGATTTGGGCGTAGTTAGTTTCTGCTTTGCTTAGAGTGCGTGAAGCAAAAGCAATAGGTCTCTCTTCTCCTGAAGGCATAATGTGTGACACGACTGCTCCCACTCCATAAGGGGAGGCATTGCAGGCCAATTGCAGTGGTAAGGATGGATCAAAGTGCGTTAGAACTTCAGAATTTAGCAATGCATCCTTAGCTTTGTTAAATGCAACATCACAGGCTTCAGTCCACTTCCAGGCCTTGTTCTGCCCAAGGAGCTCATGAAGTGGTTTTAGCAGTGTGGCTAACTGTGAGATGAACTTTCCATAATAGTTCAGGAGTCCTAGAAACTAGCGCAGCTGGCTTACATTTCGAGGTGGGGGAGCCTCCACAATAGCTTTAACTTTTGCAGGGGCCTTATGAAGACCTGCAGAATCAATGATGTGTCCCAAATATTCAACAGTGGGGGGGGGGGAATGTAGTTCCAGGAACACTAGGGGTGACTCAGTTCCCCCACCCGTGTGTACAGCTGCCCACTAGGGTAAGTTCTTCTCCGGGGCCAGGGCTAGGTGTTGGATGCCTGGATGCAGGCGTAGGTGGGTATGAATGACCGATCAGAGCTCTCCACCCTGTGAGTGAAGATTATGGGAGATTCAGGGCCACGGACATCAGGAAAACCTCGGCCATTGGGGCAGCTGCTTCTGCCTCTGTGGCCTGTCCTGGGCGTTCCCGGGTCACAGTCCTGCGCAGCAGGAGATGACTAATTGTCCTGCATGACAACAGCCCCACGGTGGATTTTCCAACTCCCAAATGATTTCCCACGGACCAGCAGCAATCCGGCCACGTGATTTCCACAGTGCGATCACCACCGGCGTATCCGCTGTCAGGGCAGCTCCGTTCCAGCATCCCTATGCGGGAGGGTTGGGGTGAGCGCACTGCCCAGTCCAGGAACATAACTGGGCAGATCCGAAAGCTCTGCGGCCGCTGCTCATCGGCCCAAGCCTGCATCCTGAGGCGATGGTGCCAGTCAGGGCTTGTTTCTCGGGCTCAGAGATGGTGCGTGTGACGTTATTAATATAAACTGGGACCATATAGAACATGGTTTGCATCCAAGGTCCTGTAGTGGCACCAAATCTTAGGTAAAGGGGGTCATCTAAGGTGTCTAAGACCAGGTTCTGGGTTGCTGGTTATGATTATGCTGTCTGGGTGCCTGTGTCATTTTGTAGTTGAAGTTATAAGTATTGGCTCTGTACTGTCTGTATTTTGTATTTGTGCTGTGCTTCTGGGAGACACCCCAGACAAGCTGGTGTTAGCTCTGCCTAGCCTGCTTGATGGCTCATTAAGGACCATCAGCTACACAATTGACCCATGGAGAGGAGACAGACACGCCTTGTGACTCAGCAAAGTGCAGGGACTGGCCCATGTGACTCCAGACTCCATTTTGCTGTAATTTTCCACAGTAAGAACAAAGAGGTTCTTACACCTGGAAGAGCCTATATAAGGCTGATGCCTCATCTCCATCTGGTCTTCAATCCTGCTTCTTACCTCTGGAGGGACTTTGCTACAAGCTGAAGTTCTGCACAAGGGACTGATGACCCATCCCAGCGGGGGATGTTCCAGAGACTTGATTTGAACCTGCAGTTTACTCCATCACTGCTACAAGCCTGAACTAAGAACTTTGCCATTACTGTATGGAATTGATTCCATTTAACCAATTCTAGCTCTCAGCTCTACCTTTTTCCTTTTATGAACAAACCTTTAGATTTTAGATTCTCAAGGATTGACAACAGCGTGATTTGTGGGTAAGATCTGATGTGTATATTGACCTGGGTCTGGGGCTTGGTCCTTTGGGATCGAGAGAACCTTTTTCTTTTATTGGGGTGTTGGTTTTCATAACCATTTATCCCCAGGACGAGTGGGACTGGTGGTGATGCTGGGAGACTGGAGTGTCTAAGGGAATTGCTTGTGTGACTTGTGGTTAGCCAGTGGGGTGAAACCGAAGTCCTTTTTGTCTGGCTGGTTTGGTGCCTTAGAGGTGGAAAAACCCCAGCCTAGGGCTGTGACTGCCCTGTTTGAGCAATTGGTCCTGAATTGGCACTCTCAGTTGGGTCCCACCAGAACTGCCTCGTCACAGTGGCGTAGTCGGCAGGATCCACAGAACCAGGTCAATTAAGCTTTGGGTCAGAACCCCACGCTATCCAAATTTGAAATTTGAGATTGAGAGTTTGGTGGGTTAATAATTAGTGACCATGAGACAGAAAGCATCAGGAAAAGCAAGGAAACTGCAAGCCTTGAGAGACAGCCTGCAGTTTGAACATGAGCAAAAACTGGCAGAAATTCGAATGGAAGAGAAGCAAGCCTTGGCCCAGCTGGAGAAAGAGGCTACTGAAAGAGAGAAAGAAGCTGCTAAAAGAGAAGAAAGAGCTCGTGAAGGGCATCTGGAGCTTCTGGCTGCTGAGAAGGAGACTGCTAGACTCTGGCTTCAAGTCAAAAAAGCAAGGGAAGAACAGCAGAAACTGTATCCTCTTGAAAATCCAGTTTATAGTTATGTTGATCTGTATTACTCTGGGCAGTTTTCTATGTTTAACCAGTTTTGCTATGGCTATGGAGAGGAGGATTTTAACCTGGTGGGAAATAACTGTTTGTCTGTGCAAGAAAGCAGTGTGTCTGTGAATGGAGTTTCTAAATTTCTGTCTAATGTCCCAGAAGTGAATCTGGAGTTAGATTAAGAGCAGAAAGATCTAATTGGGGAGGAAAATGTTTCTCAGGAGCAGATTAAAGTGGCTGGTCAGGTGGAAGCCCAAACTGAGGAAGGAAAGGGTAGATTTGTGATGGGTGATGGATTGGTGGCTAGTGCAGCTTGTAAAAGTGAACCTGAAATGGGTAACTGTGATTTGCTGGAAGTAGCTCAGTGTAGTGAAAAAAGCAGCAGCTTATCTGTTGGGAGTGGCAATGTGCCTGGTAGGGAAAGTTTGGAGGAGCCTAGGCAGCCTTGTGAGCTGATGGCTTTGTCCAGTCAGCAGTTTGGGAAGACAAGGACAGTGGAAGATGAGTGTCCCTGTCCCTTACCTGTGTCCTGTGTGGAGAAATGTGACAGTGGAGGGAATGTGCCTGTGTCTGTCAGGGGTATTGACTTGCCTAGGGAGGAAGCTACCTCAGTCTCCAAGCAGTTGTCTGTGAACAGCCCTGTGTGCTGGGACAAGGGAAATGAAATCCCAAGCTGTGTGTCTGGTAAAGGAGAATGTGTCTCCGGCTCTTGTCTGTGGAGCAGACAGAAGGTGCCTTTCAGCCTGTGATGGTTGAGGGTGATTCAGTTGTCTCGGAGTTGGTTGTAAATACAGCTAAAGCCCAGGAAGGGAATGGTCCTAAGTTTGTGTCTGCTGGGGAGACTGGCACTGTGACTAGGTTGCATCCAGTTAGTGTCTTAGCAAAATCCCAGAGACCAGACGATTCTGGCGCTTGTAGTTTGCCAGTTGCTAATGTGTGGTTGGAAAAGGGTGCAGCAACTCTGTCTGATCAGGGTGATACCCTAGCCAGGGCACAAGGGGAGCATGAAGGTGATTTAACTGTGTTACCTACTGACAGTTTGACAACTTGTAGCAAGAAGGAAAAGATTCCTGGACTTGTTCATGGCCAAGGGAAGGAGACTGCTTCTGACCTGTTATTGAGAAAGTCTATAAGTTTGCATGAAAGGGGATTGTGTAGAAATCCACCTGATGGGCCAGAGGTGATTCTGAATGTAAGTGAGACCCAGAAAGAGTCTGGGATTGCTCAGGGAAGGGTTCCTGTAGAGCAAGCCCTAGGTGAAGAGGGTGAGAGCAGAATTTCTGAGAGGGGTGAATTGCTGCTTAGAAAAGCTCATACGGAAAGGAATCCTCATGGTAGCCTGTGCAAGCGGTTTACTGCAACTGAAGGGTGTGAAAGTGATTTAATCAAGAAAGTTTTAGTTCCTAACAGCCAGAAATTTTTGGTTGTGAATGGATCCACTGACTTTCCTTTTGAGAGATCCAGTGTGGGCAGCTTTGAAAAGGTCTCAGGTGGAGTAGAAGCTGTTAAGGAAGTTGAGCAGCCCTATAACCACGTGGCTGTGTGTGGCCAGCTTGTTGGGGAGACAATGGTGTTGGGACAGGAATGTCTCCATGCTGAATCTGGGAGTGAGCAGTTTGTGCTTCAGGGTCTGAGGACAGATTCAGTTACTGGTGTTTCAAAGCAGAACAGTTTTATGGCTGAATGCTTGAGGATGCAGAGGAAAGCAAGCCAGCTCTCACCCTCAGACCCTTTGGATCCGTGTGGTATCTCTGTAAGACAGAGTCCAGCCTTGGAAGTGGTAGCAGCTAAGGAGTTAAAAGCTAGTGTTTGTGTTGATGCAAATTACCTGGCTGGCAGGGAGAAGAAAGACTTGCTAATAACTGTTAGCACAGAGAGCCCACCCCATCAGCCAGTGACTTCTGTTAGGCAAAAGCAGATCCAATCCACTGTTGTTCAAACCAGGTTTTACCTTGTGTTTGTAAAGAGATTCAATCATGTTATTGAACATGACTTTGATAAACCATTTCTGTTATACACTGGTACGGCCTCTAGCCCAACACTAGCTGTAGTGAGACAGACCCAAGGAGGGGGAGCTCTTGGGATGCAGTCAGTGATGTTTTGTCATCCCTTCCTGCATCAATTTTGCGTTGGGGATGTGACGTTATTGATATAATCTGGGACCACATAGAACATGGTTGCAACCAAGGTCCTGTAGTGGCACCAAATCTTAGGTAAAGGGGGTCATATAAGGTGTCTAAGACCAGGTTCTGGGTTGCTGGTTAGGATTGTGCTGTCTGTGTGCATGTATCATTTTGTAGTTGAAGTTATGAGTATTGGCTCTGTCCTGTCTGTATTTTGTATTGTGCTCTGCTTCTGGGAGACACCCCAGACAAGCTGGTGTTAGCTCTGCCTAGCCTGCTTGATGGCTCATTAAGGACCATCAGCTACACAATTGACCCATGGAGAGGAGGCAGACACGCCTTGTGACTCAGCAAAGTGCAGGGACTTGCCCATGTGACTCCAGACTCCATTTTGCTGTAATTTTCCACAGTAAGGACAAAGGGGTTCTTACACCTGGAAAAGCCTATAAAAGGCTGATGCCTCATCTCCATCTGTAGCAGGGTGGATCCTGCTTCTGCTGGGAAGGGGTTTAAAAAGTGGCCTGACAGGGCTTGAGAGCGGTGGCTCTCAAGGCTGAGCTGATTAGAGAAATGGCTGCAGCTGGGGGCCATGCCTCAAACTGAGGAGCAGGGCCTTATAAAAGGCAGGAAAGCCAGGAGCCAGACAGTCTCTCTCTGGTGATAGAGAGAGATGGGCCTGGCTGCTTGGTAGATGAGACAAGGTACCTAGGGTGAAGCAGGGCTGGGGAAAGGCTGAGGAGCTGGGGAGCTCTGGCCTGGAAAGCCCCAGGCTGCGGCCTAGCAGAGGGCAGAGGGTACTGGGAGGTTGCAGAGGGCAACTTAAGGTTAGGCCAAGGCAGCAGGTCCAAACCCCCTTTGCCAATGATGAGTACTGGATACTGCAGTCTGCCCCAGCGAACGGGGGCTAAATAGAGACTGGGCAGTAGCCACTACTGAGGCGAAGTGGGGATAGTAGGGTGGGGGGTTCCCAAGGAAGGGGAAACCCAGACAGAGTAAGAAAGGGGTTATTGCCAGGGGGCAGCACCCCAGAGAAAGGGGCACCGGGTCTAGGAAGGGACACGGGGACCAGAAGAACAGGTGGATCACCGGCCTGCAGAGGGCGCTCCGGAGCTGGACTGAGCTAAATTTGCAGAGCAACCAGCTGGAGGCGCCGCAGGGGTGAGTCCGACCCGTTTACACCATCTTGTCTTCAATCCTGCTTCTTACCTCTGGGGGGACTTTGCTACAAGCTGAAGCTCTGCACAAAGGACTGACTGACCCATCCCAGCGGGGGATGTTCCAGAGACTTGATTTGAACCTGCAGTTTATTCCATCCCTGCTACAAGCCTGAACTAAGAACTTTGCCATCACTGTATGTAATTGATTCCATTTAACCAATTCTACCTCTCATCTCTACCTTTTTCCTTTTATGAATAAACCTTTAGATTTTAGATTCTCAAGGATTGACAACAGCGTGATTTGTGGGTAAGATCTGATGTGTATATTGACCTGGGTCTGGGGCTTGGTCCTTTGGGATCGAGAGAACCTTTTTCTTTTATTGGGGTGTTGGTTTTCATAGCCATTCATCCCCAGGACGAGTGGGACTGGTGGTGATACAGGGAAACTGAAGTGTGTAAGGAAATTGCTCGTGTGACTTGTGGTTAGCCAGTGGGGTGAGACCGAAGTCCTTTTTGTCTGGCTGGTTTGGTTTGCCTTAGAGGTGGAAAAACCCCAGCCTAGGGCTGTGACTGCCCTGTTTGAGCAATTGGTCCTGAATTGGCACCTCAGCTGGGTCCTGCCAGCACCGCATCGTCACAGTGCGTCACCGTCTGCAGCCGCTCCAGGGATGCTGCCAGAACCCTTGAATTTTTTTCGTTGTGTCCCTCAGCAAACTGCCCTTGAAGGAATCATCATGTCCTCCTTTGTCGGGGCTCATCCTGCAGGGCTGCAAACACCAGACGATCACCCGTCCTGCATCTGCCACGTACATGGGCGCCGACTTATATGGGCTCCTGGGGCTTTAGCCCCAGGAATATTCACAGACAGGGGCTCTGCTCCAGCAATATTTGGAGCTAGGTTTCTCCCCTACTGTGCGCTGCCGGCAGCCCAGAGCCTTTTAAATCCCAGCCGTGGCAGGGAATCAGAGGGCTCTGGGCTGCCTGCCGCGGCGGGGAGCCCAGAGCCCTCTGATTCCCAGCCGCGGCGGGGATTTAAAAGGCTCTGGGCTGCCCGCCGCAGCAGGCAGCCCAGAGCCCTCTGATTCCCGGCCGCGGCTGGGATTTAAAGGGCTCTGGGCTCCCCGTCGCAGCGGGAAGCCCAGAGCCCTCTGATTCCCGGCTGCGGCTGGGATTTAAAAGGCTCTGGGCTCCCCGCGGTTGCAGGCAGCCCAGAGCCCTTTAAATCCCGGCCGCGGCTGGGATTTAAAAGGCTCTGGGCTGCCCGCCGCAGCAGACAGCCCAGAGCCCTCTGATTCCCGGCCGCGGCTGGGATTTAAAAGGCTCTGGGCTCCCCGCGGTTGCAGGCAGCCCAGAGCCCTTTAAATCCCTGCCGCGGCTGAGTTTTTAAGGGCTGCGGGCTCCCCGCGGTTGCAGGCAGCCCTGATCCCTTTAAATCCCAGCCGCGGCTGAGATTTAAAGGGCTCTGGGCTCCCCGCCGCGGCGGGCAGCCCAGAGCTCTCTGGTTCCCGGCCGCGGCTGGGATTTAAAAGGCTCTGGGCTCCCCGCGGTTGCAGGCAGCCCAGAGCCCTTTAAATCCCAGCCGCGGCTGAGATTTAAAGGGTTTTGGGCTCCTCGCCGTAGCGGGCAGCCCAGAGCCCTCTGATTCCCGGCCCCGGCTGGGATTTAAAAGGCTCTGGGCTCCCCGCGGTTGCAGGCAGCCCAGAGTCCTCTGACTCCCAGCCGGGGCTGGGATTTAAAGGGCTCTGGGATCCCCGCGGCTGCCAGCAGCCCAGAGCCCTTTGAATCCCAGCCTCTGTCCGCTGATTGCCCCCTCCCCAGACCCCTGCCCCAACTGCCCCCCAGAACCTCCATCCCCTATCTAAGCCCCACTGGTCCTTGTTCCCCGATTACCCCCTCCCGAGACCCCTGCCCCTAACTGCCCCTTGGGACCTCAGCCCCTATCTAAGCCTCCCTTCTCCTTGTCCCCAACTGCCCCCTCCTGAGACCCCCCCCAACTCCCCCCGCAGGACCACACCCCCTACCTGTCCCCTGATAAACCTCTTAGACTCCCATGCCTATCCAATTGCTGCCTGTCCCCTGACTGCCCCTTCGAACCTCTGCCCCATCCAACCCCCCCTGCTCCTTGTCCCTTGACTGCCCCCCGGAACCCCCTACCCCTTCTCCAACCCCCAAACCGCTTACTGTGCCACTCAGACCAGCGTATCTGGCTCCGTGCAGCTCCAGACAGTTGCTGCCATGCTCCCCCATGGAGCCCACAGCCCTCTCCCACCCCCAGCACCTGCCTTCCAGATTTGAACACCTCAAAATTCAGGAGTGCTCAAGCTCGGTTTGGGCAGCTTTTACTTCATTTCTCCCAAATCAGTTTCCCCTGCAAGGTGCCAGCTGAAGGTGTTGGAGAACAGAGAGATCAGGTGGCCTCCTAATGCCTGGAAAAGAGACAAAGGCCGGAGGAGGGAGTGTCAGTGCCTGTGCGGACTTCTGGGAAGTGCACGGTGTGGAAGGGGATGCTGTTATGCTTTGGAACATCTCCATACAAAGCCAGTCAGGACTCTGGGGGAGCCTCCTCTCTGAGCAGACTGTCTCCAGGGCAAGAAGCTTACACCTTCCTGGGTCTGACCTCGGAGCATTCAGCCCTTCCACACTGTGCACTTTCCACAGCGAGTCTGCCCAGGCTGGTCCTGGGGCAACCAGAGGTCCCTGCACCCCAACTCTGCAGTCAGATGTGACTCTCAGCCAGACAGTAAAACAGAAGGTTTATTAGATGACGGGAACACAGTTTAAACAGAGCTTGTAGGTACAGAAAACAGAACCCCTCTGTCAGGTCCATCTTGGGGGGTGGGGAGCCCAGACCCAAGTTCTGGGCCTCTCCCAATTTCCCCAGCCAGCTCCAAACTGACACTCCCTCCTCTGGCCTCTGTGTCTCTTCTGGACAGGGAGGCCACCTGATCTCTTTGTCCCCAACACCCTCAGTTGGCATCTTGCAGGGGAAACTGAGGCACCCACACAGTATTCAGAGAAAATATTAAGAACATTCCCACTTCATCACAACAGATGCAACAAAATATAATACCGTATATTGAAGCAGGCAAGTGCTGCTTCTGACTTTCCACTTTTAATTGACCCTTGTAATCTTGTGGCACTGACGCGTTGTAGCTTCATTTTATATCGGCTTACAGGGCGGGAGCGGGGGGGCACCACCATTTTGGGCCCCACCAAAAATTATACAAACCTGCCGCCTATGGCCACGTAACGTTCACGGGAACAGGGAGGAGCTGAGCAGGATCAAAGCTTCTTGTGGAGATGATGGCCCCCGAAAAGTGCCGCCTGGGTTGGAGAATCTTTCTAAAAAAGGTGTGAGAGCGATGGGGGGCGGGGGGATGCTTATGCCGCGATCATTACAGCAACCAGGAAAATTCCACCCACCTTGGCGGCCACAGTTAATTTCAAATTCCAAGGCTCATCTCAAATTGATTGAGCTGATCTGACTGACAAGAACTAAGCTGATCTGGGGATATTTCATACCTGGCAAACACACCTCCACGTTAATCCCTGTTCTAACCATTAACAGTTTATTACAAACATTATCTTTTGCACATGTGCAAGTAACGAGGTGACACCCATTCCCGGAACTGACAATCACATCAGCACTGAACCTTGGAGTTATGTAGCCAAAGGCTGTTACCACGTAAGCAAGAATCTTGCTGCGGGAATTTTCCAAAATTAACCAATAGCATCTAGGTTTGTTCTCGTACAATCAATCGAGGTTCCATGTGAAATGTTGGCAGCGGGTGGCCTCAGAGCCCACATAGAACATCTTGAGGCCACAGTTGCTGCCTCAATTACATGCAGACATGACGAAAAGGGAACATGGCAGAGTGGGCCCATCTCAGAACTGGCCGCTCCCACACTCCAGGCAAGGAAGAGGCTCTCCTGATGGGCAGTGACCTCAGTGAAACGGTGGATCACACTCCCTCAGATGGGACCCACCATCAGACAGAGGTGCTAGGGGCTGATCATATCACATGCACCGAGGAAGCTGTTCCAGACGAACAGAGGGGACTTCAGGATCTCAGTATGGAGCTGAGACGAGGTTGCAAAGAAAAGACGTCTGTTGCCAACTCTGTTTTTCTTAAAGCCCCAGCTCCTGGAGTCATGTGATCATGGGAGACTCTCACTTTCCTCCCGCTGCCTAACTAAAAGCTACATTTCTAGCTGTCTGAGATGTGGAGAAATTGAAAACGTGACCCCTAAAGGCTCAAAATCCAGAAGGCAAATAAAAAGAACCCCAAATTCATTATTTTTACACCACTGCCTGCTGTTACGCCGATCTCATGACATTTTAGTTAGGTACCAGCTGAGATCACAGTGGGAAATTTTGTTATCTCAAGGAGGTGTCATGCCAAGGAGTGAAATAAACACACACACAATAGTGGCTCAGAGCACGGGGCTTTCAAAGTGCAGTGACTGGCACGAGTGTCACTTCCATTTCATAGATCCCAAGTCCCCCTTCCCCCCATCCCCATGATCATCTAGTCCGAGCTCCTGGATCACACAGGCCAGAGAACAGCTCTCCAGTCATTCCTGGTTGAAAAACATCCCGTTTGGATTTAAAAACTGCCAGTGAAGGAGAATCCACCCCAGCCCTTGGCAAGTTGTTCCAATGGTTAGTTCCCCTCAGTGCTATAACTTTGTGCCTTATTCCCAATCTGAATTTGTCTAGCTCCAACTTCCAGCCATTGGAGCTTGTTACGCTTTTGTCTAATAGATTGAAGAGCCCCCTATTATCAAATTCCTGTTCCTCATGCCAGGAATTACAGGCTGGGATCAAATCACCCCTTAACCTTAAACTAAATAGACCGAGCTCCTGGAGTCTCTCGCTGTCAGGCAGGTTTCTAACCCTTGAATCGTTCTCGCGGCTCTTCTTCGACCTGCTCCAGTTTATCACCAGCTCCCGTGACTGGGGCACCAGACCTGGACGCAGGATTCCAGCAGCCGTCGCACCAGGGTCACATCCCTAGGGCGAATCACCTCTCTGCTCCTACTCGAGACTCCCCCGGCTAGTGCCTAAACCCCACGTGCAGACCCCTGGCACAGAACCATCGTCTCTCTTCCCTTCTCCCTGCCCTCATCTCCCCCGCCCCCCCCGCCCCACTCCCTGCAGCGCCGTCGCTTTCACTTGCTCCTGACGGGAAGTCCTGGCATGAGGTGAATCATTAACTCTGGCAGTTCATTTCCCCCTCAGGCCGGATGGGGACACCCTATTGCCGGCAGTGGGGTCATTTCCCAGCCCACGGCATGGGAGATTTGGGCCCAGTGACTTCAGTTGGGTCCCTCCTGATTCACCGAGGTCTGAGGCAGACAGTTATTGCTGAGCTCCGGTTCTACCCACCCCCCCCCCCGGGCTCCTCCCTCCTCTTCACAGCCACCCCACACCCGTCCCTAGAGAGCCAGCCCATCACCCTGCTGAGGGGTTCTGAGGGTGTCTGATCAGGAGTCACTCGGACTCTCATGCTGCCTCTATTTCATGCAAATGCCTGGCCCCATGGGGTCCTCGGCCACGACGGGGTACTACCGTACTACACCTAATATATACAGTTTGGTTCCTGGCCCAATGGGGGCCTGGTCCATGACTGGGGCTAATAGGCACTACCGTAATACACCTAATAAACAATGTACAGCGCCTGGCACAATGGGGGCCTGGGCCTTAATGTCTCTTTGTAACCTCTCCTGTGTCCCTGTGCTCCAGCTCCCCAGGTTCTTGGTGGAAAAGGTAAGTTTTTAAGCACTGTATCGATGAGGTTTTTCCCCACCAATGTTAAGAAAACAGCCCTTAGTTTATCAGAATCTTCCATGGCTTTGAACATTTGCGTAAAAATATGGCTCAAGTCTCTGAGTACATGTGGCAAAATCTTCCTCTTTTTTATTAAATTAGAAACTGTGTGTACGGCCATATGCAGCCATTTTATCGTTACCCTCCCTCCTGTTTGTTTATTGAATCTCATCCTTGTCGCCGGCTTTCTCTGTGATGTTCCCGGCGCACCCAGGGACGTTAGATCAGAACAGAAATACCGTGGGCAGACGGCAGCATCACCCAACGTTACTGCTGAGACTCCACAGCGATAACCCAGAATAACCAAGCACAGAGAGAAAGAAAACAGGCTGCTCCCTGCGGCAGGGAGACGCAGCTCCCCCGGTCTTGCTTTCACCGGCTCTGCCCAGCCTGACTCTGACCGGCCGCTTTGCTAGCAGCACACAAACCTGCCGGCCCAGCTACGTGCTAACGACAGCTCTACACACGGACAAGCGTCAGCGCCAATCGAGGGCCCAGCGAGTAATTAATGGGACACGACCCTGTTCCAGCACTTCCTGCCCCAGGGATGGGCCCAGGCCGGGACCCTGATGCCAGGGTAGGGCGTGTGGGGAGATGCTGTGCAGCGCTGGGGGACACCACCCCCTATGGCTCCAGGCTGCAGCCCCCCCTTCCCGCTGCTGTTCGGCCCGGGCCAGGGGGTCAGGGACGTGCCAAGGCCTCCCCCCCAAGCCAGGACCCTGTCAGGGGCTCCCCGGGGAGAGGAGACGCAGGGGCCGCTGCCTGTGACACCCTGCCAGGGTGGAGGAGGGGTCGGGCTCTGGGAGGGAGTTTGGGTGGGGGAGGGGGAGGAGGTCAGGCTCTGGGAGGGAACAGGTGGAGTGGGGACGGGAGTGGGGCAGAGCAGAGGTGGGAAGAGGCAGGTTGGGGCCAGAGCAGGGGTGGGGGTGGAGCAGGGTGGGGGCTATGGGGAGGGGTGGAGGGGGGCGGGAGGGGGCGGAGCAGGGCAGGAAGAGGTGGGGTGGGGGCTATGGGGAGGGGTGGAGTGGGGACGGGAGGGGGCGGGGCAGGGGTGGGGATGGAGCAGGGTGGGGGCTATGGGGAGGGGTGGAGGGGGGCGGGAGAGGGCGGAGCAGGGCAGGAAGAGGTGGGGTGGGGGCGATGGGGAGGGGAGTAGTGGGGACGGCAGGGGGCGGGGCAGGGGTGGGGATGGAGCAGGGTGGGGGCTATGGGGAGGGGTGGAGGGGGGCGGGAGGGGGCGGAGCAGGGCAGGAAGAGGTGGGGTGGGGGCTATGGGGAGGGGTGGAGTGGGGATGGGAGGGGGCGAGCAGGGGTGGGGATGGAGCAGGGTGGGGGCTATGGGGAAGGGGTGGAGGGGGGATGGGAGGGGGCGGAGCAGGGGTGGGGATGGAGCAGGGAGTGGGCTATGGGGAGGGGTGGGGTGGGGATGGGAGGGGGCGGAGCAGGGGCGGAGAAGGGGCTGGGCCGGCCGGGGGATCAGGGTGGCTGCTGGAGCAGCAGCTGTGTGGGGCACAAGGAAATGTAGGGGCATGTGGTGCCCAAACCCCCTGGTCCCCTCCGCAGCTGCGCAGTTTGCGTGTGGGTAACAACGGCTCTGCCCAGGCTCTTTTAAATCATCCTCTGAGTATTCCTGGGGCCTGGGCACCTGGGCCCGGACAACTCGCCGCCCCTGTCGGAGGGGGCAGAGTTAAGGTTGTGTTGGGCATTTACCCAGGCCCGTCCTTAGGCATTCGCAGCATATGCAGCTGCACAGGGCACCCGAAAATTTGGGGCACCCCTGGGTCTTAGTGTCCACCTGCCGCCTCTCCCTATCCCTGTTCTGCCCCTTCCCGCAGGCTCCCACCACAGCCGGCTGCTGCCGCCTGGGGAGGTTCCTCTGGAGGGGATCCAGTAACTTAAAAGTGAAACAGCCTCCAGCCACCAGCCCTGTTAGCACAACCCTGAAGCTGTTAAAGAGCCAGTCCAGGGGTGATGAGGCATTTCACAGGCCTGTGCCACCCCCAGGGATACACTGTCAGCTTCTGAATGTAACGACAAAACCGGTTGTGCATCACTGTCCTATTTCCTCAGAACACGTCCGCCTACAGGACCTTGGGTTAAAATTTGCTTTGAAAGTATCTCATTAGTGAGTTGCTGGAGCTTATAAAATCACAACATGAAAAAATCCTTGCATTGATTAGAGGCACAAGCTGAGTATTCATCTTTAGCCTTAAACACTTGGATCGTCAGCCCTGTCGATTTCTACAGAAATCCTTCGGAAGTCTCCACCCTTAGCTAAAGCACACACGCCAGCCCGGGCAGCCGTTGGGCACAGGGGCACCAGTTGAATAACACTGCACAGGGCCCATAAATTCTGAGGGCGGCCCTGCATTTACCGTAACTCTGTAATCCCTGACGCTGCAAAGGTCGAGTGTTGCTGAGCTCGACGATCCAGAAGGGCACGAGCTACCCCCGGGCAGCCCTAACGCTGCGTTCCCAGCGGGTTTTGTCGGTGAATTTCCTAGATTTTCTGAGTCCCAGTCCACTGCTCTCTCCACTGGGCCCCACGGCTGCTCTGTGATTTCGAATTCTCCCCCCCCCACACCTCCACCCCCACCCTGTTAGCAGAGACTGGGGCTAATGGCCGCGTGCATAGGGGCCGACTCCATGGGAACCACGGGGCTGGAGCACCCATGGGGAGCAGCCAAGCTCCCTGCCCTGCCCCCCACCTCCGCCTCCTCCCCTGAGCGCGCCACATCCCCGCTTCTCCGCCCAGTGCTTGCCGCGGTGAAACAGCTGATTCGCGGCATAACAAGCTGTGGGGAGGGCCAGGGAAGGAGCAGGAACGTGGCGCGCTCAGGGGAGGAGGCGGGGCCAGGGCAGGAGATTTGGGGGAAGGAGTTCAGTAGGGGCAGGTAGGGGGTGGAGTTGGGGCGGGGACCTCAGAACCCCCCAACATTCCCCATCAGAGACCTCCAATATCCCCCAAATTGCCCCCCAGAGACCCCCAACATCCCCCAACCTCCCTCCTCAGAGACTCCCCGACAGCCCCCTCAGAAACTGCCCAACATCCCATCTCAGTGACCCCAGCCTGCCCCCGACATGATATTGGGATATTGGGCGTCTCTGAAGGGTATGTTGGGGGGTGTCTGAGAGGGGATGTGGGGGGGATATTGGGGAGGTCTCTGAGGGGGGTCTTTGAGGGGGATGTCGGGGGTTTCTGAGGGGGGATATTGGGGGCTCTCTGAGGAGATATTGGGTGTCTCTGAGGGAGATATTGGGGGGTCTCTGAGGGGGCATGTTGAGGGGTGTCTCGGGGGGATACCTTTGCCCAAGGGAGGGGAGGGGAGGGATGGGGCATCACAAGACAGGTGGGGTGTAGATGGGGGTGCTGGGTGTCATAACCCATGGCTATATCATCCAGTTCATCTCGCTCCCCCTCCTCCCTTCATCCCTCTTCAGGGTCCTTCTCCCAGGAGCCTTTTACAAACAGAAATGGCCTCGCGGCTCCAGCTAGGAGCTATGGAGGAGCTGGCTCAGGAAAACAGAGGAAGGGGTTTTACTCCTCGTGTCTCCTCATTCCAAAGAAGAAAGCGTGGGAGGGTCTTCAAGCCGTCCTAGACCTGAGGAAACTCACCAATACATGCACTGCCTCAGGTTCAGGATGGAAACATTTGCCTCCACCAGTTGGTCTCCCTCAAGGCTGGCCCGTGGCTCTCGACTGGCAGAACACCCACTTTCCTATCCGCCATCCACCCGGCCCACAGCACGTTCCTCAGACTCACAGGGGCGCGTGAGCAGCCAGTCATCCAAGGGCCGGTAGACGTGAAGTCCCAGCTTCCTCAGCTGTGCTGCCACCGGCACTTTGTGACCACACCTGCTGCCGCAGAGAGTCCAAAGGCCAGTATCCTCCACTGGAAATGGCTGAGCTCCCCTGTGGATCTTCCTAGTTGCCTTCACGCTGGCAGGCAGAGTGAGTGAGACACCGGCCCTCACGGCTGGGCTGCTCTACACGTCATCCCACAGGGACAAGGTGGTGATGAGACCAGGTCGTCCCCCAGGTGGTCTCCGAATTCCCCTTGAATTCTTCCAAAACCGCACCTTGCTCCGGGGGAAAGAAGCTTCACTCTCCAGCTGTCTCCAGAGCCCGCTGTACCACCCGGACAGTGCGACAGATATTGCAACCCCAGGCCGTAGCTTTGGGACCCACGCTATGAAATCTATGGCTGGGCTGTATGATTCTCTTCTGCTCCGTGGGACACGCTGACGGCTCCCCCAGGAACTAACAACAACGTGGGGGGGTGATTACCCCTATGATTGTTAACAGCTCCAGAGAGGCATCACTCGCTGGAGGGGTTTGTATGTGCTGGATCAGGCTGAGTTTTCCAGAGACTAAAGGCCTTTGTTATACAAGGCTGAGTTTAACCAGCCTCGTGGCCTCTTTCTGATCCAGCAAACGGACAGGACTTCTGGTCCAAGGGGCCCGAGTCTGAGGAAGGGTTGGGATTTTAGCCTGCCTGATGGGGGATTTCCGGTACATTCAGTGTCCCTGTAAATCCATTTACTGTTTACATGTTTTCTCTGGAGGCTTTTATCCTGAGTAAGTGAGCTGGCTTTGGAAACACCGTTTGGGTCACTGGTCAATCACTTGTTGTGTCTATGGAGAGTAACCACGGGGCAGGTGCTGGACTCAGGGCAGACCGGCGGCTGGGGATATCCCAGTGAACTACAGGGGGCTGGGCCCGAAAGCTCCAGTCAGAAGGGAGTGGGACACCGTCGGGCCCCTGCCCAGAGAGACGTGACAGCTGGAGGCCTGAGCCCTGAACAGGCATTTCCACAGCCGGCCACGGAGCGGGTCAAAGGTGCATTTACCCTGAGACTGTGCCAGACACGACCCAGCCCGTCAGACTTTCTCCTCGCCTCCTTTCACCCCAGGGTCTCTCCAAGTGGATTACTCAGCGTATCTCCACTTGTGACCAGCTGTACGGGAAGTGACTGTTCCTTTTGCTTTTCAGCTCAGAAATTTCAGGTTTTGATTTTTTTGCCAAAAAGTTAAAATATTCCACAGAAACGATCCCCCAGGTTCTGACCAACTCCATCAAAAACCCTTTTACCTGCCCAAAGCAGGTAAAATTCTGCCCTTAAATTTTCCCCTCTTTAGAGTTTAGAGGGAAGAACAAGGCTGGGCCAAAAAGGAAAACTTAAAAGTGGATTTTTATGGACAAGGTAGAATTGGTAAAAGTGAAAGTGAAACGGGATGAGAGTTGCAGCTTGTTCAATAGCCATATTGTGAGATAACTATTAACTATGTCAAGATTTATGGACCACAATAAACTACCAAATATGGGACCTGCACCTGGCTGGGTTTGAATATTTTCCATTCTCTGGTGACTCCATGACTTAAGACAGAGCAAAGGCTTGTTCTGGCAGTAGCCAATGAAATTGCAGGGATCTGCATGTACAGCATTCTTGCGTTCTTATTGGCTGGGACTTTCCAGTCAGTATAATTACCAACCGATTGAACATCTACATAAAATCTGTGCAAACCCCAGTCCTTCCGATCTTCCGTCAGACCTGGAGCTGCAACAGCCTGGTCCTGTGAGCAGGTAAGTCCTTCTCCATTCTTATTACCATAGTCATTAGGTGAGATAACGGGGCGTGAGGCGGCTAGTGACTAGGGCAGGAATGACAGATGGTGGGTTTCTCTCGGCTTTGACTCTAACTCCCTGGGAGAGTTTGGGCCAGTCGCTCTTCGGCCGGGGGCTGCTTTAAGAAGTTTGCCCTTGTGTCCGATGAGTGAACTTGGGCCGGGGCTCTGCAGCTCTGCAATGATTGTGCTTCTCAGATCACTGTGAATCAGGAGGGACCCAGCTGAAGTCACTGGGCCCAAATCTCCCATGCCGTGAGCTGGGAAATGACCCCACTGCCGGCAATAGGGCATCACCATCAGGCCTGAGTGGGAAATGAACTCCCAGAGATAATGATTCACCTCACGCCAGGACATTCCATGAGGAGAAGGTGAAAAAGACGGCTGGGGAGGTGGAGAGGAGCAGGAAGTGCCACATGAGAGAAGGGAAATGGGATGATCTTTCTGTGCATGGGTTCTGCACAGGGGGGGATTTACACATTGGTACAAATATGTGCCCAGGGGAATCGTGAGTAGGAGATGATTTTATCTTTGCATTTCGCACTGGTGCAAACCACTGCTGGAATCCTGAGTCCAGTTCTGGTGCCCACCATTCAAGCAGGCTGGTGGTAAACTGCAGAGGGGTCAGAGAAGAGCCGTGAGAACGATTCAAGGGTTAGAAACCTGCCTGACAGCGAGAGACTCCAGGAGCTCGGCCTATTTAGCTTCACTGAGAGGCGGCTACTGGGTGACTTGTTCCCAGCCTGTAATTACTGGCACAGGGAACAGGAATTTGATAACAGATGACTCTTCAGTCTGGCAGTGAAAGCTCTGACAAGAGCCCGTGGCTGGAAGTTGGAGCTAGACAAATTCAGACTGGGAATAAGGCACAGAGTTATAGCACTGAGGGGAACTAACCACTGGAACAACTTGCCAAGGGCTATGGTGGATTCTTCTTTGCTGGCAGTTTTAAAATCCAGACGGGATGTTTTTCTGAAAGCTCTGCTCCAGTTCAACCAGGAACGACTGGAGAGCTGTTCTCTGGCCTGTGTGATCCAGGAGCTCGGACTAGATGATCAAAGGGATGGGGGGAACAGTCCCTTCTGGACTTGGGATCTATAAAATGGAACTTACACTAGTGCCAGTCCCTGCACTTTGAAAGCCCCGTGCTCGGAGCCACTATTGTGGGCGTGTTTATTTAACTCTTTGGCATGACACCTCATTGAGTTAACAAAATTTCCCACTGTGATCTCAGCTAGTACCTAACTAAAATGTCATGAGATCGGCTTAACAGCAGGTGGCTTAACAATAATACATTTGTGGGTTATTTTTATTCACCTTCTGGATTTTGAGCCTTTAGAGGTCATGTTTTCAATTCGCATCTCTGACAGCTAGAAATGTAGCTTTTAGTTTGGCAGTGGGAGGAAAGTGGGATTCTCCCATGATCACATGACTCCAGAAGCTGGGGCTTTCAGAAAAGCAGAGTTGGTGACATTTTGCCAAATACTTTTGTACAGCTCTTCTTTGCAACCTCTTCTCAGCTCCATATTGAGATCCTGTAGATCCCCTCTGTCTGTCTGGAACAGCTTCCTCAGTGCATGACGTATGAACTGCCTCTGTACCTATATCTGATGGTGGGTGCCATCTAAGGGAGCGTGTTCCTCCATTTTATCGAGGGCACTGCCCATCAGGAGATCATCTCCCTTGCATGGCGTATGGGAGTGGCCAGTTCTGAGATGGTTCCCCTCTATCATGTTTCCTTTACATCATGTCTGTACAAAATTGAGGCAGCGACTCTGGCCTCAAGATATTCCGAGTGGGCTTTGAGGGCTACCAGCTGCCAGTGAAATCTGGTTTGATTGTACGAGAACAAAACTAGATTATGTTGATTAATTTTGGACAATTACTGGAGTGAGCTTCTTGCTTATGTGGTAACACCCTTTGGCAAAATAACTCCAAGGTTGAAGGATGATATGTTTTTCATTTCTGGGTATGGGTATCACCTTGTAATTTGTAATTGTAATAAAAAAATGTAATGATTAAATCGATCAGTGATTAACCTGGAGGTGTGTTTGCTAGGTATAAAGCAGAGGCAACAACATCCCCAGATCAGATTAGTTCTTGTCAGTCAAATCGGTTGGATCAACTTGAGACGAGCCTTGGAACTTGAAATCGGCTATGGCCGCCCCGGTAGGTAGATTTTTCCTTTTTTTGCTCTAATGATCACGGCACAAGCATTTCCCACAACTCACCCGCTTCTTTTTAAAAGTCATAATTTGATCAATGGTCAGCGTGAGGGGTGATACTAACTCAAGAGAATAAGCAAGAATAAATTGAATTAGCAGTTAAAGAGAAATGCAAAGTCTGGGGTGACGTGTCCCTCAGGCTGGATTCAAAGTGTATGCATCCAGATGGTGTATCGTATATATTGTATATGTTGTAACTCTGCATGCAGTAAAATATTATATAATGGCTAAGCGGTATTAGAGATGCTGTAATCGGCATTTCCCCTTCTATTTACCGATCATCAGACTGTTGCTAAAAGGGCAGCCTAGTTCTGGAGGTGACCGAGGAGTCTCAAAACTGACATTTCCCCTGCTACTCCATACTGCTGGTCTACACTACAGGGACAAGTTGATCTAAGCTACGCAATCTGAGTTATGTTAGTTAGTTACGTCTACTTGCCACGGGGCACACGCTGCACTGGGTCGATGGGAGAAACTCTCCCGTTGACTCCCCTTACTGATCCCGTTCCGGTGGTGTACCAGAGTTGACATCCAAGTGATTGGCAGTCAATTTTGTGGGTCTTCACTAGACCCGCTAAACCGACCCCTGTGTATCAATTGCCCCAGCGTGGATCCTGGCTGTAGTGGGACTAGCCCATAGATATGTGGATTCCAAGACTAGAAGAAACTCCTGTGGCCTCCTGGATAAAACTGGCCAGAGAAGTTCCCTGAACTAATCCCTGTTTGAACAGATCTTTGGGAGAAACATCCCGTCTAGATGTAAAAATTGTCTGTGATGGAGAAGTGCCCTGCTTCTTCCCCTCCGTCCCTCATCCCCTCCCTCCTCCTCCTCACCTAGCTCCTCTTTCTTAAGTCAAGGAAGAGAATTTTGGAGCATAAAAGAAGGTAAATTGAAACCACCACTCTGTCAGTCAAGTTCTGAGGGAAAGTCGCAAATGGTGACCGGCAGCACCCAGAGCTAAGACCTGTACCCTCACAAGAGTTGGACTCACGCCCATATGGAGGTTTTCAAGGATCAAGTTTTTTAACCCCCCCGGCCTCCCGCAACCCACACTCCTGCTTTGAAGCCACGCTGGCTTAGCCAGTCAGGCTGTTTGTAAGTATGCATGTCTGGGTATATCGACACTGCACAGTTGTTGACAAAACTTTTCTCTTTCGTGGGTACTTAAAAAAGCCCTCCTGCAAAAGACAAAAGTTTTGCCAACACAAGCAGCAGTGTGAACGTGGCTTTGTCAGCAGGAGCGCTGTCCTGTATAGATGCTCTCCTAGCCTAGATGGGCTAAATCGACCGCCAAGCGCTCTCCCATCAACTCTGGTACTCCACCAGAATGAGATGCGCAGGCAGAGTTGATGGGAGAGCGTCATCTGTCAACTTACTGCAGCAAAGACACTGCAGTAAGTAGATCTAAGTATGTTGACTTCAGCTACGCTATTCATGTAGCTGAAGTTGTGTAACTTAGATCAATCTCTCACAGTAGTGTAGACCAAGACTGAGTCATCTCCTGTTTTCTGAGCTATGAGAACATTTCAGCTGTTCCTTTGTTCGCTGAATTGCTTTCTGATCTCCTTGCCATTTTCTTAAATTCCCTGGAAACCAGGCACAACCACTTTATTCTACTTTCCTGTAGCCACAAATTCACACCCAAGATCAATTTCCCTTCCTGTCTGGGAATAGGCTATATGGGTCTGAGACCCTTTAGATCAGGCTAGTGGATCCATAGTTAACACATTAAAATTGTTGGGCCGAGACAGGAGCATTATAGCAATATCAGCTAGGTCACCTCCATGCAGCCCTGATTTTATAGAGGACCTGATGGTGTGTCTTGCTGTGAACTCTCACACCTTAGTCGATGGGGACGGGTGTTCCTTAATTTTGTCATGTTTGGGTTGGTGGTGATTGTACCTGAAACACCTGACAACTACTGTATGACACAGTACTTTCTGGACTAGAACAGAACCCAGGAGTCCTGGCTCCCAGCCCCCCCTGGCTCTGACCCACCAGCCCCCACTCCCCTCCCAGAGCTGGGGAGAGAACCCAGGAGTCCTGGCTCCCAGCCCCCCCTGCTCTAACCACTAGCCCCCACTCCCCTCCCAGAGCCAGAGATGGACTCGAGCATTCAGAGGCAGCATTGCCCAGTGCATAGAGTAACAGACCAGGGCTCAGGACACATGGGGTCTGTTCCCAACTCTGCTACCGACTCCTTGTCACCTGGGCCAGGTCAGTTCCCCTCCTGCTCTTTGGCTGCCATTTCTACTAACTGTGAGCTCTTCCGGCCAGCGACGGCTGCTCACTGAGTGTCCGGGCAGCGCCAGGCACAATGGGGACCCCGATATCAGTCGGGGGGTCTGTGCAGTGCCCGGTGCCATGGTCCCCGATCTCAGTCAGGGCAGTGGGGTCTGGGCAGCGCCTGGCACGACGGGGTCCCCAGTCTCAGCCAGGGGGTCTGTGCAGTGCACTGCGCGAGGGTTCCTGATCTCGGTCCTGCGGGAGGGTCTGTGATGTGCCTGGCTAAAGGGGGAGCCCCACTCTTGGTCGGGGTCTGTGTATAACGTAATGGTGCCCAGAGGAGACTCTCGACAGCCCTTCTGCTCTTCCTCCAGAGCCATGAGATCTGCCCAAGGAACCAAGCTGCCAAGACTGGCCCTGGGGACAAAGTGAGATCAGGTGAGTGAGGCCGACGAGCCAGAGACCGGGCGTCTGACCCTGCACAGAGCCAGCCAAGGGGGAGCAGGGGCACGAATGGAGGAGCTGGAGGGGAAAGTGGGGGGGATCTGGAGAGAAGGAGGGGCAGGAGCTGGGGAACACGAGAAGGGGGATCTCAGCCCTCCTCCCTCCCCCCCGCACAGGAGGTCACAGCTCCCCCCACCCTTGGAGAGGTGCAGGGGGAAATCTGGGGGGTTAGGCCTATAGGATCATCGGGGTCTCTTGTGGGTGCTCCCAAGCGAAGGGAGGTGAGTGTGGGACACAGAGGGCAGCGACTCGGTTCCCCCCTGACGCCCGGGGTCACTCGGCAGAGGGGGAGGGGGCTGCTGGAACGACCCCTTGCTGGCCGGGTGACCCCACCTGAGCCCCTTAGAACAATCCCTAGGCTCTCCCGTCCCAGAGGTCCCCAAAACCTGCTCCAAACGGCGTATAACTAACTGTCCCTCTCGACTCGGCACTGGGTAGGTCCTGGATGGAGAATTGGATCCAGTTCTGGTCACCAGACTGTAGAAAAGATTTGGGGGCAAACTGGAGAGTCCAGAGGAGAGCAACAAAACTGATCAGAGATTTAGAAACCCTAAATGGCAGTTCTGCAGAAAAGGTCCTAGGGGTTACAGTGGGCGAGAAGCTGGATATGAGTCAACAGTGTGCCCTTGTTGCCAAGAAGGCTAGTGGCATTTTGGGTTGTATAAGTAGGGGCATTGCCAGCAGATCGAGGGATGTGATCATTCCCCTCTACTCAGCACTGGTGAGGCCTCATCTGGAGTACTGTGTCCAGTTTTGGGCCTCACACTACAAGAAGGATGTGGAAAAATTGGAAAGAGTCCAGTGGAGGGAAATGAAAATGATTAGGGGGCTGGAGCACATGACTTATGAGGAGAGGCTCAGGGAACTGAGATTGTTTAGCCTGCGGAAGAGAAGAATGAGGGGGGATTTGATAGCTGCTTTCAACTACCTGAAAGGGGGTTCCAAAGAGGATGGATCTAGACTGTTCTCAGTGGTAGAAGATGACAGAACAAGGAGTAATGGTCTCAAGTTGCAGACGGGGAGGTTTAGGTTGGACATTAGGAAAAACTTTTTCACTAGTAGGGTGGTGAAGAACTGGAATGGGTTCCCTAGGGAGGTGGGGGAATCTCCTTCCTTAGAGGTTTTTAAGGCCCTGCTTGACAAAGCCCTGGCTGGGATGATTTAGTTGGGTTTGGTCCTGCTTTGAGCAGGGGGTGGGACTAGATACCTCCTGAGGTCCCTTCCAACCCTGAGATTCTGTGATTCTCTGACCTGTGAGGCAAAGTTTAAATAATTGGGCCTGTTTAGTCTGGAGAGAAGAGGACTGAGGGGGGACTGGATAACAGCCTTCAGATCCGTTACCGGCTGTTATACAGAGGATGGGGAACAATTGTTCTCCGTGCCCACAGGAGGCAGGCCAGGCAAGGGCGATTTTGGTTAGATATTAGGGGAAACTTTCTAACTACAAGGGTAGTTAAGCTCTGGACCAGGCTTCCAAGGGAGGTCTTGGGCTCACCCTCAGTGGAGGTTTTTAAGAACAGGATGTCTGGCCTGGGGTTACCTGTCCCTGTCCCCGTGCAGGGGGCTGGTTTAGGTGACCTCTCGAGATCCCCTCCTGCCCCACATTTCTAGGATTCTGCGATTCTACAACAGGGATCCGTCAGCTGGCAGAGAGATGCGGCCACCTCTGGGACGGGGCAGCTGTATGTACACCCCACTGCCAGCAGCACAGCGCCCTCTAGTGGCGCCTGGCTGGGGTGCTGGGGCCAGCACTGCCTGAAAGGGGAGAGCCCCCCGCCGGGCTCCCTGCAGCACCGCGTCCCCTACCACCGCGCTGACTCCAATGGCAGAGTCACTCCCAGAGCTTTGCAGGGAGAGCTCCCCTCCAGGCCGCGACCCGGCCAGTCCTGCTCAGCGTGAGACGGGCTGGGCTCACAGCAGGGCTGGGACGTCTGTGGCCATCCCAAAAATCAGTATCAGGGGACGGCTGTGATGGAAACAGCCATAAACCTGCAGAATTAAACCCTTCCCCCGACCCCCTCTGCCTTTCCCAGGGAGGGAAGAGCTAACCCTGGACCCAGACACGGCCCATCCCCTGCTGGAGATCCCAGAGAACGGGAAGGAGGTGAAATGTGGGAGTTTCATGAAGACCGTCAGCTCCAGCCCGAGGCGATTCGACACGGCGAACTGTGTGGTGACCAAGCAGAGCTTCAGTGCGGGGCAGCACTACTGGGAGGTGTTCGTGGGCCAGAAGCCGCGCTGGAACCTGGGCGTCGTCTCAAAGCGAGCAGTGAGACAGGGCAGATTGATCCAGAAGACATACTGGTGGTGGCCGTGGTCTGAGGAGGTCTGCAACGAGGGCTACTGGCTCGTTGGCTACAACCAGGAGAAGTTCATGAAGCGGGAGAAGCCGTACTGGGCGTTTGACACCAACCCGATGCCCTTTGACTGCAGCCCCCACCCTGAGACCATCGGGGTTTATCTCAATTACCCTGGCGGGGAAGTGACCTTCTACAACGCCGATGACCCCAACAATTTGATCCACCTGTACACCTTCTACCATGCTGAGTTCAAGAAGGACCCCGTCTACCCCATCTTCGACCCCTGCTGGCACGACAACGGGAGCAACACCCAGCCCCTTAAAATCCTGTGAGCGGCTGATTCGCTAGTGGGGGTGGGGACCAAAGCAGTCCCAGCCTTGGGGCTACCAGCTTATACCTCGGGCTAGCCAGCTTCACTGCACTGCTCTGAGCCGCACTGACCTCACCCAGCGACCAGGCAAAGCCGGCACGGTTAGCTCAGACAGGCCGGGGAGCTGGGATTGGGCTGTGAAAAAGCAGCGAGGTGAGACCATGAGATACTCACTTGCTATGGTACATTCACCACCCCCTACTGTTGGAGGGGTTTTCCTCTCAGCAACCCACCTGTGAGGGGTTCCCTCGTCGGGACCCCCTCGGGACTGTCACTTGATGTGCTGAGATACCACTGAGCCTAACCTTTTGGCCAGCCTGGGCACCCCTTGCCTCTGTCTTGCTGAGACAGCTCAGCCCCAGAGATAGGGGCACACCCACCCTGCAGAACACGGACACTGAGATTAGCTCAGCTCTGGGAAGGCTCGGTTAAAAGGGACTTGCCCCAGCACCCAACTGCACAGCCCCAATGGGAGCTGAACCCCACATAAATCCGCCTTACACTGTATAAAGCTTTACACAGTATAAGTTCATATTATTCGCCCTCTTTCTCAAAGTAACGGGAGATGTACACAGACCGTTTGCCTCCCAGGTAACAATTACTTACACTGGGTTTATTAATAAACAAAAGGGATTTTATTAAGTATGAAAGGTAGGACATAACAGACAGCATGTCAGCGTATACCTCCCAAATGTGATCTCTGGGGTACAGATGTGGGGACCTGCATGAACGACCCCCTAAGTTTATCTTCTACCAGCTTAGGTTAAAACTCTTCCGAGGCACAGTCTTCTGCCTTGGACAGATATCGCTGCCCCCACCAAGTGGTTTTCACAAATATTCAGAGAAGGGTCACTCGGAATCCCTATTCCCCCAAAATATTCCCCCAAGCTCCTTCATCCCCTGCCCTGGGGAGGCCTGCGAATAAAATACCAACCAGTTGCCTTAGCAATGTGAGCACAGACCAGACCCTTGTCTAAGGACTTTGGAATCAAAGGATTCTTTTAAAAAAAAGGTAAATTTTATTAAAAAAGAAAGCACACATCGGAAACCTCAGATTTAAGGGATTAAACCCCAAAAATAACTTTCTTGGGGTTCAGCTTAAAGGTTACAAGCAAAACAAAAGCACCTGGGGTTGGCACAGAGGAATCCACAAACCAAAACAATCAAAAAGGTTCCTAATCACATCTGTGCTACAGAACAAAGTAAGTTACTAAGCAAAATAAAACAAACACGCAAAGCTAAGCTTAATACCCTAAGAAACTGGTTACATGTAATATCTCACCATCAGAGCTGTTCCAATAAGCTTCTTTCACAGACTAGACTCATTTCTAGTCTAGGCCCAATCCTTTCCCCTGTTACAGTCCTTGTTAGCTTCAGCAGACATTTTGGGTGGTAAGCGGGGGCTACCCTTACTACCTCTCCACTCACTTCCTCCAGGGCAGACAAGAGAGGGGAAGCCAGGCCCCAGGCCCCCTTCTGGACCACCGGGCCCCCATAATTTGTACCAGCCTCCCCCCCCTCGTTGGCCCTGTTTAGCCGGTCCGCCCTTGCTGGGGGGGCCCCCAAATTTTTTTCACCAGGACCCGAACCTGCTCTTGGCCACCCAGCTTCCTCTCCCACCCTTCAATAGGATTTACATACGGCGGGAGACTGTTGTTTCAGTTAGACCCCCTCCCAGTTCCTCATGGAAAAGCACCAGGTTTAAGATGGATTCCAGTATCAGGTGACATGGTCACATATCTCTATAAGACCCTAGTCTCCATACTTCATGGGCTGACCCAGGCTTACGGGAAAACAAAACCATTCACAGCCCATTGTTCTTGTAAATGGAGCCATGAGGCTCCTGAAGTACCATTAATGGCCCTCACCTAGTCTGACTCCATCAGTAATACGAGTTTATACTTCATATTCCTAACTGTAAATGTAAGAATGATACATGCCCATAAATAGGATGATCACACTCAGATTATAACTTTTCCAATGATATCTTACAAGAGGTATTTTGCATGAAGCATATTCCAGTTATGTCATATTCATAAGCATATTTTCATAAAGGAGTGGCCCATAACACCCCCTAAGCCTCATCCTCCAACAGGTTTGTCTTAACTAGAAGAAAGTTTCCTAATCACAATACCTAGGTTACCCTGCCCAGAACTGAGGATAGAAGCCAGGGGTCCTGGCTCCCAGCTGCCCCTGCTTTAACCCACCTGACCCCACTCCCCTCCCAGAGCCGGGGAGAGAACCCAGGAGTCCTGGCTCCCAGCCCCCCCTGCTCTAACCCATCAGCCCCCACTCCCCTCCCAGAGCTGGGGAGAGAACCCAGGAGTCCTGGCTCCCAGCGTCCCTGCTCTGACCCACCAGCCCCCACTCCCCTCCCAGAGCCAGGGAGAGAACCCAGGAGTCCTGGCTCCCAGCCCTCCCTGCTCTAACCCACTAGACTCCCCCACCCCTCCCAGAACTGGGACAGAACCGAGGAATAGAATCCAGATTGCACCTGGTCATTCTCACCTGTGCAAAGTGCACCTAACCCCCCCCTGCCCAAGCATAAATGAAAGGACAAGCGAGAGAGGATGGGAGGAGTTCTGCTCTCACACACACCGATGTACGTTAGGAGTTACCCCATCAGGGACCTCGGGCTGATTCCCTCCTTCTCCCCAGTGCAAATGAGGAATAACTGCTGGAGTCACTCCCAGGCAAAGCCAGTGTCAGAGCGAGGACAGAGAGATTCGGAGTTGACTCTGGATTGGATTTACACTGACCCAGAGCGCGCTGGCTGCCGGATCCCTTTGTACCGCTGTCTGCAAACTGCTGTTACCCCTCGCTGAGCTCCAGCCCAGGGCTCGTGCTTCTCTGAGGATTTTACTTTGCTCAATAAAGAAAAATATTTGCCATCGTTTCCCAGAATCCTGAGTCGTGACTCGGTTTCTCCATTCAGATCCCTTCCTCGGTTTAACCCTTGAGCTGCTGCAGACATTTCAGATATATATAGATGGCCCCTGCTTTGTTGTACCCGAAAGGCTGGTTGTGGGTGTTCCCAACCTCACCACATATTTCAGTAACTCAGAGCAATACTTCATAACGCCCATCCAGCGGCAGCTCACACAATCCCACAGGGTGTTATTGTTCAGCAGATCAAGACATGCCAAATGACCCCTCACATGGTGTACTTTGTACAACACAGAGCGTGATCACAGCCCAGTGGTGACTATGGGGTTCCAGGCTGCTGCTTACAGCTCCAGAGCGTCCCACCCTCCCGTCGTCCCCGACTCCCTGTCCCACATTTCCAGCAGCCCCACGCTGGCTCCTGGCCAGCCGTACCCTGGCTCCAGGGCCTTAGCGGCCAGAAAATATCGACCTGTGATGATGTTCAACTCTCCCAACCCCCTGCCCCAGCCCTGAGCCCCCTCCTGTACCCCAACCTCCTGCCCCAGCCTTGAGCCCTGCTCCACACCCCAAACCCCTCATCTCCAGCCCACCCCAGAGCCTTCACCCCCAGCCAGAGCCCTCGCCCCCTCCCACAGTCCAGCCCCCTGAGCCGCACCCTGCATCCCCTCCAGGAGCAGGCCCCCTCCCTCGCCCCAACACCCTTCCCCGGCCTGGTGAAACTGAACGAGTGAGCAAGAGTAGGAGAGAACGAGCGATGGAGGGAGCGGGGCTTGAGCCTCGGAGAATGGCGGGGCAGGGGTGGGGCCTGGGGAGGAGGCGGGGCCTCGGGCTGGGGGTGGAGGAGGGGGTGGGGCCTGGGGGCGGGGTTTTCAGTTTTCTGCAATCAGAAAGTTGGCGACTCTACCTTTGTTCCCCCTCAGGCTAGAACCAGCTGTCAGCTCCCTGGGGTCCTCTCTCCTTCGCCCTTCGCCCTTACGCTGGTCTGAACCGGCTGCCTCCCACTTGGGCTGGACCCCGCCCCAGTCACCAGGTCACCAGCTGCTGGGGTCCCAACTGCTAGGGACGGTCACCCCTGGTCCTCCGCCACAACCACCCCCTCCCACCTCATTGCACACACGGCACACAGGGAAACTGAGGCACACACAGTATTCATGCAAAAAAAACCAAGAAAATTCCCTGCTTTACCACACAGGCTATTCAGCTCAGCCCCAGGTCGCTCGCAGCTCAGGCTGGTGTGAGAGGCAGCAGCTGCCAGGGGCTCTGGTGTGGGCGGCTCAGCGAGGACCCCGTGAGGGGAATGGGGGTGACACCAGCGATTCCAGGGGGAGCCGGCCTGGATCAGAGAAGGAGCCGTGGGGGTCCCAGTCCCCGGGCTACGTGTAGCAGGAGACGCTGGAGCTGAGTCTGAATGTGGGAGGTACCGTAACGGGTGTGACAGCGGGGAACTGCCCCGGGGAGCCAGGCAGCAAATCCTCCGTCAGAGGCAACCCCCCCTTGCTCCAACAGCCCCCACTCCCCTCCCAGAGCTGGGGAGAGAACCCAGGAGTCCTGGCTCCCAGCTCCCCCTGCTCTAACCCACCTGACCCCACTCCCCTCCCAGAACTGGGGAGAGAATCCATGAGTCCTGGCTCTCCATCCCTTTGTATTTTCCAGAGAAGGCAGTTTTATCCCTGGACCCGGACACGGCTCACCCTAACCTGGAGATCTCGAAGGACGGGAAGGAGGTGACATGCGTCAGTCAGGAAAGGTTTGTCGACTCCGGCCCGAGGCGATTCGACACGGCGAACTGCGTGGTGGCCCGGCAGAGCTTCAGGACGAGGGTCAAGAGGTCATATGGGGAAGTCAATGTGGAGTCAAGGGGTCATGCAAGGTCACTGAAGAATCAAGAGGTCATGCGGGGTCACAATGGGGGGTTAATGAGAAGCCATATGTGATCACAATGGGGGTCAAGTGAGGTCATAATGGGGTCAATGTGGAGTCAAGGGGTAATACGAGGTCACGACTGGGATGATTGTAGGTCACTGCTGGGGTTGATGGGATGGGGGGGCCCTGGAGGGGGAGGCAATGGGGCCAGGAGAACCCAGGCCAGGCAGGTTGGAGTTAGTTGCTGGGTGGGGTGGGGGATTCTAGGGCAGTGTGACATTCCCCTGGTGTTCTCCGGACTGGTGAGCTGCTGGGTCACTCCGCTCCTCGACTCTGGGAGCCAGCCTGACCCTGCTCTGCGCTGCGAACCCCCCTCCCCGGCTGGTCACGCACAGTCCATGCTGCTGCTGCTGCTTCTCCTGCAGCTTTTCCTCGGGCTCTCTCTCTCTCTCACGGTCCTCTCGCTCTCTCGGGCTCTGCTCCCATCCCATCCGTCGCCGATCCCCTGATGGGGAACCCGAGCGTGAAGACCCTTGTCTGGGTGGGGACCAGACTCTCGGGGATGCCTGGCTGCTGCTCCAGCTGCTCCCAGATCCTCTTGTAGCCCCATCTGGGTCAGGAATCTGGGTCAGGAATCTGATCCTCAGAGCGGTTCTCCTCCTCCAGTTGCACGATTAACTGGGCCTGGATGAACTTCCCCATGCGTAACCCTCTCTGTGTGCACAGGATCACAATGTCCATCTCAAGGAGATGGTGATAGGCCATCACTGCACCGCTCCCAAGTGGCTCCGGACTCACAGGCCTGAGTGCTCTCAGCTCCCCATGGAACCCCTGGTGTGCCAGCCCTTCTCAAGGTCACCACCTCTCTCCCAGGGCCAAGCCGCAGGCTCCTCGGTCCCTGAGACTGCTCGCTGCCGTTCGGGTCACTGGTAAATCACTTGTTGTGTCTATGGAGAGTAACCACGGGGCAGGTGCTGGGCTTACGGCAGACCGGCTGCTGGGGACATCGCAGTGAACTACAGGGGGCTGCAGCCGAAACGTCTGGTCAGAAGGGAGTGGGACAGAGAGAGGTGACAGCTGGAGGCCTGAGACCCAAACAGGCATTTCTACAGCCGGCCACGGAGCGGGTCAAAGGTGCAGTTACCCTGAGACTGTGCCAGACACGACCCAGCCCGTCAGACTTTCTCCTCGCCTCTTTGTAGCCAAATCAGGTAGATGGAAAGGCCTGGTCGTGTCATCCCAGAGACGCTCCAAGTGGATCACTCGGCGTATCTCCAGCTGTATGGGAAGTGACTGTTCCTTTTGGTTTTCAGCTCAGAAATTTCAGGTTTCCATTTTTTTTGCCAAAGTTCAAAAATATTCCACAGAAACAATCCCCTGGTCTCTGAGCAGCTCCGTTAAAACCCCTTTTCCCCACTGTTGGAAATTTGGATCCTCTTCTACGAATAAGGCTCTGAGTTGACATTTAGCCGAAAGCACGTTTATTTCCAAAGGCTGGTCTGCTTGGGAAGAGTCATACATCCCGCATGCGCTATTGAGCATAACTATTAACCCAGCAACACATGATATGAACCAGGGGTCTCAAAGTCCCGGCCCGTGGGCCATCTGCGGCCCGAGAACCTCCCCACTGCGGCCCGCGGAGGAGAGATGCAGGCAGCCACGCTGCCGGCAATGTCTGCTGCAGGCACCGCCCCCCACATCTCCCATTGGCTGGGGGAGAGGGACAGAGACATCATCACTAGTCGCTGGGTAGAGTCAGCCATGGAGGCAGCGTCATTAGTTTCCGGGCAGAGTCAGCCATGGAGGCAGTGTCATTAGTCGCCAGGCAGAGTCAGCCATGGAGGCAGTGTCATTAGTCGCCAGGCAGAGTCAGCCACAAAAGCAGCATCATTAGTTGCTGGGCAGAGTCAGCCATGGAGGCAGCGTCACTTTTTTCCATAATGAATATAAACAAGTCAAAATACCGAACACAACTATCTGACGCACCCCTTGCTGCAATCCTGAAGGTTTCAATTACTCAATCACTGAGAACTGAAGCGTTGCCAGGTGTCTGGCAAACACTAACAACTCTCTGGCAGGCGAAGAATTGTATCAAGTCATATGATAGTTTTATTATTTCTGAGAAATTCAAAATAAAAAATACAATATAAACGTTTTCTTTTCTGAACACCATTTTCAGTGACTTTATTGCCCCGCTGGGAGGATTTGAGGACTGGCCCTAAGGTAAATGGAGTTTGAGACCCCTGATATAAACTAACAGCTAGTTACTTAAAGTAGCGCCAGAAGAGGACCCACCATATTAACCAGTGTTCTGTCATCTTGGGCTACCGACAGACCTTCCAAGCTAAAATTCCCTGCTTTTGACCCCGTTTACACTGTGTGCCTTGGGGCACTTGTTTGTCAGTGAGGAACTGCTTCTCTCACCTATTTCCTCTCAGCGGTTTCACTAGCTCAAACCAGGTCTGTGGTTTTGACTAGCAAGAAAACAACCCCTTCTCTCTTACACAGATACCCTTAATCAGCCTAAAACGCCGAAGCTAACCATAACAAACTGGACCAATAACTAATTACCTGATTACTCTTATATCAAGCACCAGTTTGAATGATCGAGGCCATGTCTACACTACAAAATTAGGTTGACCTGTTACACCAGCAAAAACCCGCCACAGTAACGAAATTGCTTTTGCGTATCCATAGTGCGCTCCATGCATCGACGGTGTGCGTCCTCACCAGCAGCCTTGCATCAGTGCTGAGAGCAGTGCACTATGGGTAGCTATCCCACAGTGCAACTCACCACCATCTAGCACAGGGTGCTTTGGGAAGGTTTTACAGTGCCTCATGGGGTGACTAGGAACATGATTTTAACACCCCATAATGCAATGCTCTCCATCCCATCATTTCATCCGCATCCCATAATGTTTCACACCTCTTTTCAAAACTCCCTGCACAGCTGCATGTCCCTCCTCGCTATCATCCATCTGCGTGAGAAGCCTGGATCCCGCACAGCTCTGCACTATTGGGGTGAGCGTTGGAGCATGGGGCTCCTGACCCTGCAGTATTTGCAGAGCCACCCGAGGAGCTGCGGGGAACATGACAATTCCCTGGAGGACAGGTTGCTGTGGGACGTAGAAAGAAACAATTCAGAGTTGTTGGTGGCGTTCACAGAGCAGCTGCAGACAGCAGAGCACCAGTTCTGGGCCCGAGAAAGAAGCACTGGCTGATGGGATCGCATTGTAAGGCACGTTTGGGATGACAAGT
Source organism: Mauremys mutica (assembly GCF_020497125.1). NCBI lineage: Eukaryota > Metazoa > Chordata > Testudines > Geoemydidae > Mauremys > Mauremys mutica. The sequence goes on from NC_059075.1 coordinate 155,815,563, forward strand.
GGCGGCAGAACTTTCAGATGCGCAAGGCCACGTTCCTGGAGCTGTGTGCAGAGCTCGCCCCAGCCCTCTGGCACAGAGACACCAATAGGAGAGCTGCCCCGACAGTGGAGAAGCAAGTGACGATCGCTCTGTGGAAACTTGCAACACTCGATTGCCACCGATCAGCCGGGAATCAATTTGGAGCTGGGAAATCCACCATGGTGGTTGTTGTGATGCAAGTGTGCTGGGCCATTAATCACCTCCTGCCGTGCCGGACTGTGACTCTGGGCAATGTGCAGGACATAGTGGATGGCTTTGCAGCAAAGGGGTTCCCAGACTGCGGCAGGGCGATAGAGGGCACACATAGCCCTGTTTTGGTACCAGACCACCTTGCCCCAGAGAACATCAACAGGAAGGGTGTCGTTTCTATGGCATTGCAAGCGCTGGTGGACAACTGGGGACACTCTACCATCACTGTGGGCTGGTCAGGGAAGGTGCATGATGCCTGTTCAGAAAGCTGCAAGCAGGGACTTTCTTTCCAGACTGGTGGATTACCATTGGGGATGTTGAAATGCCCATAGTGATCCTGGGAGACCCAGCCTACCCCCTGCTCCCCTGGCTCATGAAGCCGTACACTTCGACAACAGCAAGGAGCACTTCAACTCAGCTCAGGGGGGCTTTGAAAGACCATTTGAGGAGTGAGCCACAGTAATGTGTGTGGCTGTTGTGTGCTCTCCCTGGAACTGCTCTTATGCACCCTGGTATGAACCTTGGGTGCTGTGTCCTGTGTGTAGTAATATAACATTGCAAATTCACCTGTTGCTGTTATCTGTGACAGATAGTGTCAGCCCCAGTCAGTGATTTTGCATGGGCGTGAGTATATGCAGATAGGGCAATGGAAGCGAATCCTGCTCCCATTCCCCACCGGCGCTGGGGATTTTAGCTGCTCTCTCACAGCTGAGGGTAACGGAGGCTGAAAGGAGGCAGCTCCTGCAGGCATCCGGCTGCACACTGGGGCTGTAGGGTGCTAGCCTGGGTGCTGCAATGGGGCCTGCTGAAGTCATCGAAGAAATAAGGCAGCCCCTCCCCAGAAACCTTCGGCTGAGGATTGCAGCCTCTCTGGGAATGTTTCATCGGGGATCTCAATGGAGGATTCACAGGACATCCCTGTGCACACAAACAAACGGTTCTGCGAGGCCCCCGCTGCCTAACTCTAGGGGGGAATGAGAAGCAGAGAGAAGCTCTGCCTCTACTAGTGGTTTCACTGCTTCTTGTAAAAGCAGCAAAGAGTCCTGTGGCACCTTATAGACTAACAGACGTTTTGGAGCATGAGCTTTCGTGGGTTTCGTCTGTTAGTCTATAAGGTGCCACAGGACTCTTTGCTGCTTTTACGGATCCAGCCTAACACGGCTCCCCCTCTGATGCTTCTTGTAGCCTGAGTAACAAAGAGTAAATCAACAGACGTTTCCTGCTACTTGGGGGGGTTCCAGCCCTGCCGATTTCAAAGCAAGCGGCGTATTTACCAGAGGCTCCTGCCCCTGCAGCAGGTTCACCCGTGCTGGACCATAAGGGCTGGCTGGACTGCCCAGGAGTCAAAAACACGTCCTGGCTCACGGCCCCTCTGGATCCCCCAGGCACCTGCCTCCCATACTCCTTCGCCTCTTCCATCACCTCCTCCTCGCTGTTCACGCCATGGCCCTGTGACTCCTGCTCCCCCGAAGTATCCAGGGGGCTCTTGGGGGTGGTGGTGAGGTCTCCACGGAGGATGGCATGCAGCTCTTGGTAAAAGTGGCAGCTCTGCAGTTCTGCACAGAGCCATCGTTAGCCTCCCCTGCCATCTGGTACACCTGCCGCGGCTCCTTGGCTTTCACGCAGCACTGCTGCAGGTCCCTCTTGTACCTTCTAACTCCATGCCCCGAGCAATCTGCCTGTAGATGTCAACGTTTCTACAGCTGGATCGGAGCTGTGCCTGCCCAGCCTCTTCTCGCCACAGACCCCAGAGCGCCAACACCTCCTGTGCACTCCAGGCAGGAGCACGTCTGCCGCGTGGAGCCGGCGTGCTCAGCTGGGCAGGTGTTAGGGGTGCTCGAGAGTGGCTAGGTGGAGCTCTCCACACCGGGCAAACAGGAAATGCAATTTCAAAATTTCGTGGCACTTTAAAGGGCAGGGGCACGTCCCTGAGTACATGGCCGCTGGGCAGCGGAGATCAAAACTGTGACCAGAGCGGTCAAGGCGGGGCATTGTGGGACACTTCCCAGAGGCCACGAAAGTCGATGTAAGTAACACAGTGTCTACACGGACACTGCATTGACCTAGCTACATCGACTAAACTCTACATCGCTCGTGGAGGTGGAGTTATCAAGTCAGTGTAGCGGGTGAGTTACATCAGCCACAGCAAAATTGTAGTGTAGACACTGACATAGTTAGGTCAACATAAGCTGGCTTGAGTCAACCTAACTCTGTAGTGTGGACCTGGCCCTATGGTCCTTCACGTGCCCAAAGCTTTTGAAAAAATTGGCCCTACGTTCTTCCTTCTGTAGTCTCTAGAAGAAAAGAAAAAGACTGGATCAAGAGAGAAAAATTAAAAGAGGATTTTTATAGTCAGGGTAGAATTAGTAAAATTGAAAGTGAAAGTAAATGAGAATGAGCAGAACAAAATGGCCCATGAAACCTCTCTGAGCTGCTTGTTAAATAACCACAGAGTGAACTTAAGACACGCCAAGAAAACCGCTGTCAAGATGTATTGGCTGTAAACTACCAAATACGGAACCTTCACCTGACTGGTTTCAATATTTTCTGGTGACTACGTGACTTGAGACAGAGGGGTGGCTCATTCTGTGATAGCCAATGAGACCGCGGGGATCTGCCTGCTGTACAGCATTCCTGCGCTCTTATTGGCTGAGACATTCCAGTCAGTATAATCACAGACAGACTGAACAGCTACATGAAATCCGTACGGGCCCCAGATCTTCAGATCTGCAATCAAACCTGCAGCTGCAAGTGCCTGGTTCTCTGCGAGTAAGTTCTTCTCCATTGGTGTTATCAAAGTCATTAGGTGAGATAACGGGGCGTGAGGCAGCAGCGGCGGCTAGTGACTGGGGCAGGAATGACAGATCGTGGGTTTCCCTCGGCTTTGACTTTAACTCCCTGGGTGAGTTTGGGCCAGTCACAGAATCGCTCTGTGCCTCAGTTTCCCTTTCTATAAAACAGGGATCATGATACTGACCTTCATTTGTAAAGCCTATTTGAGAGATTAAAGCTGGCTAGAATGTTTAAGAACATAAGAACGGCCAGACTGGGTCAGACCAAAGGTCCATCCAGCCCAGTGTCCTGTCTTCCGATAGTGGCCAATGGCAGATGCCCCAGAGGGAATGAACAGAGCAGGGAATCATCAAGTGATCCATGCCCTGTACCCCATTCCCAGCTTCTGGCAAACAGGGGCTGGGGACACCATCCCTGCCCAGCCTGGACCTATCTTCCATGAATCTATCTGGCTCCCTTTTGAACCCCGTTATAGTCTTGGTCTTCACAACACCCTCTGGTGAGGAGTTCCAGGGGTTGACTGGGCATTGCATGAAAAAATACTTTCCTGTGTTTGTTTTAAACCTGCTGCCTATTAATTTCATTTGGTGGCCCCTAGTTCTTGTGTTATGAGAAGGAGTAAATAACACTGCCTTATTTACTTTTTCCACACCAGTCATGATTTTATAGACCTCTATCATACCCCCCTTAGTCGCCTCTTTTCCAAGCTGAAAAGTCCCAGTCTCATTAATCTCTCTCATACGGAAGCCGTTCCAGACCCCTCATCATTTTCTGAACTTTTTCCAATTCCAATGTATCTTTTTTGAGGTGGGGCGACCACATCTGCACACAGTACTCAAGGTGTGGGTGTCCCATGGATTTATACAGAGGCAATATGACATTTCCTGTCTTATTCTCTATCCCTTTCTTAATGATCCCCAACATGCAGTTGGCTTTTTTGACGGCCGCTGCACGATGAGTGGATGATTTCAGAGAACTAACCACAGTGATCTTTCCAAGATCTTTCTTGAGTGGGAACAGCTCATTTAGACCCCCTCATTGTCTATGTATAGTTGGGATTATGTTTTCCAATGTGCATTACTTTGCATTGATCAACATTAAATTTCATCTGCCATTTTGTTACCCAGTCACCCAGTGTTGAGAGATCCTTTCGTAGCTCTTCCCAGTCTGCCTGGGACTTAAGTATCTTGAGTAGTTTTGTACCATCTGCAAATGTTGCCACCTCACAGTTTACCCCTTTTTCCAGATCATTTCTGACTATGTTGAACAGGACTGGGCCCAGTGCAGACCCCTGGGGGACACCACTATTTACCTTTCTCCATTCTGAAAACTGGCCATTTATTCCTACTCTTTGTTTCCTACCTTTTAACCAGTTACCAATCCATGACAGAACCTTCCCTCTTATCCCATGACAGCTTACTTTGCGTAAGAGCCTTTGGTGAGGGATCTTGTCAAAGGCTTTCTGAAAATCTAAATCCTCTATATCCACTGGATCTCCTTTGTCTGGATGCTTGTTAATCCCCTCAAAGAATTCTAGTAGATTGGTGAGGCGTGATTTCCCTTTACAAAAACCATGTTGATTACTCCCCAACAAATCGTGTTCATCTATGTGTCTGACAATTTTGTTCTTTAGTATAGTTTCAACCAGTTTGCCTGGTACTGAAGTCATGCTTACTGGCCTGTAGTTGCCAGGGTCACCTCTGGAGCCCTTTTAAAAAATTGGTGTCACATTAGCTATCCTCCAGTCATGTGGTACAGAAGCTGATTTAAATGATAGAGTTACAAATGCCAGTTAGTAGTCCTGCAATTTCATATTTGAGTTCCTTCAGAACTCTTGGGTGATACCATCAAGTCCTGGAGGCTTATTACTGTTCAGTTTATCAATTTGTTCCAAAACCTCCTCTAATGACACCTCAATCTGGGACAGCTCCACAGATCTGTCACCCAAAAAGAATGGCTCAGGTTGGGAATCTCCCTCACATCCTCAACAGTGAAGACTGATGCAAAGAATTCATTTAGTTTCTCTGCAATGGCCTTATCGTTTTTGAGTGCTCCTTTAGCAGCGTGATCGTCCAGTGGCCCCACTGGTTGTTTAGCACCTTTCTGCTTCTGATGTATTTAAAAAAAAAATTGCTGTTACTTTTTGAGTCTTTGGCTAGCTGGTCTTCAAATTCCTTTTTGGTCTTTCTAATTATATTTTTACACTTCATTTGCCAGAGTTTATGCTTCTTTCTATTTTCCTCACTAGGATTTATCTTCCACTTTTAAAGGATGCCTTTTTGCCTCTCACTGCTTCTTTTACTTTGTTGTTTAGCCACGGTGGCTCTTTTTTGGTTCTCTTACTATGTTTTTTAATTTGGGGTGTACATTTAAGTTGAGCCTCTATTATGGTGTCCTTCAAAAGTTTCCACGCAGCTTGCAGGGATTTCACTTTCGGTGCTGCACCTTTTAATTTCTGTTTCACTATCCTCCTCATTTTTGTGTAGTTCCCCTTTCTGAAATTAAATGCTACAGTGTTGGGCTGCTGTGGTGTTTTCCCTGCCACAGGGATGTTTAAATTTAATTATATTATGGTCACTAGTACCAAGTGGTCCAGCTCTATTCACCTCTTGGACCTGATCCTGTGCTCCACTGAGGACTAAATCAAGAATTGCCTCTTCTCTTGTGGGTTCCAGGACTAGCTGCTCCAAGAAGCAGCCATTTAAGGTGTCAAGAAACTTTATCTCTGCATCCCGTCCCAAGGTGACATGTACCCAGTCAATATGGGGATAGCTGAAATCCACCATTATTATTATTGATTTTTTTATTTTAATAGCCTCTCTAATCTCCCTGAGCATTTCAGAGTCATTAACACCATCCTGGTCAGGTGGTCTGTAATATAGCCCTACTGCTATATTCTGATTTTTCAAGCATGGAATTACTATCCAGAGAGATTCTATAGTACAAATTAGTTCATTTAAGATTTTTGCTTCATTTGATTCTACGCTTTCTTTCACATACAGTGCCACTCCCCCACCAGTACGATCTGGTCTGTCCTTCCGATATATTTTGTACCCTTGGTATTACTGTGTCCCATTGATTATCCTCATTCCACCAGGTTTCAGTGATGCCTGTTATATCAATATCCTCATTTATCACCAGGCACTCCAGTTCACCCATCTTATTATTTAGACTTCTGGCATTGGTATATAAGTATTTTAAAAACTTGTCATTATTTGGCTGTCCCCTCTTGCATGACGTAATTGAATGGAACTTTTTTTTTCATTTGACTGTTTCTCATCAGTTCTTCCCTGTATTTTATCATTTTCCATCCTCTCCTCCTTATTAGGACATAGGGAATCTCCATTTATAGATCCTCCCCTAAGGGATGTCTGAACCACATGCTCCTCCGCACCTGTCGGTTTTCCCCCGTCTCCTAGTTTAAAAACTGCTCTATGACCTTTTTAATTGTAAGCGCCAGCAATCTGGTTCCGTTTTGGTTTCGGTGGAGCCCGTCCTTCCTGTATAGGCTCCCCCTCTCCCAAAAGCTTCCCCAGTTCCTAATAAATGTAAACCCCTCCTCCCTACACCATCGTCTCATATATGCATTGAGACCCTGCAGTTCTGCCTGTCTACCTGGCCGTGCGCGAGGAACTGGAAGCATTTCAGTTAAACAAGCCTTTTAAATGGTTTTTTTTCATTAAACAAGTTTTTAAAATGTCAGAAATTTAGCCTTTTTTGAAAAACAGAATTTTTGGTGAAAATGTTTAAATTTTTTCAAAAATTTCCTTTAAAAAAACATTAGACAGAAACTTTCCATTAAAAATGTTGGTTGTTCTGCAGAATGGGTTTGCTCTTTATTTTAAGTTTCCTTTGTTTGTATCACCCCCGTTGCAACCTAGCATCAACTTTTCGACAGAAATGTGAAATCAGTCTCACTGCAGGCACAGGCAGCAGCGTTTCTCTGTTGTTGTTTATGTTGCTAAAGTGTCACTTAAAATACCATTAGTGATATTACATCAGTAGTGATATTGGTGTGCGATGGGGTGTCTGCCCCACACTGGCCCATAAGGGGTTAATAGCGCCCTAGGGAGGCTGCACAGGAGGCAGCCAATCAGAGAGGGGGTGTGAGGAGCAGCCAATCATGGCCAGGCAGGCCCCTATAAGAAGAGCTGCAGTACAGGGCAGCTGCAGTCACTCCCTAGAGCTTGAGGAGGGAGGACAGGCCGCCTTGCAGGCTGAAGGCAACAAGCACCCTGGACAGAGCCGTGCTGCAGGCAGAGACCAGGGAGCTAAAGGCAGCTCCTGGCGGGCTGCAGGGATCTGCATGCTGAGGCCCTGAGACAAGGGCAAAGAGGGAGCTGGGGCTGCGGGGAAGTGGCCCAGGGAGATCTACAGAGGAGTCGGAATGGACGCAGCAAGTGCCGGCCATCTACAGGGTCCCTGGGCCGGGACCCGGAGTAGTGGGTGGGCCTGGGTCCCCCCCGGTCCCACTCACCCCTGAGGAAGAGGCTGGACTGAGGGACTGCGATACTGTCCCCTGGAAGGGGGGAGCACAGAGTGTGACACGGCTGGAGGGCTGGGTCATGGAGAGGACACACTGGTCCTTGGAGCGACATGGGTCCAGGAGCAGAAGTGCTGGTGGCAAGACATCACCAGAAAAGGGCACGCTGGTGCACAGAGCTAATCCCCAGGACAGCCAGCAGGAGGCGCCGCAGTGGTGAGTCGAACCCCGTCACACATGGTGCATTCAGTCACCCCTGAGGGAAGGGGACTGAGTGGGAGACTGAGAGACTGTCTGATGGCTACCCTGATACAAGGGCAATTTGAAAGACTGTTTGAGAGACAGTAAGCGGGTAGAGACAATGGAGCCGCAATATGCAGAAGTATGTTTTGCTGAGGGCTTATATACCCTCCCGGACTGGACTCCAAAGTCGGGACCCCTGCAAAAGGGGGTGGGAGGCACAGGAGTGCTTGTGGACCTGTATGTCTCAGCTGAGCTCTGACAAAGGGGGACGGGATGATTCCTTCGAGGGCAGTTTGCTGAGGGACACAACGAAAAAAATTCAAGGGTGCTGTTGGCATCCCCGGAGCGGCTGCAGACGGTGACGCCCCACCCCGAGTCTGAGAAACAAGCCCTGACTGGCACCATGGCCTCAGGATGCAGGCTTGGGCTGATGAGCAGCGGCCGCAGAGCCTTCGGATCTGCCCAGTTACGTTCCCGGACTGGGCAGATCTCTCGCCCCAGACCTCTCTCACAGGGACGCCGGAACGGAGCTGCCCTGACAGCGGATACACCCGTGGTGATCGCACTGTAGAAATCACGCGGCCGGATTGCTGCTGGTCCGTGGGAAATCATTTGGGTGTTGGAAAATCCGCCGTGGGGGCTGTTGTCATGCAGGGCCATTAATTGTCTCCTGCTGCGCAGGACTGTGACCCGGGAACGCCCAGGACAGGCTACAGAGGCAGAAGCAGCTGCCCCAATGGCCGAGGTTTTCCTGATGTCCGTGGCCTTGAGTCTCCCATAATCTTCACTCTCAGGGTGGAGAGCTCTGATCGGTCATTCATACCCACCTACGCCTGCATCCAGGCATCCGACACCGAGCCCTGGCCCCGGAGAAGAACTTACCCTAGTGGGCAGCTGCACACACGGGTGGGGAAACTGAGTCACCCCTAGTGTTCCTGGAACTACATTTCCCCCCCACCATTCTCCACAAAGGGATGGAACAGAAAAGACAGATCAGGAGGAGGGGCTGCTGTTCTCCCTGTAAGCTTTTCCTGCGCAGCATCCACTTGGCCTGCAGAACTCCCTGCCACTGCACGACACTGAGGCCAGATTCAAAGCGGGATGGGATATTTCTAGGGCTAAACAGAATGCTAAGGGGGAAAAAAACATATAGAATCTGGGCATCAGCTGATCACTGCTAGTTAAGGTGCTGGTTATCAAATTAAGACTGTTTTATTGTGAATGAAGGTGGCAATTGCTATACACTCAGCAAGTCTACGCCAGAGATTTGTACCTCTATTGACAATTTACTCCAGGCAGCTGCCATGTTTGTAAATGGTTGTTCCAAGATCGTTAAGGCCATTTTCAGTCTAAGCCAAGATTTGAATGTAAAGAGATTTAATTAGACCGGAAAAAGGCCCCATGTGGACACTCATGTCCTGGGATAACAGCGCTTGTCTGGGGTTTAGCTTCGGTGGCTCGGAAAGCCGTGTGTGCACAGTGGGGAAAGGCTCTCGTTCTGGGGTAGGCGCGTCCCCTCGGGGAGTTACACCCGCGTCGCTCCAGCAGTGGAATTATAGCCCCAGAGCCGGGCCAGTCAATTTCCACCTGTGGCTAAGGGAAGCGTTCGGCTACCCTAAGTGAAAACGCTGCCACCGGCACAGGTAACGACACTGCTTGTGTGTGCAATTGAGGGCCCAGCCACTTAGCCACAGTCCGGTCACATATCCGCCTGGTCCTACCTCGATCCGGGACTCCACAGCTCCAGCCTCGTTCTCTGCGACCGGATCCAGCGCTTGGAGGCCCAGATTTCTCCTCTTCACAGACCACGGGCCAAGTCAGGATGGCCCAGAACCATCCAAGGAGCTGGACTCAGAGCCGGGCTACAGGGGGAGGAGAAAGTCGTTCAGTCCCAGCTGCCAATGTGAGCCTGGCGGGGGCAGAACTACGACCAGACAGTGTGTGAGGAAGGAGGAGAACGAGGGCCCCCATTTTGGCTAGGGTCTGTGCAGCGCCCAGCACAAGGGGGGGCCCCGATCTCAGTCGGGGGGGGTCTGTGCAGCGCCCAGCACAAGGGGGGGCCCCGATCTCAGTCGGGGGGGGTCTGTGCAGCGCCCAGCACAAGGGGGGGCCCCGATCTCAGTCGGGGGGGGGTCTGTGCAGCACCCGGCACAAGGGGGGGCCCTGATCTCAGTCGGGGAGGGGTCTGTGCAGCGCCCAGCACAAGGGGGGGCCCCAATCTCAGTTGGGGGGGTCTGTGCAGCGCCCAGCACAAGGGGGGGGCCCCGATCTCAGTCGGGGGGGGTCTGTGCAGCGCCCGGCACAAGGGGGGGCCCCGATCTCAGTCGGGGGGGGGGTCTGTGCAGCACCCGGCACAAGGCGGGGCCCTGATCTCAGTCAGGGGGGTCTGTTCAGCATCTGGCACAAGAGGGCCCCTGATATCGGTCGAGGTCTATGCAGCGCCTGGCACAAGGGGACCCAATTAAGGTTGGGGCCGGTAGGTGCTAGTGTAATATTAACAAATCTAATTAATAACGACTCGTAAATAACGCCAGTGTCAGTCAGCATTAATTAACGCAGCTCCGGTGGGTGACGGAGGAGGGAGACGGATGGTGTGTGTGGAGACAAACTCCCCCCTTTCTTCCAAATCGCAGACACAGCCCCTCCCCCCTCGGGTCTCTTCCCCTCCCCCATCTACACCCCACCTGTGGTGTGATGCCCCGTCCCTCCCCTCCCCTGGGCAAAGGTATCCCTGAAAACCCCTCAGAGACCCCCAACCTCCCCCCTCAGAGCCCCCAACCTCCCCCCTCAGAGACCCCCAACCTCCCCCCTCAGAGACCCCAATATCTCCCCAACGTCCCCATCAGGCCCCGTCCCTGCCCCGCGGTGCTGGCGCTGCGAAAGGCGGGATTGGGGAAGAAGCTCAAGGCAGGGGGCGGGCGCAGTAACGGCCCCCACAGGCCCTGGGCTTGGGGGGGGTGTCTCTGGGGGCGATGCTGGGTTGATATTGGGGATTTCTGTGCGGGATACTTAGGGTCTTCGAGGGAGAATGTTGGGGGGGGTCTCCGAGGGGAGATGTTGGGGGGTCTCCAAGGGGGCATGTCGGGGGGTGTCTCTGATGGAGGATATGGGGGGGGGTCTCTGAGGGGGGATGCTGGGGAGATATTGGGGGTCATGGAGGGGGATGTTGGGGGATATTGGAAGTCTCTGGGGGATGTCAGGGAGTCTCTGAGGGGGGATGTTGGGGGATATTGGGGGTCTCGGAGGGTGTCGGGGAGTCTCTTAGGGGCGAGGTTGGGGGGCTCTGAGGGGGAAATTGGGGGTCTCTAAATGGGATATTGGGTTTCTCTGAGAGAGGATGTTGGGGATATTGGGGGACTTTGGGGGGTGTTGGCAGTCTCTGTGGGGGGAATGTTGGGGGATCTCTGAGGGGGGATATTAGGCAGTTATTGGGGGTCTCTGAAAGAGATATTTGGGGTCTCTGAGGTGGGATGTTGGGGAGATATTGGGGTCTCTGAGGTGAGGATATTGGGGGGTCTCTGAGTGGGATATTGGGTTTCTCTGAGGGAGGATGTTGAGGGATATTGGGGGTGTTAAGAGTCTCTAAGGCAGGAGGTTGGGGGGCTCTGAGGGGGAAATTGGGGGTCTCTAAATGGGATATTGGGTTTCTCTGAGAGAGGATGTTGGGGATATTGGGGGACTTTTGGGGGCATTGGCAGTCTCCGTGGGGGAATGTTGGGGGGTCTCTGAGGGGGGATATTAGGCAGTTATTGGGGGTCTCTGAAAGAGATATTTGGGGTCTCTGAGGGGGGATGTTGGGGAGATATTGGGGTCTCTGAGGTGAGGATATTGGGTTTCTCTGAGGGAGGATGTTGGAGGATATTGGGGGGTGTTGAGGGTCTCTGAGGGGGGATATGAGGGAGATATTTTGATCTCTGAGGGGACTATTGAGGGTCCCAAGGAGAGTCCCCGAAGGAGATGGGGGGGTGTCCCTGGGGGTGAGGATAGCAGCATCCAGAGGAGGGAAGGATGGGGCATCCCACCACAGAGCAGGGGCTAGATAGGGGCCAGGGGAAAGGGACCAAAAGGAGGAGAGGGAAGGTAGGATGGGGTGTCCGCCCCACAGAAGACTGGCTGTGAAGAGGAGGGAGGAGCCCATGAGGTGGGTAGAACCGGAGCTCAGCAATAACTGTCTGCCTCAGACCTCGGTGAATCAGGAGGGACCCAACTGAAGTCACTGGGCCCAAATCTCCCATGCCGTGGGCTGGGAAATGACCCCACTGCCGGCAATAGGGTGTCCCCATCCAGCCTGAGCGGGAAATGAACTGCCAGAGCTAATGATTCACCTCATGCCGGGACTTCCCGTAAGGAGCAAGTGAGAGAGACAGGTGAGGGGTGCCAGACGAGGGTAGGGAGAAGGGAAACGGTCTTTGTTTAATCCTGAGCTGATGGTGTCAAACTGCACACCGCACCATAGTAACTCTAGCTCAGGAACCAACCCATGCAACAAACCTCGATGCCAACTCTGCCCACATATCTACACCAGCAACACCATCACAGGACCAAACCAGATCAGCCACACCATCACTGGTTCATTCACCTGCACGTCCACCAATGTAATATATGCCATCATATGCCAGCAGTGCCCCTCTGCTATGTACATCGGCCAAACTGGACAGTCTCTAAGGAAAAGGATAAATGGACACAAATCAGATATTAGGAATGGCAATATACAAAAACCTGTAGGAGAACACTTCAACCTCCCTGGCCACACAATAGCAGATCTTAAGGTGGCCATCCTGCAGCAAAAAAACTTCAGGACCAGACTTCAAAGAGAAACTGCTGAGCTCCAGTTCATCTGCAAATTTGACACCATCAGCTCAGGATTAAACAAAGACTGTGAATGGCTTGCCAATTACAGAACCAGTTTCTCCTCCCTTGGTTTTCACACCTCAACTGCTAGAACAGGGCCCCATCCTCCCTGATTGATCTAACCTCGTTATCTCTAGCTTGCTTCTTGCTTGCATATATAAACCTGCCCCTGGAAATTTCCACCACTTGCATCTGAAGAAGTGGGTATTCACCCACGAAAGCTCATGCTGCAAAACGTCTGTTAGTCTATAAGGTGCCACAGGATTCTTTGTTGCTTTAGCAAATAAATGTTAGTTTAAGTCCAAATCAGCTTAATCTTGCATGACAACTGTGGTCCTCCTACAAAATCTTGTTTCTTGTGTGTGCTTAAGAACCTCAGAAACTTTTATTGTTTGATGGCTATTGCAGCATCAAACTTGGACCTCATCTTATGTGTCAATATACCCAATTATTGTAATGGTTATGGTTTTATTGTATTCCCAATTATAATAACTATAATTGTTTGGATTTGTGTTTAGGTTATATCTGGTGTTTAGTCAATTGTAATGGTTTTAGTTATATTCACCTGGTTATAATTGTTTGGTTTATTTACAACAGATCACCTGTGCCCTACCATGACAACAACGACCGTAATAATCATAGATCAAGGGGCAGAGTGTTAGCAGCCCCCAGTAGATAAATGTAAATGCAATGTCAGTACTGTTTTTACCTAACAAATAACTTATTACTGGTATAATATATTCTTTGGATGGTCCCCAACCACTACTGGCATCCTATCAGTAATACTACATCCCTTAATAGTTGTCTTAGTATTAAATTGTATTTGTATTATTAAAATGTTTAGCATGTGCTTTTGGATAAAAAGAATGTACAATAGATTGGAATCACAAACCCATGTTGCCTCACAGTACCTTCTTTTAAACAGGTTACATAGAAAGTGACACTAACGAATATATGTATATCGTAGTGTCAAAAGGGGGATTATGTAGGGATATTAAAGAAGGTTTATATTAGACATGGTTTATATGAAAAATGACTTATTGTTAATTGATGCCTCATAACTAAAGGCTTATGTTAAAAGTAAATTTGTGATTCTAACCTGCAAGCCACCAGCTGTGTCTGTGTGAAGCCTGCTCAAAGAAATACTTTGTATAAAACTTGTTAAACATTAATTAACTCTAAGTAAGCCAAAACAGTGAAATAGATGTGATTAAGATAGAGAATGTATGTGACTGAATGGTTAGGGAGTCACCAGCCTGAAGAATTCAGTGTTGGCTGAAGAAGGTGTCAAGTGGGATCAACCAGATGACCCCCGGAGGGCAAACTGGAATCCACCCACCACACCTCAAAGGAAGGAAAAACAAAACATCTAATAACATGGAGCCAGCCATCTGCTGATTGATTTAGCAACAGCAGAATGAGGCAACTCCTATGAACTAACATAGGGAAAAATCCCTATAAAACTGGACTCTAAAGACTGAGGACTTTGAGTCTATGGTTCTGATACCAACCTCCAGGAGCATCAGATGCATCTGACACAGACTCGGCTCCATCCTCATGACCAAGGTACCTGGCCAGTAACTTGGCATGAGCAACATCTAGGCTGGTAACTATAACATCTATACAGAACCTGAATGAATGATTGTGTGAATGAATATGTGTGTGTGTGTGTGTGTGTGTGTGTATGTGTCTGTGTCTGTGTGTGTATAAGGAATAAGTAGTAATGGAAACAAGTAGGAAAACATTGTCTTTTGTTTTGTTATGGTATTTACAATAAATGTGGCATCTTTGCCTTATCCCTCTTAATAAGATCCTGCTGGTTTTTATTATATTGGTACAACACTATCCACCACTAGAAGTTGGTAGAGAGGTAGATCCTCACTAGATCTGATGCCACCAGCAGGTTTATTACTATCATTTTAAATGTTGGCTTTAGGTAATTTGTAGGCATTGTTCATGTTAATTCTGAAAGTTTAATACATTCTGTACACCAAATTGGTTGTTGGTGGCAAGGAGCACACGAGCCTGATTTGGAGGGTGTGGAGGGGTGACACCAGTTGGTCAGAAAATTGAGGGATAGAATTGCTGACTTGAGTGTACAGAAGCCTGATTTGTATGTCTTTATTTGTTTGTGTGCATGTCGGGTGGGGGTGGGGGGGTCTCTCTGTAAGACTTGTAAATCCTAGTTGATATTATGAAGTTGTCGTCATGAAATTTCCTAATCATAGGAAACCTCTTTCTATGCGTATCCATCCTGATGGACAGGACCTACAGCAGGTACCCACTAGGCTGAGGACAATGGGAAACATACTTATGCTAATTAGGGAAGCAGTTTGGCCAAGCTGATGTTAAGGAGAATGGGGGTTAGGAGTGGAAAGTTCCTGAAGGTTGACAGAGAACAAAAGGTTCTAAAAGAAATCACTGGGGGAAGAGCCCTGTGCCCACCAGAAAGGTAAGAGTCCTCCTTCTACAACAAAAATGGACCTATTAGGAGAGATGAGAGGCTGGCCGCTCCGCGGCCATCGGCGGGACGCCCCCCCGCTGGCCGCTCCGCGGCCATCGGCGGGACGCCCCCCCGCTGGCCGCTCCGCGGCCATCGGCGGGACGCCCCCCCGCTGGCCGCTCCGCGGCCATCGGCGGGACGCCCCCCCGCTGGCCGCTCCGCGGCCATCGGCGGGACGCCCCCCCGCTGGCCGCTCCGCGGCCATCGGCGGGACGCCCCCCCGCTGGCCGCTCCGCGGCCATCGGCGGGACGCCCCCCGCTGGCCGCTCCGCGGCCATCGGCGGGACGCCCCCCCGCTGGCCGCTCCGCGGCCATCGGCGGGACGCCCCCCCGCTGGCCGCTCTGCGGCCATCGGCGGGACGCCCCCCCGCTGGCCGCTCCGCGGCCATCGGCGGGACGCCCCCCCGCTGGCCGCTCCGCGGCCATCGGCGGGACGCCCCCCCGCTGGCCGCTCCGCGGCCATCGGCGGGACGCCCCCCCGCTGGCCGCTCCGCGGCCTTCGGCGGGACGCCCCCCCGCTGGCCGCTCTGCGGCCATCGGCGGGACGCCCCCCCGCTGGCCGCTCCGCGGCCATCGGCGGGACGCCCCCCCGCTGGCCGCTCCGCGGCCATCGGCGGGACGCCCCCCCGCTGGCCGCTCCGCGGCCATCGGCGGGACGCCCCCCCGCTGGCCGCTCCGCGGCCATCGGCGGGACGCCCCCCCGCTGGCCGCGCTCCGCGGCCATCGGCGGGACGCCCCCCCGCTGGCCGCTCCGCGGCCATCGGCGGGACGCCCCCCCGCTGGCCGCTCCGCGGCCATCGGCGGGACGCCCCCCCGCTGGCCGCTCCGCGGCCATCGGCGGGACGCCCCCCCGCTGGCCGCTCCGCGGCCATCGGCGGGACGCCCCCCCGCTGGCCGCTCCGCGGCCATCGGCGGGACGCCCCCCCGCTGGCCGCTCCGCGGCCATCGGCGGGACGCCCCCCCGCTGGCCGCTCCGCGGCCATCGGCGGGACGCCCCCCCGCTGGCCGCTCTGCGGCCATCGGCGGGACGCCCCCCCCCCTGGCCGCTCGGCGGCCATCGGCGGGGGACGCCCCCCCGCTGGCCGCTCCGCGGCCATCGGCGGGACGCCCCCCCGCTGGCCGCTCCGCGGCCATCGGCGGGACGCCCCCCCGCTGGCCGCTCCGCGGCCCTCGGCGGGACGCCCCCCCGCAGGCCGCCCGCGGCCATCGGCGGGACGCCCCCCCGCTGGCCGCTCCGCGGCCATCGGCGGGACGCCCCCCCGCTGGCCGCTCCGCGGCCATCGGCGCCCCAAAGGTGCTATCATCAGCTGGTTGTACACCTGGGTTGGGATACAGTGCTTGCCATGAGGTGTAGGAAAAGAGAGAGTGGACAAGGAAAAACTACAAAAGTGTAGTTGTTTTAGACATGCTGCAGTTAAAGGAATGTAAGAAAAAGCATTGGAACAGGCTTTACTCACCACTATGCGCTTCCTCATGGCCAGGCAGAGCATCACAGTGTCCTTGTCAACACTCACTCTGGGGCTGGGCTGGTTTCTTGCAGATAACTCACCCCTCCAGCCAGGGCACAGTCTTTAGCCTGTTCCTTCCAGGGTCAGCGAGCCACACTCAAATACAAAACTATTTTAACAGAAATAAAAAGCTGACAGGTAGTGAGCTGATGAAAAAGGAGTATTTAAGAAAACATAGAATTACAGGATAATTTAAGTTACACAGTTTTTGGACGGAGAAGCTAAATCGGGGCTAATGAAACTGAGTCATTTAGACAGCCATGCATACCTGGTTGGATGGGCTCTACACTATGCTGTTTAAGATGCTCTATCAAGACTTTCCAGGGCTTGCAATTCATACCTGGGAACAGGAAGAGTTCTCATCTTAGGTTGAAATAATCCTGGGAAATGTAGTTCAGCAAGGGACCACAATCATTTGAATTAGCTGAATTGCAGAATCAAGTCTGTTCTATTATCCTGAGCTACAATGTCTCAGAACTACTCGACCAGAAAAGAGCCCACATTCCTTCTGAATTTAAAGAGGGTACTGACAAACATTTAGCATCAGATTTTCAGGAGGCTACAATGGTGGGAGCTGGCAGGTGTGGAGCACTTTTGAAAGTCTGTCCGCTTCACTAAAGCACCCAAATGGGAACTGAGCTCTTGACAATGTGCCAACAAGCGATCACTGCTGCTACAGCACACACTTCTAGTGTCTTATTAGTAAAAGTTTCCCACTGAAGTCAGGGGGGTGACTTGCGGAATGAAAGTCCTGCTCAGTGAAAATAAAGGAGAGAGCAAGCCTGCCCTTAATGCACAGACTGGGCCTCTTCTAGTTTGGACTTTATTTATTGTTCCAAGGCAGCACAATCTAAAATAAGAACGAACAAACAAAATGCATATGGGGGAGGGATAGCTCAGTGGTTTGAGCACTGGCCTGCTAAACCCAGGGTTGTGAGTTCAATCCTTGAGGGGGCCACTTAGGGATTTTGGGGCAAAAATTGGTCCTGCTAGTGAAGGCAGGGGGCTGGACTCAATGACCTTTCAAGGTCCCTTCCAGTTCTAGGAGATTGGTATATCTCCTATTATTATAAAAAACACACAATCAAATTTGGGCTAGGCCAGGAGCTAAGTAAATTCAAATCTTAGCAGCACAGATATTTATATGACTTACCAGCAGTACTTATCCCATCCAAAAAAAGAAGTTCCAGGTAGGCAATCTTGGATTTCATTTGGTATGAAATTTCTTCCAAAGGACCTATGGAATAAGGTCAAAAGCAAGTGCAACCTGGAGTGAGGCTCCCCACCTCCTTAACTTTGTATCCAATGTGGACAAAGTAAATCGCTTCCTGTTACTTTGCTGCTGAAAGAATCCCTTCTGCAGATAGGGGGCTAGCAGCACATGGAGTCACACAATATAAAAGTGGCCAAGAACAGTAAGTCATTTACTGTTCGCCAAAGGTGCTATCATCAGCTGGTTGCACACCTGGGCTGGGATTCAGTGCTTGCCAGGAGCTGTAGGAAAAGAGAGAGTGGATAAGGAAAACTACAAAAGTGTAGTTGTTTTAGACATGCTGCAGTTAAAGGAATGTAAGAAAAAGCATTGGAACAGGCTTTACTCACCACTATGCACTTCCTCATGGCCAGGCAGAGCCTCACAGTGTCCTTGTCAACACTCACTCTGGGGCTGGGGTGGTTTCTTGCAGATAACTCACCCCTCCAGCCAGGGCACAGTCTTTAGCCTGTTCCTTCCAGGGTCAGCGAGCCACACTCAAATTCAAAACTATTTTAACAGAAATAAAAAGCTGACAGGTAGTGAGCTGATGAAAAAGGAGTATTTAAGAAAACATAGAATTACAGGATAATTTAAGTTACACAGTTTTTGGACGGAGAAGCTAAATCGGGGCTAATGAAACTGAGTCATTTAGACAGCCATGCATACCTGGTTGGATGGGCTCTACACTATGCTGTTTAAGATGCTCTATCAAGTCTTTCCAGGGCTTGCAATTCATACCTGGGAACAGGAAGAGTTCTCATCTTAGGTTGAAATAATCCTGGGAAATGTAGTTCAGCAAGGGACCACAATCATTTGAATTAGCTGAATTGCAGAATCAAATCTGTTCTATTATCCTGAGCTACAATGTCTCAGAACTACTCGACCAGAAAAGAGCCCACATTCCTTCTGAATTTAAAGAGGGTACTGACAAACATTTAGCATCAGATTTTCAGGAGGCTACAATGGTGGGAGCTGGCAGGTGTGGAGCACTTTTGAAAGTCTGTCCGCTTCACTAAAGCACCCAAATGGGAACTGAGCTCTTGACAATGTGGCAACAAGGGATCACTGCTGCTACAGCACACACTTCTAGTGTCTTATTAGTAAAAGTTTCCCACTGCAGTCAGGGGGATGACTTCTGGAATGAAAGTACTGCTCAGTGAAAATAAAGGAGAGAGCAAGCCTGCCCTTAATGCACAGACTGGGCCTCTTCTAGTTTGGACTTTATTTATTGTTCCAAGGTAGCACAATCTAAAATAAGAACAAACAAACAAACAAAATACATAAAAAACACACAATCAAATTTGGGCTAGGCCAGGAGCTAAGTAAATTCAAATCTTAGCAGCACAGATATTTATATGACTTACCAGCAGTACTTATCCCATCCAAAAAAAGAAGTTCCAGGTAGGCAATCTTGGATTTCATTTGGTATGAAATTTCTTCCAAAGGACCAATGGAATAAGGTCAAAAGCAAGTGCAGCCTTCCAGCCTCTCCACGGCTCCTTCTTCAGCGAGGTCACATTCAGACTGCAGCCCCCTCTCTGGGCTCAGCTACCTTTGTACACCGCTTCCTCGGGGCTGGGGGGGGAATCCAGTCCCAACCTCACTTTCAGGTTCCAGCCCAGGGCTCTGTACTGCACAGCTCAATCAAATCCTCTACCCCTGTTACCATTTTCCATGGGCCATTTCCTTCCTCGCCTCTTTCCTTCCCTTCTAGGTCTCCCAATCTGTCCTCTGGGTGCTCACTCAACACCCTGCAGGCACCTTTTGACTCCCTGCATTCTGTTTCCTCCAGCCCTTCCTCAGCTGGGCCCACTCAGTAGTTAACCTGAAATCACCTAATTTCTCTCAGGTGGGGCCCATTCTGTAATCAGGGCTGGCTGCCTCAGGGGCTCTCTATTATTATCACAGAGCTCTGGATGAGCTCTGAGAGATGATCTCCCTCTTTCTCTCCATTTTGATCTATCTCTCTCTCTCTGTATATCGATATATAGAGAGAGATAGATATGAATTTCACACTTACATGTTCTCATACATTATACAAAGAAGTATCTAACAGATGTTCAAGGAGCAGATTTATACCACACAGATTTATACATGCGGAGAATTGATGCATTCTGACTTGCATATTTAGGGTTTTTTTTGAAAGTCATAAAATGTCGACATAGAAGACAGTTTCGCATTGTATTATTTTGCAAATGTCAGTTGCATACATGCTGCATTTATCTGTGCATTTGATCATCACCAGCGTGAATACACAGTTAAGTAATTGAAAACAATCACCCCACTAGATATGAAATTGTTCTTTTGTGAAAGGAGTTATGCTGAAGGGTTGCCATGTTGTCAGAAGGTCAGACGAATATAGGGCAAGAAGAGCTTGTCTTTTACCCAAAAAGGTCCCCAAGGTGGGAAAGCCCCTCAAGGGAAATTAGGATTAAGAGGGTTTAGTTGATGGCCCTTACTGGTTATCTAGCACAGTTTTGGTCTAACATGGAGATGAAGCTGCGCATGAAAGGAAAAGTACAGGCAAGCTTGACACAGAGGATAAGAAAGAGAAATGATGTGGGAAATATGCCATGAATTTTGTTGTGGTGCCATAATTGTTAGATGAACAGTAGGAGTAGGGGAAATAGAGAAGATAATTATTTAGACCTAGTTGGAAGATCTGTTATTTTCTAAAAGGTATTTATGGACTGGACAGCCCAACAGCTTTTGACATTTTATAAAGCCTCTAGCTTTGTGAAACAGTTTTCATGATGGTGGCAGGACATAAACATAACAGTGTCTAGTAGAATGGAGAAAACATCCTCCCCAAAACAAAAATGGGTGCCTTGAATAAATACACAGGGATGAACATGAAGAAAAAAGACACTAAAAATTATGAAAAGAAACCACCACAGAAAAATATGTATCTCGCTCTCTGTGTTTTTTGACAGGTGGGATATGAATTTGCTCCACGTTTAAGAATAGAAAACAGATCCAAAAATCAGTAGGTGTGCTTCTCCCAGGTCCAGTTATTAGGTAGCCAAAATCTCATGAGCGAGTCTAAAAATGGGATTTTTTTTTATGATCAGAGTCATTGCCGGCACTGGAGTTGCTGACTTTCTTGGTTTCCTATAGATGCCAACAGACTTGGCAACAGTCTATTTGAATGATCTACATCTGCTTTTTCTATCCTACGCTTTTCCCAGGTTAATCATTACTGATGGGGAGTTTACATAAAGCCCCTGAAGATAGTATGTAAAAGGGAAGCGTTAAAATGGCCTGCTTGAAGAGAGGTTACATCAAATTGCTTCTATGCTTTGGCGGGGCCAATATTTTTCTTGCCCATTCTGTCAAAGTAAAGTGTCTACACTTTATATGCTAACTCAGGGGTGGGCAAACTATGGCCTGTGGGACTGTCTTGCCCCGCCCCCGAGCTCCTGGCCTGGGAGGCTAACGCCAGCCCCTTCCCCAGTGATGAGCTGCCAAATTTTTAACAACGGATTCCCTCCTCCCTCTAAAATTTTAACAACGGGTTCCCTCGTGCCCCATCCAACCCCTCATGCTCCTTGACACACACACTCCGAGACCCCTGACCCATCCCGCCCTTCCCTGTCCCCTGACTGCCCCTTGCCGCCCCACCCAACCCCTCCTCTCATTCTCGATGGCCCCCCCAGAACCCCTACCCCATACAACTACCCCTTCTCTCTGACCCTGAGTGCCCCCACCACCTCATCCAACCCTGCTCTTTCCTGACTGCTCCCCGGGACCCTTGCCCCCATTCAATCCCCCTGTTCCCTGCCCTCTGACTGCCCTGACCCCTATCCACCCCCCCACAACCCACCCCCTCCCTGCCCCCTTACCACACTGCCTGGGGACCGGGTCCACTCTGCCAGGACCACGACCGGCGCCGCTCGGCCCGACTCCCCGAGCCCGGCCGGACCAGAGCAGGCACCGCTTGGCGGCAGCCGCTCGGCCCGACTCCCCGGGCCGGCACCGGGGCCGAGCCGCGCGGCCCGACTCCCCGGGCCTCCCTCCCCCTCTGGCAGGGGGCACAGGAGCGGCAGTGCTGCCGGACATGGGCAAAGACCCCAGGCCAGTAATAGTTCTGCAGCAGCCTCTGCTGGGTACGCCAGGCTCCCTGGTGCCCTGAGGGGGACATGTCATGGGCCTGGCACAGCAGCTGGCGGCGATACTCCTGGGGTACCACCAGCTGCCTCCTGATCCCCCCTGACTCCATCTTCCCTGGGGGAGCCCATTCTCGGTACAGGAGCCCCTTCTCCCACAGGAACCTTTTCCGGCCACCTCCCCCCATGGTCTGTCCCCCCCCGAGGCTGGCCAGGTCCCCTATCCTCCGCAAGGAGGGGTCTTCCCGCACCGCGGCCTGGTACTCAGCCGCTGGGGCAGGGGCGGGGATCTGCTCTCTCTCCCCGGCTGGGTCTGGGGCCACAGCCTCTCTGAGCCCTGTCCCTGGGCGTTTCCTCCCCACCAGGTCAGGGTCCGGTGTCCCTGGCAGAGTGCCTGCCCCGGGGTCAGGGTGCAGAGCCCTGCGTCGGCTCTGACTATGGTTCACGGCCAGGGCACCCTGGGTGTTACTGGGCCAGTCCTCGAGGTCCCCCCCCATTAACACCTCCGTGGGCAAATGTGGGTGCACCCCTACGTCCTTGGGGCCCTCCTTGTCCCCCCACTTCAGGTGTACCCTTGCCACAGGCACCTTGAATGGGGTCCCGATCACACCCCTCAGGGTCAGGTAAGTGTTGGGCACCATCCGATCTGAGCCCACCACCTCCGGCCGGGCCAGCGTCACCTCTGCGCCCGTATCCCAGTACCCAGTGACCTCCTTCCCGTCTACCTCCAGGGGAACAAGGCACTTGCTCCGGAGGGGTAGCCCCGTGCCTACCCTGTAAACCCCAAACTCAGGGTTGGGAGCATCCAGCCCCTCGGAGGGGCCGACCCGGGGCCCCCCTCTCTCCTTCGCAGGTGGTACGCGGCCAGCCCCCCTTCCCTGCGAATGCTGCCCCTCATCCAGCTGGGTCTCTACCAAGTTGACCCGGTGTGGGGTTGGTCTGCTCAGTTTGTCCCAGAGCTTGGGACACTGGGCCCGTATGTGACCCGGTTGGCCACATTGATAGCAGCCCATGTCTCGCGGGTCCCCTCGAGTGGGACGGCTGGACCTGACCCTCGGCCCCTTCTGGGAGGTCCCATGGTGACTCTCTCTCTGCGTTGAGGCAGGCCTGCTACTTCGAGACGCCTCCCTATTATCCCCTGCCCGACTGTCCATGTATTGGTCGGCCAGCCGGCCTGCATGCTGCGGGTTCTCCGGCTTCTGGTCCATCAACCACAGCTTCAGGTCGGATGGGCACTGCTCATACAGGTGCTCCAGTATGAATAGGTCAAGCAGGTCCTCTTTAGTTTGGGCCCCAGCCGTCCACTTGCGGGCGTACCCCTGCGCCCCATTGACCAGTTGGAGGTATGTGCCCTCCCGGGTCTTATGTTGACTCCGGAACCTCTTCCGGTACATCTCCGGGGTCAGCCCAAACTCGCGGAGCAGGGCCTCTTTGAACAGGTTGTAGTCCCCTGCCTCCTCCCCTCTCATTCGGCTGTACACCTCCACGGCGGTGGGGTCCAGTAAGGGGGTGAGGAACTGGATCCTGTCTGCAGGGTCAACCCTGTGCAGCTCGCAGGCATTCTCAAAGGCCGTCAGGAAGGTGTCTATGTCCTCCCCCTCCTTACGCCGGGCCAGGAAGTTTTTATCAAAGCTCTTTGTCGGCTTGGGCCCCCCCTCACTCGCCGCAGCCGGGGCCTCACTGCTCCTCAGCCGGGCCAGGTCCATCTCGTGTTTACGTTGCTTCTCCTTCTCCCTTTCTTCGTATTCGCGTTGCTTCTGCCTCTCCTCTCGCTCCTGTTTCAGTTCTTGCCTCCTTAACTCGAGCGCCTCCCTGTCATATTCCAGCCGCCTCCGCTCCAGGGACAGGGATCTCCGCGGGGACGATCCCCTGCTGGCCACTGAGCCCTCGGTAGTCGCTGGGCTCCCCCTCCTCCCCCTCCCCCTAGGCCTAGGGGTGGAAGGTCTCGGGAAGCCCTCAGCAGCCGGCTGACCACTCCCAGCGGGGACAGACACTGGTGCTTGCGCTGCACCTGCCCGGCTGCTTCCCTCAGAGACAGGGACCGGTTCATTCACACGATCTGCATCCTCCAGCCGGGCAATCAGCTGGGCCTTGGTGAGCTTCCCACAGTGCAGCCCCCTCAGCTTGCACTGCTCCACCAGGTCGCACTTGCGCCGCTTGGCATACATCTTCCTGCTGGCCACTTACAGGCCGGGGTGCTCGCCGCTCCCCACGGGTTCCAGGGGGGGCCCCCTAGTGTGCCAGTCCTTGAGGTCACCACCTCTTTGCCAGGGTCGAGCTGCAGACTCCTCCGCCCCTGGGATCGCTCGCTGTGATCCCCCGGGGGACCCTGTTACTGCAAAGTCCTGCTCTCTGGTCACACTCGCCCAGGGGTGAATCGCCCCTTCGTTTTACTGCTCCCCAGTCACTTACTGCAGGAACCGCCGTCCGCGGGGTGCAGTCGATCCCACCGCTACCACCAGTTGTCACGGAGTGTGGGGGCGCCAGGCCCTGCACCCCCGGCCTCCCTGCCGATTCACCAGGACTCTCAGCCAGCCAGTATAGCAGAAGGTTTATTTAGACGACAGGAACACAGTCCAACACAGGTCTTGCAGGCACAGATAACCGGATCTCCCCGGATAGGTCCATCTTGGGGGGCCTCCCAGGCCCCCTCGGGGATCAGAGCCCGGTCTCCCTGCCTCCCTTCTGTTCTCCAGCCAACTCCCAACTGCTCCGGCCCCTCCTCTCTTCTCAGCTCCTTTCCTTTGTCTCCTCACGGGCCAGAGGTGTCATCTCCCTTCCCCCAGGTCTAGTTCATGTTACAGTCTGAATACCTGCTCTGAATATCTGCTTATAGACAGTTCCTGCTCCATCACAGGCACCGGGGCCGAGCCGCGCGGCCCGACTCCCCGGGCCGGCACCGGGGCCCAGCCCCTCGGCCCGACTCCCCGGGCCGGCACCGGGGCCGAGCCGCGCGGCCCGACTCCCCGGGCCGGCACCGGGGCCCAGCCGCTCGGCCCGACTCCCCGGGCCGGCACCGGGGCCGAGCCGCTCGGCCCGACTCCCCGGGCCGGCACCGGGGCCGAGCCGCGTGGCCCGACTCCCCGGGCCGGCACCGGGGCCGAGCCGCTCGGCCCGACTCCCCCGGGCGGCACCGGGGCCGAGCCGCGCGGCCCGACTCCCCGGGCCGGCACCGGGGCCGAGCCGGTCGGCCCGACTCCCCGGGCCGGCACCGGGGCCGAGCCGCTCGGCCCGACTCCCCGGGCCGGCACCGGGGCCGAGCCGCTCGGCCCGACTCCCCGGGCCGGCACCGGGGCCGAGCCGCGCGGCCCGACTCCCCGGGCCGGCACCGGGGCCGAGCCGCTCGGCCCGACTCCCCCGGCCGGCACCGGGGCCGAGCCGCTCGGCCCGACTCCCCGGGCCGGCACCGGGGCCGAGCCGCTCGGCCCGACTCCCCGGGCCGGCACCGGGGCCGAGCCGCGCGGCCCGACTCCCCGGGCCGGCACCGGGGCCGAGCCGCGCGGCCCGATTCCCCGGGCCGGCACCGGGGCCGAGCCGCTCGGCCCGACTCCCCCGGCCGGCACCGGGGCCGAGCCGCTCGGCCCGACTCCCCCGGCCGGCACCGCGGCCGAGCCGCGCGGCCCGACTCCCCGGACCGGCACCGGGGCCCAGCCGCTCGGCCCGACTCCCCGGGCCGGCACCGGGGCCGAGCTGCGCGGCCCAACTCCCCGGGCCGGCACCGGGGCCGAGCCGCGCGGCCCGACTCCCCGGGCCGGCACCGGGGCCCAGCCGCTCGGCCCGACTCCCCGGGCCGGCACCGGGGCCGAGCCGCTCGGCCCGACTCCCCGGGCCGGCACCGGGGCCGAGCCGCGCGGCCCGACTCCCCGGGCCGGCACCGGGGCCGAGCCGCTCGGCCCGACTCCCCGGGCCGGCACCGGGGCCGAGCCGCGCGGCCCGACTCCCCGGGCCGGCACCGGGGCCGAGCCGCTCGGCCCGACTCCCCGGGCCGGCACCGGGGCCGAGCCGCGCGGCCCGATTCCCCGGGCCGGCACCGGGGCCGAGCCGCTCGGCCCGACTCCCCCGGCCGGCACCGGGGCCGAGCCGCGCGGCCCGACTCCCCGGGCCGGCACCGGGGCCGAGCCGCTCGGCCCGACTCCCCCGGCCGGCACCGGGGCCGAGCCGCGCGGCCCGACTCCCCGGGCCGGCACCGGGGCCGAGCCGCTCGGCCCGACTCCCCGGGCCGGCACCGGGGCCGAGCCGCGCGGCCCGACTCCCCGGGCCGGCACCGGGGCCGAGCCGCGCGGCCCGACTCCCCGGGCCGGCACCGGGGCCGAGCCGCTCGGCCCGACTCCCCCGGCCGGCACCGGGGCCGAGCCGCGCGGCCCGACTCCCCGGGCCGGCACCGGGGCCGAGCCGCTCGGCCCGACTCCCCCGGCCGGCACCGGTGCCGAGCCGCGCGGCCCGACTCCCCGGGCCGGCACCGGGGCCGAGCCGCGCGGCCCGACTCCCCGGGCCGGCACCGGGGCCGAGCTGCTCGGCGGCAGCCGCGCGGCCCGACTCCCGGGGCCGGCACCGGGGCCGAGCTGCGCGGCCCAACTCCCCGGGCCGGCACCGGGGCCCAGCCGCTCGGCCCGACTCCCCGGGCCGGCACCGGGGCCGAGCCGCGCGGCCCGACTCCCCGGGCCGACACCGGGGCCGAGCTGCTCGGCGGCAGCCGCGCGGGCCGACTCCCCGGGCCGGCACCGGGGCCGAGCCGCGCGGCCCAACTCCCCGGGCCGGCACCAGGGCCCAGCCGCTCGGCCCGACTCCCCCGGCCGGCACCGGGGCCGAGCCGCGCGGCCCGACTCCCCCGGCCGGCACCGGGGCCGAGCCGCGCGGCCCGACTCCCCCAGCCGGCACCGGGGCCGAGCCGCGCGGCCCGACTCCCCGGGCCGGCACCGGGGCCCAGCCGCTCGGCCCGACTCCCCGGGCCGGCACCGGGGCCGAGCCGCGCGGCCCGACTCCCCGGGCCGGCACCGGGGCCGAGCCGCGCGGCCCGACTCCCCGGGCCGGCACCGGGGCAGAGCCGCGCGGCCCGACTCCCCGGGCCGGCACCGGGGCCGAGCCGCTCGGCCCGACTCCCCGGGCCGGCACCGGGGCCGAGCCGCTCGGCCCGACTCCCCCGGCCGGCACCGGGGCCGAGCCGCGCGGCCCGACTCCCCGGGCCGGCACCGGGGCCCAGCCGCTCGGCCCGACTCCCCGGGCCGGCACCGGGGCCGAGCCGCGCGGCCCGACTCCCCGGGCCGGCACCGGGGCCGAGCTGCTCGGCGGCAGCCGCGCGGCCCGACTCCCCGGGCCGGCGCCGGGGCCGAGCTGCTCGGCGGCAGCTGCGTGGCCTGACGCCCCGGGCCGGCACCGGGGCCGAGCCGCGCGGCCCGACTCCCCGGGCCGGCGCTGGGCTGGAGGGAGCCGCGGTCTGGGACTGGGAGCTGCTGAGCCAGCCGCACCTCCCCTCCCCCTCCGCGCCCCAGCTTACCTGCCTCCATGCTGCTTGTTCAGTTTTCCCGCGAACATCTGATTCGCGGGAAGCAGGGGAGGGGGAGGAGAAGGGGGCGAACCCGTTGTTAAATTTAGCAGCCCTTAACAACTGGTTCTAAAATGGCTGCTAAATTTAACAACGGGTTCGCGCGAACCTGTGCGAACCGGCTGCAGCTCCCCCCTGCCCTTCCCCGCAGCCTCAACTCACTCGCTCTGGGCATCTGGGCTGCGAGCGTCTGGGGCAGCGCAGCTGCAGAGCCCGGCCTGACCCAGTCTCTGTGCTGCGTGGTGGTGGTGGCAGTGACAGACTTGAAGGTGGCAATTTTGCAACAAAAAACTTCAAAAACAGACTCCAAAGAGAGACTGCTGAACTCCAATTAATATGCAAATTAGATACAATTAACTTAGGTTTAAACAGAGACTGGGAATGGTTGGGTCATTACACCAATTGAATCTATTTCCCTATGTTAAGTTCTCCTCACACCTTCTATGGGTCATCTCAATTATCACTTCAAAAGTTTTTTTTTCTCCTGCTGACGATAGCTCATCTCAGTTGATTAGACTCTTTCATTTGGTACGGGTACTTCCACCTTTTCATGTTCTCTGTATGTATAAAGCTCTCCTGTGTGTTCCAGTCTATGCATCCAAAGAAGTGAGCTGTAGCCCATGAAAGTTTATGCTGAAATAAATTTGTTAGTCTCTAAGGTGCCACAAGTACTTTTTGTTCTTTTTGCGGATACAGACTAACACGGCTGCTACTCTGAAACCTAAACTATTGTTGTATGTAAAGTAAATACAAAAATTAAAATGTTTAAGAAGCTTCATTTAAAATTAAATTAAAATGCAGAGCTCCCCAGACCGGTGGCCAGGACCCGGGCAGTGAGAGTGCCACTGAAAATTAGCTCACGTGCCGCCTTTGGCACATATGCCATAGGTTGCCTACCCCTGGCCTAATCCATTTAATCTATCTGAAACTGGAGTTCTAGCTAGCAGATGTGGGTAAAGGTGTCTAAGCATTTACATTCTATTGCTCTGTTTTCAACTGCTCAGAACTTTACAAAACTGTTACTTTTTGGCCTGAAATTTACCAAAATTGGCCTCTTCTTGGGGATGATTTTTTTTCCTTTGAAATTTTGAGCAAAAACAGTTCTGCCATTTTTAAGAATGAGAGGGGAAAATAACATTTCTCCCATTATTAAAATGATTGTGATTTTATTTTTAAGAAAAATCAGGTCTGGCACTGAAGTAGGCAGGAATAGGAAGCTAAAAGCTGGCAGGAAAATTGCCTTTTGGGAGAAGCGCCTTTCAAAATTGTCATGACATTTGGTTTGAATTTATCACAGTTATGAAGATTTGAAAGTTGTACTTTGCACACGTACAGTCTATTTCAACAACATTAGCACTTTACTATTTGAAAAATAGGCTTCATGGGGCATGCACATGGCCTTCTTAGCTGTACAGTTTAAAAGTCAGTGAATCTGTGCATTACATTGATTTGAACAAGAACAGGTGTGGTAAGGCAAAAATCAGTAAGCAATATGGTGCAATAATCAGTAAGATGCAAAGTCAGTGAAACTCTATGATATCCACACAGGGCAGTTAGGACTTAAGCTTTTCGGCTGTTTGAAAAATCTGCATAGTACACTGAATTCCATGCAATTTATCTTCTTTGGAATAATTGACACGGGGAATATTTACACTGCAGCTGGGTGCGTGCCTCCCAACTCTGGCAGATAGACACACACTAGGTCTAACAATAGCAGTGAGGATGATGTGGCGTGGGTGGTGTTATGAGCTAGCCACCTGACTATGGGGTACAGCGGGCTGGTACTTGGGTGGCTAGTCTGTGTCATGAAATCAACACTACTATTCTTAGCAAGCTATCTTGAGCAGATCTAGGGCATGTCTGTCTCTGCATGCTTGTAGACACGCTTTCAGCTGCAGCATAAACGCTCACTTAAAGGCTTGTGAAAATACCTGAGCAAGAATTTCAGAGGTTCTGAGGACCACTGTGAAAGTTAATAGCTCAGATAAGGAATTAGAAAAGAAAGAAGTTTGGAGTAAGACAAAGACTTTTTCTATTGCCTACTGCCCCACAGAGAAGCCTAGAGGAGATAAATAGCAGTTGATTGATGCTCAACTATACAAAGTCTACATTTCTGAAGAAAAACATATTGGGAGGCTTATTTAGCCCTGTTTAACATCATATGCCAAATGAATGGTTGAGGAATAAGCAAGGAGGGTGTTTTAGCAGCTAAACTAAAACTACAGCTAAGCAACCAGCTCTGACAACGCTGCAAAATTTAGCCTTAGGACACATACTGAGGCATTCTGAGTCGGTACAAGTCCTTGATATAAGGTTTGCAGCCTGACATCAATCTAAGCTGGCCAGAGCTCAGTTAAGGGTTAACAGGAGGAAGAAAAGGAAACTCCACTTGAACTAGCAGAGGATCTGTGGTGACTTGTGTGTCTGATGGGTGGCGTATCCAGACAACCAGTATGGCCATCCAGATAAAAACGTGGTGGTGATGATGACCCAACTGGACTTGAACTTGAAAAGTCCAAGGAGACTTTGTGAACCTGTGGAATTTGTGGCAACATTAGAATCTTTTTGTGCAGCAGCCTAGTAGGGATTAAAGGCACCTATCATGAAGAAAGTAGAAATGATTCATTATGAATCCTGTGAGTGCCAGTCTATCTCTGATATTCACGAGAAAGGGGATTCCAGTTGGATGCATTACATGTTTGAGAGGTTTTGGGGGGGAAATGTTAAATGTTGTTTTTAAGACAAAGAACATGGACAATGATGCAAAACATAAGGGCATCAGTTCCGCTAGATGCTACTTCCGTGAAAAAAATTGACCATAAAAGGATCATTATGAATTTTAGGCAAACCAGACTGGAACATCATAACTGACTAATGATAGGCCTCATTCGGCTCAGGGAATGGCTGACACCAAGCTGAATGGACAAGGCTTAGGGTTACTGACAGTAATTCCATAATATTTTTGTTTAATTCTGTGCAGTTAAGCTCCAGTAATGGACTTGGGTTGTTGAATGTAAATTAAAAATATGAAATGGGTAGTAACTTTGTACAATTACAGTGAATAGAGCAAACTTTCTACAAAAGCTGGAGAATACAGGTTCTAAAGTGAAGCAGTATAGTTTCATATGGAGTAAGCGACTAGAGAGCTTGTTCCCTCCAGTACAAACCGGGGATATTGGGTTTAAGAAATGAACCTTTGGTATCTGAACAATTGGTCTGGAAAGCAAAGATAGTGGGTGAATTCAGATTTGGATTTAATTATAGCTAATGATTGTATAATATATGCTAATAAGGTGTCTTGTAGACCAGTCCATGGAAATTAATCCTGATAAATCATGCTATTTTAATCTAAATGTGTGATTGAAATATTAAACGTAATGAGTTGTGTCATCTTGAATTGCACTGGAATGTTTCATGTAACCCTGTGTTGGAACTAGAGGGGAAGAGACTGACTATTACTTAGCTAATCATTCAGGCAAGCTGCCTTAAGTAGCTTCAGAGTCTACTCTCAACATTAGCTTCACCCTGGAGTAATTCTGACTCTCAGGTTCCAGTCAAATAGCTGGAATAATCTCTCCTCATATGGGACCCGTTCCAAACCCCTAATCATTTTAGTTGCCCTTCTCTGAAGCTTTTCTAATGCCAGTATATCTTTTTTGAGATAAGGAGACCACATCTGTACCCAGTATTTAAGATGTGGGAGTACCCTGGATTTATATAAGGGCAATAAGATATTCTCTGTTTTATTCTCTAGCCCTTTTTTAATGATTCCTAACATCCTGTTTGCTTTTTTGACCCCCTCTGCACACTGCGTGGACATCTTCAGAGAACTATCCACGATGACTCCAAGATCTCTTTCCTGATTAGTTGTAGCTAAATTAGCCCCCACCATATTGTATGTATAGTTGGGGTTATTTTTTTCCAATGTGCATTACTTTACATTTATCCACATTACATTTCAGTTGCCATTTTGTTGCCCAATCACTTAGTTTTGTGCGCTCTTTCTGAAGTTCTTCACAGTCTGCTTCATTTGCATATACTTCCCACAAGCTGTCCTTTATTACCTAACTTGTTAATGAAATTTTCTAATGGGGACATTTGTTTGTTTGCTTTCCCCCAGCTATTGTCTGTTGATGTTGTATAATCGCTTATAGTAATCTGTAGAATGAGCCATTTGATACAGGAAGCTAAAATTCTTTCCATAAGAAATTGAAGGAATCTAATTGCTGGAAAGAAATTAACATTGCCAAAAAGAAGAGCAGTGAGTCTGTGCACCATTTACAGGTAGGGTGACCAGATGTCCCGATTTTATAGGGACAGTCCCGATTTTTGGGTCTTTTTCTTATATAGGCTCCTTTTCAGGAGGGATGGGGTTTGTGGTCAAAAACACTCACATTCTGCTTCCTCCTGGCTAATGTGCCAAACTGACCTATTGCAGGTTCGGGGGGGTTCTGCATTTTAATTTAATTTTAAATGAAGCTTCTTAAACATTTTAAAAACCCTATTTACTTTATATACAACAATAGTTTAGTTATATATTATAGCCATAAAAAGAGACCTTCTCAAAATATTAAAATGTATTACTGGCATGCGAAACCTTAAATGAGAGAGACAAAATGAAGACTCGGCACAGCTCTTCTGAAAGGTTGCCGAACCCTGATCTTTTGGATGCTTGAGGCGCATGCTTTCCCTTGTGTGTGTGTGAATACGTGAATAGGGAGGTAAGGTTTGTGGGTACAGAGCACTCCCCTGACCCCAAGGTGATAACCAGAGTGGCCCCTTTCATTTTTTCCGCTGACTTCCTCCTTGATTGTTTCCAATGGCTTGGCTGCCTATGCCCCTGTCACTGGTCCAGGGATGGTTGTGCACCTGTCACTGGTCCAGGGATGGTTGCAAATCTGGAGGGATGGGGTTTGTGGTTGAAAACGCTCACGATCTGCTTCCTCCTGGCTAATGTGCCAAATTGACCTATTGGATGAGTGAGGCACGCGCTTTCACTTTTTTGTGTGTGAATACGTGAATAGGGAGGTAAGGTTTGTGGGTACAGAGCACTCCCCTGACCCCAAGGTGATAACCAGAGTGGCCCCATTCATTTTTTCCACTGGCTTCCTCCTTGATTATTTCCATTGACTTGGCTCCCTATGCACCTGTCACTGGTCCGGGGATGGTTGCGCACCTGTCACTGGTCCAGGGATGGTTGTGCCCCTGTCACTGGTCCAGGGATGGTTGCAAAACTGGAGGGATGGGGTTTGTGGTTGAAAAGGCTCACGATCTGCTTCCTCCTGGCTAATGTGCCAAATTGACCTATTGGATGAGTGAGGTGCGTTTGTGTGTGTATGACGTTATTGATATAAACTGGGACCATATAGAACATGGTTTGCAACCAAGGTCCTGTAGTGGCACCAAATCTTAGGTAAAGGGGGTCATATAAGGTGGCTAAGACCAGGTGATGGGTTGGTGGTTAGGATTATGCTGTCTGTATGTATGTATCATTTTGTAGTTGAAGTTATAAGTATTGGGTCTATACTGTCTGTATTTTGTATTTGTGCTCTGCTTCTGGGTGACACTGCGGACAAGTTGGTGTTAGCAAAACTCAGATCAGTTTTGGTTGTGCTGGGGTGGGGGAAAAGACTGGATAATGTGCCCTGGTTTCCCAAAGAAGACAGGTATTATCTGTGACCGCTGAGTTCTTAACAGGTTATTGATCATAAAATATTTAACCATATGTTGTGACTACTGACATTAAAGAAATCCATTCACCTTAGTTTAGGAGAGAGACCACTGATTGACAGAAAGTAATCTGTTGTTGCAGATCCCCATAGTGCAATTGTTTTTTCTTCTCCACTGTCAGTGCAGCTTTCATTTTGGGGAGTTTTGCACAAAGATGCATCCAAAAATTCTGCAGCCACTGGTCATCAGCCCAAGCCTTCATTGTTGCAGAAGATTTTTGCCCTTGGGAACGATGTAGGGTGAGACCATATAATACACTTACTGAATATTTGTGAATCAGCTTCTACACAAGCAATGACGTGTGAACATGGGACTGTAAGAGCTGGATTCACAGGCAAGAGTAATGCAGCAAAAGGCAATCCTAAAATTTGTGAACTGCTCTGATACTTTACATAGACAAATAGTTATGAGACACTCTTTTAAATACTCAAGAGATGTGATGCAGAGTTTGATGGAATATAGGGAAATTATTTCACTGCATCAAGTCTCCGGTAGCAGTAAATTAGCACCGGGGAAGCAGATTTTTATATTTTTAGTGGCATCCAGAAAAGGTCCAAGGGAGTTTTCCTGTGGGAGGGGAATTAGAGTCAGTACCGACTTTACAATGGTGCCAACGGTGCCGTGACACCAGGCCCACCCTGCATCTCACTGCAGACACAGTGCTCAGAATTAAGCAATGTTCTCAGGGCTATTGTACTCTGTACTAGTTTTCAGTTGCCAGCTACATGCTTCAGCCATGCCACTTTCTCACTAGGCTATATCCTGAATATTGTGACTGGGAATGAGGCGGGGGCAGGGAGTGTAGCAGATGCCAATTCGAGGTGAATATTGTCTTGTCAATACTGTCCTGGGTTTATGATGCTTTATGCCATGGACTGAAGCAAAGTGGCTGGTGAATAACCAGGAATCTGGTTAATAATTATCTAAATTCAGCTTTCTTCTTTCTCTCTCTGTGAATTATCACTAATTCAAAATAGTAGTGTGCAAGTTGACTGGATAATGGTAATAGCATAATCTCTTGTTATAACATTGTAAACCATACTACCTGGTTTTTATATTAAACACCTACTATACATAATACAATAAATCTGACAGAAACAAAACCTAAGAAAAGTTTATTCTTTCTGCGTCTTATTTAAAGTTTTACAGTAATCTCTTGCTTCAGAATGCCTCCTGCGTCACCCATACTGTTTGCAATAGGATTCAACATGTGGCTTGTCAGCTGACTCTTTACTGATTCCTGAACAGCTGGTAGCTCAATATTAATCTGAGATAGATACTATATGCAGAAGCACAACTCTATATATATGGGGAGGGGGGGATTATTGACCTTTGTGCATATGTAATAGTTTTTGGTGTTTGTAAGACAAGGTATAATAATGAACTTTGGAAAAGTTCCTGTTTGGTGTGAGAGATGTTACTTGTACCTAAATACACTCCCCTTCCCCACTCCCAGCCCTATGCATGCCGGCTTGGGAATATCACTACTGTAGTGTCAGCTTTTAAGAGAGCTTCACATGCAGAGCCGTAAGTAGGGATTTTTGCACACAAGGCAAGGAACAGAGGCAGCATGTCCGGCTCTTCCCTATTGGAAGGAAGGATCCACCAACGAATTTCTGCAAAAGAGCCGTATGTGCCGCCCCTCTCCATTGATGACGACCAGCGGCAATTTGGCAACGGGTCCCCCAGTCCCTCTCAGAGGGAAGGACTTGCTGCCGAATTGCCGCTGAAGGAGAGACTTTCTGAGCCCCTCAGTTTCCGTGCCCGAGGCAAGTGCCTCACTCGCCTTGCCCTCGTTACGGCAATGTTCACATGCACCACGTCTAGTATTACGGTAAGTTAAAACAAGCTACAGTACATTGGGACATTAATGCTCTGTTACAGTGTTTGCAGTAGCATATTAAAAGCTATAACACTGAACAGACGAGTTAGGGCTTTAGGAAGTTTGGGGCCCACCCAATTCAAACATTTTCGGCGGGGCCCCAGCAGGGATGACTTTTAAAAAAAGAAAAAAAAGGTTAAAAAAAAAGCCTTTCCTTTCTTAGCAACCGGTTCCCTATCAAAAGTTCTGATTTAAGGGATGTGCCAGAGTATGTATTTTTGGTACCAATAGGGTTACCCTATGTCCATATTTAAAAATTCCTCCCGGACAGCAATTTAAGAACCAAAAAGTCTGGCATGTCTGGGAAAATGCGGCTGTATGTTAACCCTACCTACAGTTCTTTTATAAAAAGATGGGACTGAACTAGAAATGACTCCGCTTCACATGTGTGGGTCCCCGCCACTCCCTGGGAGTGTGCTAGGGTGACCACATGTCCCAATTTTGTAGAGACAGTCCCAATTTTGGAGTCTTTTTCTTATATAGGATCCTATTAACCTCCACCCCATCCCGATTTTTCACACTTGCTGTCTGGTCACCCTAGCGTGTGCACATGGGTACCAGCTGCTCTCTTCTCCCATCATTGAAGCAGGTGTGCAGGGTTACTGCCCAGGGAATTGCAGGGCACCAGGGGACATGGGGCTGGCTGCAGGCAGGGCAAGGGGTGCAGCAATGGCTGGAGACAGGGGTGTGTGGGGTGGGGTGGGGTGGGCTGGCTGGCTTCAAGCAGGGCCATAGGGGGGTGCGGCAGGGGTTGGTTGGAGATAGGGCAGGGGGTGCGGGTACAGGGGGTACAGACCACCCGGTATGGTAAGTGCTCCCTCCTCCTCCTCCCTCCCCCACCTGGGGCTCCCCTGCTTCCACAGCCCTGGCCATGTACACAGCTGCCGGAGCCCTGGGGAAGCGGCGGGGCTCCAGTGGCTATTTAAAGGGCTGGGATGATAGAAGCAACGGGAGCCACGGACTTTTTAAGTAGCCCACAGATCCCCACAGCCCTACCCCAGGGCTCCAGCAGTGTGGCTGTGGTGGCAATTTAAAGGGCCCCCAGGCCGTTTAAATTGTCCCCTGGAGAAGCCGGGCCACCCCGGTACAGTGCACTGACTCTTGCCAATACACCGAACCGGGGCTTGGGCGCGGGACCCTCTTAGGGGCAGGGCCCGATTCAGGGGAATTGGTTGAATTGGCCTAAAGCCGGCCCTGGCAGTATATCCAGGACATTACTAGCACACTTTTCTCCCACCAATACCTAGTAGTTGCACTGTCATCTCCCATAGCTACTTACGCTGCAGCTTTATTGTTAAACCTAAATTGGGAAGAAAGACGACTGATTCAGAACTTGTTTAATGGTTACTTTATTGCTAAAGGGTGTAGTGGGGTGTAGACTTGGAGAGAGGAAGGTTTCTATGATGTAGGCAAGATCAAGTATTTTATCCAAAACCAGAATACGAATGGTGCTGGTCTTCTTGGTGTCTGACCTTGAACTATTGTCAAAAGTTTGAGGGTGACTCTTCTCCTTCCTCATATTTTGGTTAGGATTCCATTGATAAAGGGATTGGCCTCAAATACCTGGTTGTAGGACTCTTCCATGGTGTAGTTTTCATCTTGGGTTGCCCGGTCCTAATTATATTAAAGCATGTACTTTAGTCTTTGTAATGATCTGTTATAACTCGGTAGCTTTTTATGAAGGCAGGAGTAAAAGAAAAGTAGCTGCAATAGTTCCACAGTTAACTAACACTGAAAATGTACATAATTTAAATGACTCCTAATCTTAATTTTTGCTTAATAAATAAATCCATAAGAAAACTCTGTTGGGAAACTGCTATAGGGAAGTGCACTTCTCCTATATAGGTCATAAGGATCCTATCTGTCTGAAACTGGCTGCTCTTTCTTTCTTTGATCTGCAGAGTGACTGATGCTTTTCAGACATCAGCTGTGGGTACAGAAGGGTTTCATTGCATCTTCTCTCTTGGCCCCAGCTACTGTTCTCCCTTCTTGTTGTATTGATAGTGGGTGGGTGTGTCTCACCTTTCTTTAAAATCACATATGCTAGGGACAGTCTTGTCCTCTTCTCCTCTCCTGATGTCAGTGTAGATGCAGGCAGTGCAAAGTGTACTACAGTCAGATAGTATCTCAAATGCAAAGCTGCATTTCAGTGATCTGAGGTTTGAAGAACAATGTGGAACTAGCTGTTTTACGGGAATGTCTCGATTTCATTCCTGTAGTAACATAACTGGTGCTAGGAAAGCAGGGAGAGAGAGAGGTGTGTGCTCTGCAAGGCTGCTGGCCACGGGGCCAATGGGTGTGGGTGGGCTGGGTAGGATCGCGGGAGTCACGTCTCAGGGATCTGCCCCGCTGCCCAGCACTGCTCCAGCTCTGAGCTGTCTCCACTGCCTGGGACCTGTGTGGCCCCACCTTTAAAACTTTAGAGCTTGCAAGGCCACTCGGTCCTACTTCCTGTTCAGCCAATCGCTCAGACAAACAAGCTGGTTACATTTGCAGGGCGATCATGCTGCCTGCTTCTTATCTACAATGTCACCTGAAAGTGAGAACAGGCGTTCGCATGGCACTGTTGTAGCCGGCGTTGCAAGGTATTTATTTGCCAGATGCGCTAAAGATTCGTATGTCCCTTCATGCTTCAGCCACGATTCCAGAGGCCATGCGTCCATGCTGCTGACAGGCTCTGCTCGATAACAATCCAAAGCAGAGCGGACTGACGCACGTTCATTTTCATTATCTGAGTCAGATGCCACCAGCAGAAGGCTGATTTTCTGTTTTGGTGGTTCGGTAATTTTAAATGACACAGGTCAGGGTTTGGTTTAATTACGTTACAGACCCACTCGACAATGTCTTTTGTCATCCCAGGCCAATAGCACCTTGAGAAAAGCACCGTTCTCATGTTGACAACTCCCTGATGTCCACCGCAGGGACGGTCATGGTACATTTCAAAGAGCTGTAGGGCTTGTTCCCCGGCGTGCACGAGGACCTTTCCTCCTTTGGCGGCATGGCACAGCGTCCCTCCTGCTGATCAGAGACGAGGGAGACATTGATGATCACAGAATCACAGGCCTGGAAGGGACCTCGAGAGGTCTCCAGTCCAGTCCCCTGCACTCAGGGCAGGACCAAGCACCATCTAGACCATCCCTGACAGGTGTTTGTCCAACCTGCCCTTAAAAATCCCCAATGATGGAGATGCCACAACCTCCCCGGGCAACTTATTCCAGTGCTTCACCTCCCGGACAGTTCGGAAGTTTTCCTAATGTCCAACCTAAACCTCCCTTGCTGCAGTTTAAGCCCATTGCTTCTTGTCCTGGCCTCAGAGGTTAAGAACAATTCTTCTCCCTCCTCTTTGTAACAACCTTTTACATACTGGAAAACTGTTCTCACGCCCCCGCTCAGGCCTCTCTTCTCCAGACTAAACACCCCCGGGTCTTTCCAGCTCCCCTCACAGCTCGTGTTTTCTAGCCCTTTTCATCGCGGTGTCACCCCGTTAGCCCCTGCCCAGAGCTGGCAGGAGAAGCCGACTCCAGCCGAGGGCAGGGTGAGGTGAGCGGCTTCCGCCGGAGTTCCTGACCCTGCTCGGCACAAGCTGCCAGTTCCTGCCCAGAGCAGGTTTTGAGGCTCCTGCTCAGCCTGAAAACGAAAGTGAATCTCTGCCTGGGCCCAGCTTCCCCGACTCCCGGCCCTGGGACCCACCAGCCAACAGGGGACCCTCAAACCCAGGGATCCAGGCGCCAGGCTGTCCCCAGCTCTCGGAGGTGGGCTGGGGTCTCCACTCCTGGGTTCTATCCCCGGCTCCGGGAGGGGAGTGGGGGCTGGTGGGTGAGAGCAGGGGGGCTGGGAGTCAGGACGCCTGGGTTCTCTCCTGGCTCTGGGAGGGGAGTGGGGGCTGGTGGGTCAGAGCAGGGGGGGCTGGGAGCCAGGACTCCTGGGTTCTCTCCCGGCTCTGGGAGGGGAGTGGGGTCTGGTGGTTAGAGCAGGGGGGCTGGGAGCCAGGACTCTTGGGTTCTCTCTCCGGCTCTGGGAGGGGAGTGGGGGCCGGTGGGTAGAGCAGGGGGGGCTGGAAGCCAGGACTCCTGGGTTCTCTCTCCGGCTCTGGGAGGGGAGTGGGGGCTGGTGGGTTAGAGCAGGGGGGGCTGGGAGCCAGGACTCCTGGGTTCTCTCCTGGCTTTGGGAGGGGAATGGGGGCTGGTGGGTTAGAGCAGGGGGGGCTGGGAGCCAGGACTCCTGGGTTCTCTCTCCAGCTCTGGGAGGGGAGTGGGGGCCGGTGGGTAGAGCAGGGGGGGCTGGGAGCCAGGACTCTGGGTTCTCTCCCGGCTCTGGGAGGGGAGTGTGGGCTGGTGGGTTAGAACAGGGGGGGCTGGGAGCCAGGACTCCTGGGTTCTCTCCCTGGCGAGGGGAGGGGAGGGGGGGCTGGTGGGTCAGAGCAGGGGGGGCTGGGAGCCAGGACTCCTGGGTTCTCTCCCCGGCTCTGGGAGGGGAGTGGGGGCTGGTGGTTAGAGCAGAGGGGGCTGGGAGCCAGGACTCCTGGGTTCTCTCCTGGCTCTGGGATGGGAGCAGGGGCTGGTGTGTTAGAGCAGGGGGGGCTGGGAGCCAGGACTCCTGGGTTCTCTCCCCGGCTCTGGGAGGGGAGCGGGGCTGGTGGTTAGAGCAGAGGGGGCTGGGAGCCAGGACTCCTGGGTTCTCTCCTGGCTCTGGGAGTGGAGTGGGGGCTGGTGGTTAGAGCAGAGGGGGCTGGGAGCAAGGACTCCTGGGTTCTCTCCCGGCTCTGGGAGGGGAGTGGGCACTAGTGGGCAGGGCTAGTCTCTTTCTCACTTAACCATCTTTTGTTCCCTTTTCTCACTTTTTAATGTCTGCCATTTATCCACCAGGAAAGCCCCCGACCTTCCCCCACCTCCGCCCCATCCTGGCAGCCGCGCGCTGGGACTCCTGAAACCAGAATGTGGAAAAATCTCCCCCGAAGCCGTTTCCCTGGTAAGCCGGAGCTTTGCAGCTCACGCCCGGTGAGCCAGGCCGGCGGCCCGGCCCCGCTGCCTCTGAACCACCATGTAAACGCACCGCGATGCCCAGGCCCCACAGCGGCTCAGTGGGGAGGCTGGGGATGGGCGGGGGGAAGAGTTGCAAAAAAGAAAATATTCGTGTCTGGAGGCGCAGAGATAAGGCTACAGATTAGTTGCGGATTCCGTGATTTTACGTGACCTCCGTGACCAGCCCCAGGCAGCCGGCCTGGGCGTCCGTGACCGAGTGTTTATTGCCCACGACCTGTGACAGTGACTAAAAACGCCCCCCACAAAATCGTAGCCTTGTGCAGAAATGCCCCTCCCTGCAGCACAGCGCCCCCTGGTGCCTACCTGGGGCATCGGGGCCAGCCTTGGCCGCCAGGGGAGCGCGCCCCCTGCTGAGCCCTGCCCCGTTCCCCACAGCACAGCGCCCCCTAGCGCCGCACTGGGGCAATGGGGCCAGCCCTGACCCCCAGGGGAGAGCGCCCCCTGCTGAGCCCTGCCCTGCTCCCGTCAGCACAGCGCCCCCTAGCGCCGCACTGGGGCATCGGGGCCAGCCTTGGCCGCCAGGGGAGAGCGCCCCCTGCTGAGCCTTCACTCTGCTCCCTACAGCACAGCGCCCCCTAGCGCCGCACTGGGGCATCGGGGCCGGCCCTGGCTGCCAGGGGAGAGCGCCCCCTGCTGAGCCCCCAGCCCCACTGCACAGCGCCCCCTATCACAGCCCTATCCCGCTCCCTGCAGCACCCTCTGTTTTCCTTGGAGGTCTGCCCAAGCAGTATCCTCCACCAGTGGTTTTCAAACTTTTTTTCCGGTGACTCAGTTGAAGAAAATTGTTGATGCCCATGTCCCAACAGAGCTGGGGATGAGGGGTTCAGGGTGTGGGAGGGGCTCAGGGCTGGGGGTGCAGGAGGGGCTCAGGGCTGGGGCAGAGGGATGGGGTGAGGGCTGCTGGGTGGGGCCAGGAATGAGGGGTTCAGGGTGTGGGAAGGGCTCAGGGCTGGGGCAGAGGGATGGGGTGAGGGTTGCAGGGTGGGGCCAGGAATGAGGGGGTCAGGGTGTGGGAGGGGCTCAGGGCTGGGGGTGCAGGAGGCGCTCAGGGCTGGGGCAGAGGGATGGGGTGAGGGCTGCGGGGTGGGGCCGGGAATGAGGGGTTCAGGGCGTGGGAGGGGCTCAGGGCTGGGGGTGCAGGAGGGGGTCAGGGCTGGGGCAGAGGGATGGGGTGAGGGCTGTGGGGTGGGGCCGGGAATGAGGGGTTCAGGATGTGGGAGGGGCTCAGGGCTGGGGGTGCAGGAGGGGCTCAGGGCTGGGGCAGAGGGATGGGGTGAGGGCTGTGGGGTGGGGCCGAGGGGGTCAGGGTGTGGGAGGGGCTCAGGGCTGGGGGTGCAGGGGGGGGTCAGGGCTGGGGCAGAGGGATGGGGTGAGGGCTGCGGGGTGGGGCCGAGGGGGTCAGGGTGTGGGAGGGGCTCAGGGCTGGGGGTGCAGGAGAGGGTCAGGGCTGGGGCAGAGGGATGGGGTGAGGGCTGCGGGGTGGGGCCGAGGTGGACAGGGTGTGGGAGGGGCTCAGGGCTGGGGGTGCAGGAGAGGGTCAGGGCTGGGGCAGAGAGATGGGGTGAGGGCTGCGGGGTGGGGCCGGGAATGAGGGGGTCAGGGTGTGGGAGGGGCTCAGGGCTGGGGGTGTAGGAGGGGGTCAGGGCTGGGGCAGAGGGATGGGGTGAGGGCTGTGGGGTGGGGC
The DNA here is from genome assembly GCF_020497125.1 of Mauremys mutica. Lineage (NCBI taxonomy): Eukaryota > Metazoa > Chordata > Testudines > Geoemydidae > Mauremys > Mauremys mutica. The sequence continues at coordinate 155,857,413 of NC_059075.1, forward strand.
CGGGAATGAGGGGTTCAGGGTGTGGGAAGGGCTCAGGGCTGGGGCAGAGGGATGGGGTGAGGGCTGCGGGGTGGGGCCGAGGGGTTCAGGGTGTGGGAGGGGCTCAGGGCTGGGGCAGGAGGTTGGGATGCAGGAGGAGGTCAAGGCTGTGGGTCGTGGGGTGCAGGCTCTGGGTTGGGGCCAGAGATGAGGGGTTTGGGATGCAGGAGAGGGTCAGGACTGGGGCAGACAGATGGGGTGAGGGCTGCGGGGTGGGGCCGGGAATGAGGGGTTCAGGGTGTGGGAGGGGCTCAGGGCTGGGGGTGCAGGAGGGGCTCAGGGCTGGGGCAGAGGGATGGGGTGAGGGCTGCTGGGTGGGGCCAGGAATGAGGGGTTCAGGGTGTGGGAGGGGCTCAGGGCTGGGGGTGCAGGAGGGGGTCAGGGCTGGGGCAGAGGGATGGGGTGAGGGCTGCGGGGTGGGGCCGAGGGGTTCAGGATGTGGGAGGGGCTCAGGGCTGGGGGTGCAGGAGAGGGTCAGGGCTGGGGCAGAGGGATGGGGTGAGGGCTGCGGGGTGGGGCCGAGGGGTTCAGGGTGTGGGAGAGGCTCAGGGCTGGGGCAGGAGGTTGGGATGTGGGAGGAGGTCCAGGCTGTGGGTCGTGGGGTGCAGGCTCTGGGTTGGGGCCAGGGATGAGGGGTTTGGGGTGCAGGAGGCGGCTCCGGGTTGGGGGGTTCAGGGCAGGGGCTGGGGCGTGACGTGATCAGAACACAGCTCAAAGCAGCTGGGATTGGGCTAAACACAGACAGCGCCTCTCCCGACCCTCCAGCGCTGTGACCCTCCGAACCCCCCACGTCCCTTCCGCACCCTGCCAGAGCCAAACGGGAGCCGGGGCCAGCCCGGCGTGGGGGGCCACGGGAATCGCCAGCAGGCGCAGAGCAGAGGTGGGATTTCCCCTGGATTTGGCGCTGGGTGGGCCCATGTCCAGGTCTGGTGCCCACCAGTCAAGGGGGCTGGTGATAAACTGGAGCGGGGTCAGAGAAGAGCCGCGAGAACGATTCAAGGGTTAGAAACTGGCCTGACAGCGAGAGACTCCAGGAGCTCGGTCTATTTAGCTTCACTGAGCAGCGGCTACGGGTGCCTTGATCCCAGCCTGTAAATACCAACCTGGGGAACCACCAGCCGTTAACACAGGCGGTCGGTCTAGCAGAGAAGGTCCCACGCGATCCAGTGGCCGGCAGCTGAAGCTGGACAGACTTAGGCAGGAAATAAGACATAAATTTTTAACCGTGAGGAGAATTAACCTTGGAACAATTTACCCAGGGCCGTGGGGGATTCTCCATCAAGGACAACTTTTAAAATCGAGACGGGAGGGTTTTCTGGAAGCTCTGCTCTGAGAATTTTCTTCTAGGGCAGGTCTCTGGTCTACATAATCCAGGAGGTCAGACGAGATGATCACAATTGTCCCTTCTGGCCTTGGGATCTGTGCCTAGAACCCAGGAGTCCTGGCTCCCAGCCCCCCCCTCCTCTCCCCTCCCAGAGCCGGGGAGAGAACCCAGGAGTCCTGGCTCCCAGCCCCCCTCCCCTCCCTGAGCCGGGGAGAGAACCCAGGAGTCCTGGCTCCCAGCCCCCCCCGCTCTAACCCACCAGACCCCACTCCCCTCCAGGAGCCGGGGAGAGAACCCAGGCGTCCTGGCTCCCAGCCCCCCCTGCTCTAACCCACCAGACCCCACTTCCCTCCCAGAGCCGGAGAGAACCCAGGAGTCCTGGCTCCCAGCCCCCCCTGCTCTCACCCACCAGCCCCCCCTCCTCTCCCAGAGCCAGGAGAGAACCCAGGAGTCCTGGCTCCCAGCCCGCACTGCTCTCACCCACCAGACCCCACTCCCCTCCCAGAGCCGGAGAGAGAACCCAGGAGTCCTGGCTCCCAGCCCCCCCTGCTCTCACCCACCAGCCCCCCCTCCCCTCCCAGAGCCGGGAGAGAACCCAGGCGTCCTGAGCCTCTGTCCCTTTTCACTTTCTAGGGAAGGCAGTTTTATCCCTGGACCCGGACACGGCTCACCCTAACCTGGAGATCTCGAAGGACGGGAAGGTGGTGACATGCGTCAGTCAGGAAAGGTTTGTTGACTCCAGCCCGAGGCGATTCGACACGGCGAACTGCGTGGTGGCCCGGCAGAGCTTCAGCGCGGGGCAGCACTACTGGGAGGTGTCCGTGGGCCGGAAGCGGCGCTGGAACCTGGGGGTGGTCTCGGACCGAGCCAGGAGGCAGGGGAGGTTGATCAGCGTGAAGTGGTGGCCGTGGCCCCCTAGCAAGGTCTGCGCCGAGGGCTACTGGCTGATCGGCTACGACCGGCAGCGGGCCGGGAAGAAGTACTGGATATTTGACACCAACCCATGGCCCCTGGATCTCTGTCCCCACCCTGAGACCATCGGCGTCTACCTGGACTACACGGACGGGGAGGTCTCCTTCTACAACGCCGATCACCCCGACACACTGACCCACATCCACACTTTCCACACCTCCTTCGACAACAAGCCCGTCTACCCCATCTTCGACCCCTGCTGGCACGACAAGGGGGGCAACACGCAGCCCCTCAAGATCCTGTGAGCTGCCGGCTCCGTGGCATCCCAGGGCGCCTCGTCCGACGGCCACCGCTCGGCTTACGCAGCTCTGCCCCTCCTGGGGACTTCCCTTGTCTGTGGGCCGAGGAAAGACAGGAATTGCCACAGTCCCAGAGACGAGGGTGACGAGGTCGCCAGCTGCTTCAGCAACACCCTCGAGGCCAGTCAGAGAATAGCCCACCCTTACTGGCCATTTCTTCCTGACTGCCACTGGGCAAAGGTGGCTTTGGAGCCCTGAAGCATGAAGATCTGGAGCCCTCAGGCCATTGTGCTCCTAACAGACCTCAGGATGTTCTCATTATCCCTATAAACCTCCCCTGGTTTTCTGACCCCCTCGGCTGCCGCGACGTCCTGTAGCAGTGAGTTCCGCTGGCTCGTCGTCGCTGTTCTCCTGCACGGCGCTAAGAGATCGTTAAACAAGCTGGGCGGCTGCATGGCACCTGGGAGACGCTTTATGGTGTTATTAACGCCAATACCTATCACTGCGATGACTCTGAGCAGAGAGGCCACGTACAGGGTCAGTGGAAACGTCATGATTTGCCAAGGATGATGATGCTGTTTATCACCTTTGTATGGTGAGTTACAGGTGTGTGTGTGGGGGGGTAGATCTGGTGACACCCCCGACAGATTGGCAGCAGCACCAGCCAGTCTGTCCCATGGCCCATCAAGGACCATCAGCTGGACAATGAAGGTGCTTGGAGAACCATGTAGGGCCAGACCCCAAGAGGTTCTCCAGGCCACGCGCTGTGTTTGGGACAGAGGACGGACGAGCCGCATGGCAAAGGACATGGCAGCTGCATCAGCTCCAGTGTGTCTCAATCCTGCTTCTCTCCGCTCCGGAGTCACTTCTCTGCCAAAGCTCTGAGCAGGGGACAGCCTGGCCCAGCCCAGCCGGGGGTGGCTCCAGGGGGACTTTCTAGCCAGCGACCTCCCCAGCGCTGCTAACGACCTGATTCCTGGACTCTGAGGTCTGCGTTCGTTACCACTGAGCAACTCTCCTCTTGTTCTTTGCCACTAAACCCTTCGGGTTAGACGCTGAGGACTGGCCGGCAGCGCGGGATTTGGCATAAAATCCAAACTAACATTGACCTGGCAACGTGGCGGCCCTTTGGGGTGGGAAGGACATTTTGTAGCGTGAGCAGAGTTTTTAGGTAACTTCTCCCTGCACTGGACCTGGTGCTGGCTGGGAGCCAGAGAACTGGAATGCAGTAATGGGGGGGGGGGGGGTTGAAGGCTTTTTTCAGCTTCTCAATAACCCAGGGGGTCTCAAACTGAGGGGGTCACAAGGTTATTACATGGGGGGGGTCGTGAGCTGTCAGCCTCCACCCCAAACCCCACTTTGCCTCCAGCATTTCTAATGGCGTTCAATATATTGAAAGGAGGTTTTAATGTACACGGGGGGGTCGCACTTGGAGGTTTGCTGTGTGACGGTCCCCAGCACACAAGTGAGAACCGCGGCAGTAACCGGGGGGGGGGGGAAATCAGGGAGCACCGGGCGTAACGGGTGGGGGGGTTTCACTTCAGTGTTACCCACCAGCCTCCCCCGGCTGCAGCCTGCCCTGCCCTTGGCACTGCCAGCGCGGGCTGCCCAGGCGCCGCGTGGCACAAGCCAAGGGAATTAGGCTCCCTCGTTAGTCCGGCGCCTGGCAGGAGATTGACTCAGTCCTTGAGCTCGCAGGAGCCAAAGCCCTGAAAGGCGGCTGGGGATTCTGCCAGGCTGCCTGAGGGGGTGGCTCAGTCCCACCCGTCCCAGAGGCGCCGGCCTCACCGCCCTGGGCTGTGATATTTGGGTCACCGATACAATCGCTGGAGAACGCCCCCCCCGGCCGGCACCCCCGGCTTTCAGCCCCATGGCCACAGGGTTTGGGGTTTGACCTACGCAAAATCCTCCTCCTCAGACGCCCCTAAATATTCCCCCCCCCGGAACCCCAACGGGGGAGGAGGGGGGATCGGGTGGGGCTATTTAAACCCTCAAAAAAAAGGTAAATGTTCTCTCCCTTTTTAACCCCCCAATTCCTGTGTGGGCCACTGGCCCAGCCCTGCGCAGGTCAGGGGAAGCCACGTCTCACCCAGACGGGGCCAACACCCCCCTTTTCACAGCCTCTCGCTGCCTCGGCCAGCCGGGGGGGGGAAGGGCCCTTTCCCCTCCCCGCTTCCCACACTCGGGAACGTGTTCCCAACCAGCACAGACTGGGAACCAGGCAGCAAGCGCCGGGAAACCTCCGATCTGATCCCCCCCCGGGAATGGAGTCACGCAAACCGAGCGCCCACCCCCCCCTTTGCCAGGCTGGTCCCCAGGCCCCCACCACAACGTAAACGTTACACAGACGAGCCCGGCTCGTGGGACGCAGCGCTGCAGCCCGGCTCGGCCCCCGCCCTTCCCCCACTGGCCAGACGGGGAAACCGAGGCACGCAGCCATGGAGCCCCTCGCCCTAGGTCACCCAGCAGGGGGCGGAAGAGCAGAAACAGATCCCAGGTCCAGCCCTGGCCCGGGGAGTGAGCCCAGTCGTGTGAATCCTGGTGCCCGGGGCTGGGCCCGGCTCAGCCCTGTGGACACGGGACCCGCTGCCGTGGGAAAGGTCCCATGAGGCCGGGACGGAGGGACCCAGGCCTGGAACATGGGGCACAAAGGAGCAAACAGCCCCCAACTTTGGGTTCCTTGTGAGATTGAGAACGACTGAGCTAAGGGGGCCAGACCCCAGCTGGTGAGAGTCAAAGGGGCTGGGAGCCAGGACGCCTGGGTTCTCTCCCAGCTCTGGGAGGGGAGTGGGGGCTGGTGGTTAGAGCAGGGGGGGCTGGGAGCCAGGACTCCTGGGTTCTCTCCCCGGCTCTGGGAGGGGAGTGGGGGCTGGTGGGTGAGAGCAGGGGGGCTGGGAGCCAGGACTCCTGGGTTCTCTCCCCGGCTCTGGGAGGGGTTGGTGGGTGAGAGCGGGGGGGCTGGGAGCCAGGACTCCTGGGTTCTCTCCCCGGCTCTGGGAGGGGAGGCGAGGGGAGGGGGGCCTGGTGGAGCAAGAACATAACATAAGAACATAAGAAAGGCCGTACCGGGTCAGACCAAAGGTCCATCTAGCCCAGTATCTGTCTATCGACAGTGGCCAATGCCAGGTGCCCCTGAGGGAGTGAACCTAACAGGCAATGATCAAGTGATCTCTCTCTCAAGGGGGGGGTTGCCTCTGACGGAGGATTTGCTGCCTGGCTCCCGGGGCAGTTCCCCGCCGTCACACCCGTTACAGAACCTCCCACGTTCAGACTCAGCTCCAGCATCTCCTGCTGCCCGTAGCTCGGGACCAGGACCCCAGGGCTCCTTCTCTGATCCAGGCCGGCTCCCCCTGCGATCGCCGGTGTCGCCCCCATTCCCCTCGCGGGGTCCCCGCTGAGCCGCCCACCCCAGAGTCCCAGCAGCTGCAGGCTCCCCAGCAGCCCGGGCTGCGAGCGACCCGGGGATGAGCCTGGAGCCAGGCCCCCAGCCGCAGACGCCCCAGGGCCGGCTACCGGGCAGAGAGAGCCCCGAGCCCGGCGGCCGGGGAGGAGGCGCTGTACCGCGAGCTGTGACGAACCGGCAGCAGGTCGCACCCCAGAGCTGGGCGCAGTCAGCGAGGCCGGAGCTGGCTGCATGGCCCGTGCCAGGGGCCCGGCTGGGTTCTCCGCCCCTGGCTCCTCACGGCTCTGGGCAACACAGGCTGGCTAAACGCACTCCCTGCCCCCCACGTCAAACACCACCTCGGTGCACCCCCAGATCTGTGGGGCGACTGCTCCGTGCACACACCCCCCACCTCCAGATCTTCCAGCCAAACCCCTGATCCGCAGCAGCCCCGGGGCACAGAGACGGGCGGGGGGGGGGTCACCCGGATTTTATTAATAAAACAAACAAGAGAAAAAAACAAAAGGGAGCAGGGACAGGTGCCTTGGGGGGCTCTGGGGTGGGAGAAGGGGATTGGGGGTCCTGGGGGTGGGGATCAGGGGTGGGGAATGGGGGGGCGCTGGGGGGGCTCTACGCGAAGCAGAGGGAAAACGCCCGGTAGCTGAAGTTGGTGAAGACGTCGACTTTGTGGCTGCTCCCGGCGGCCGTCAGCACCTGGGGGTCAGACCAATGGGGGGGGGGAGGGGGCAGAGAGTCAGTGTGGGCAGGATCCTGGGGTCCCCTTTGGGGCTGGATTAGTCCCTGCCCCAAGCCCCCCCTTCCCAGCCCCCTGTCCTCCCCCTCCCCTCTGACTAGATGCCTGACTCCGCTCCAAGCCCCCCCAGTTAAGTACCTTCCCCTCACTCCAATCGCAGCCCCGCCCCCAGCTCCAGGCCCCGCCTCCTCTCCCAGCCCCTCCCATTGCATTCTCAGCCCCGCCCCGTGTCTCTCCCACCTCACTCCCAGCTCCTCCCCCACTCCAATCCCCCCCCCCCCGAGCCGTGTCCCTCCCAGCCCCCGCGCGTGGGGCGCCCCCTACCTTGTGCTCCGGGGAGCGCTCGTTGAGGCAGAGCGAGTGGACGGAGCGGGGCGTGCAGGGGATCTGCGCCCTGACTTCCCCGCTGATCTGCAGGTGGTTGATGGCCGGGCTGTGCCCTGCCGAGAGGATCTGGGGGGCAGAGACGGGGCGGGGGGGGTTAGCGGGAGCCCCCGGGGGAGACCGGCGGGAATGACCGAGCGGGGGGATGGGAAGAAGAGAGGGGACCAGGCTGACCGGACGCAGCACTAACAGAACAAGCGAAAGGGGGAACGGGACCAACCGGAGAAACGGAGCCGCCGGGAACGGACCAACGGGAACGAACGAGGAGCCGAACTCGGGAACAGGACGGAGGGGAAGAACCTCCGACATCAAATGAAGAAACGGGAGAGAAGGAACGAAGAAAGAACGAGTGAAAGAACGACCTGGGGGACAGAACGAAAGACGAAGGAACCAAGGGCTGGACCAGGGGGTCTCAAACTGGGGGTCGGACCCTCAGGGGCGCGAGGTTATTACATGGGGGGTCGGGAGCTGCCAGCCTCCACCCCAAACCCCGCGTTGCCTCCAGCATTTAGAGTGGTGTTAAATACACAAGAGTGTTTTTAGTGTATAAGGGGGTCGCGCTCAGAGGCCGGCTAGCGAAGTGCAAACGTCCCAGAGCCACTGGGCGAGAACGAAGCGAACAAATGAACACGCCGGGGAAGAGAGCGAGCGACGAGGGCAGGACAAGGACGGGAGGGTAACAGAAAGAAAACAATGAACAAAGAACAAATGAACAAACCAACCGGAGAACAGAACGAACGGGAAAAAAGGGAAATAAAACCAGGGAGGAAGAGGCTGAACGGAGGGAAACCAGAACGAAGGTGGGAACGAACGGAGAAGAGAATGGACAGGGCAAGAGAACGAAGGAAGGAGAAAAGAACGACGGTGACCAATGGCAGGTGCCCCAGGGGGAGGGAGGAAGGAAGAACGCAGAGAAAAATGAAGACAAACGGGAGAAGAACAAATGAACAAAGAACCCCAGTGAGGAGTGAACAATAAGAGAAGGAAAGAATGAAAATGGCCCAAATGGAGAAATAGAAAGAACGGACGAATGAACCGGGGAGGAGAACGAATGAATGCTAGAAAGACTGAATAAAATGAACGAACAGATGAATGAATTGGGGAACAGAAAGAAAGAAGAAAGCGGGTGAACGAATCAGTAAAAAGAATGAACCAAGGAGGAGAACGAATGAACCAGGGAGGAGAACAAACGAGTAAGTCAATGAAAAACGTGAACGAACCCGCAGGGCAATAGGAAGAACGAACGAAACGGGGGAAGAAAACGAAGGAAGGAAGGAAGGGAGGGAGGGAGGGAGGAAGGAAGGAACGCCCACCCAGGGGAGAGAAGCGGCCCCGCGCCCGCCCACCCAGGGGAGGAGAAGCGGCCCCGCGCCCGCCCGCCCAGCGCGTGCCGGGAAGGGGCCGGGCCGGTCGGGGACGAGCCGGCGGGGAGGAGGAGAAGGAGGAGGCCGGGACGAGCCCGGGGCTGGCGCAGAGCGGGGGGCGCAGGGTGGGGGGCACTCACCAGGTCCTGGTAGAACATGACGTGCTGCTGGCAGTGGGGCAGGGGGAAGACCGTGGTGGGGGTCACGGAGCGCAAGTGCCAGAGGGTGAGCGCCGGGCCCCCCCCGCACACCTGGGGGAGAGACGGGGTCAGACGCCGCAGAGACCCCCACAGCCCCGCTCCCCCTGTATCCCATCAGCCTCTGCTTCTCAGGCCAACCCCTCGCAGCCAGGGGGAAACGGCTACCAGGCCCAGTGCATCCTGGGAACCCCCGGCCTTGCACGACGGGGCCTGGCACGGCCCCGCAGCCCCCCCGGCCTCACCCGGACCGGCCCCGCAGCCCCCCCAGCCTCGCACGACGGGGCCCGGCATGGCACGGCCCCGCAGCCGCCCCAGCCTCGCCCGGACCGGCCCCGCAGCCCCCCCAGCCTCGCCCGGACCGGCCCCGCAGCCCCCCCAGCCTCGCACGACGGGGCCCGGAATGGCACGGCCCCGCAGCCCCCCCAGCCTCGCACGACGGGGCACGGCATGGCCCGGCCCCGCAGCCCCCCCGGCCTCGCCCGGCCCGGCCCCGCAGCCCCCCCGGCCTCGCCCAGCCCAGCCCCGCAGCCCCCCCAGCCTCGCACGACGGGGCCCGGCATGGCACGGCCCAGCAGCCCCCCCAGCCCGGCCCCGCAGCCCCCCCAGCCTCGCCCGGACCGGCCCCGCAGCCCCCCCGGCCTCGCACGACGGGGCCCGGCATGGCACGGCCCCGCAGCCCCCCCAGCCTCGCACGACGGGGCACGGCATGGCATGGCCCCGCAGCCCCCCTGGCCTCGCACGGACCGGCCCCGCAGCCCCCCCGGCCTCGCCCGACGGGGCCCGGCAAGGCACCGCCCCGCAGCCCCCCCAGCCCGGCCCCGCAGCCCCCCCAGCCTCGCCCGGACCGGCCCCGCAGCCCCCCCCCCCTCGCCCCCCGGGGCCCCGCATGGCACGGCCCCGCAGCCCCCCCGGCCTAGCACGGACCGGCGCCGAAGCCGCCCGAGCCTATCACGACGGGGCCCAGCAGGGCTCGGCCCCGCAGCCCCCCCAGCCTCGCCCGGACCGGCCCCGCAGCCCCCCCGGCCTCGCACGACGGGGCCCAGCATGGCACGGCCCCGCAGCCCCCCCGGCCTCGCACGGACCGGCCCCGCAGCCCCCCCAGCCTCGCACGACGGGGCCCGGCATGGCACCTCCCCACAGCCCCCTGGTCTCACGCAGCTGGGGAGGTGGTGACTTTACCAGCCCAGGCGCCGCGGGGAGGGGCCCCAAACCAGAGCCCCCAGCGCCCCCTGCTGAGAACTCACGCACCATCCAGTCACAGTCTGTCGCCAGGCACCGGATCCACTTCCCGTGCTGGGGCCGGCTGCATTCCTGGGGGAGGGGAAGGAGGGACCATTATGGGGGGAGCAGTGGGGTCCGGTGGGTTAGAGCAGGGGGGGCTGGGAGCCAGGACTCCTGGGTTCTCTCCCTGGCTCTGGGAGGGAAGTGGGGGCTGGTGGGTTAGAGCAGGAGGGCTGGGAGCCCGGACTCCTGGGTTCTCTCCCTGGCTCTGGGAGGGAAGTGGGGGCTGGTGGGTTAGAGCAGGGGGGCTGGGAGCCAGGACTCCTGGGTTCTCTCCCCAGCTCTGGGAGGAGAGTGGGGGCTGGTGGGTTAGGGCAGGGGGGCTGGGAGCCAGGACTCCTGGGTTCTCTCCCCAGCTCTGGGAGGGGAGTGGGGGCTGGTGGGTTAGGGCAGGGGGGCTGGGAGCCAGGACTCCTGGGTTCTCTCCCCAGCTCTGGGAGGGGAGTGGGGGCTGATGGGTTGGGCAGGGGAGCCAGGACTCCTGGGTTCTCTCCTGGCTCTGGGAGGGGAGTGGGGGCTGGTTGGGGGCGGGGCTGGGAGCCAGGACTCCTGGGTTCTCTCCTGGCTGAGGGAGGTGAGTGGGGGCTGGTGGGTTAGAGCAGGGGGGGCTGGGAGCCAGGACTCCTGGGTTCTCTCCCCAGCTCTGGGAGGGGAGTGGGGGCTGGTGGGTTAGAGCAGGGGGGGCTGGGAGCCAGGACTCCTGGGTTCTCTCCCCGGCTCTGGGAGGGGAGTGGGGGCTGGTGGGTTAGAGCAGGGGGGGCTGGGAGCCAGGACTCCTGGGTTCTCTCCCCGGCTCTGGGAGGGGAGTGGGGGCTGGTGGGTTAGAGCAGGGGGGCTGGGAGCCCGGACTCCTGGGTTCTCTCCCCGGCTCTGGGAGGGGAGTGGGGGCTGGTGGGTTAGGGCAGGGGGGCTGGGAGCCAGGACTCCTGGGTTCTCTCCTGGCTCTGGGAGGGGAGTGGGGGCTGGTTGGGGGCGGGGCTGGGAGCCAGGACTCCTGGGTTCTCTCCTGGCTGAGGGAGGTGATTGGGGGCTGGTGGGTTAGAGCAGGGGGGGCTGGGAGCCAGGACTCCTGGGTTCTCTCCCCAGCTCTGGGAGGGGAGTGGGGGCTGGTGGGTTAGAGCAGGGGGGACTGGGAGCCAGGACTCCTGGGTTCTCTCCCCAGCTCTGGGCGGGGAGTGGGGTCTGGTGGTTAGAACGGGCGGGGGGAGCTGTTGTTACCTCGTATTTATGCACTTCGATGAGCTGGACCTGCGCCCCGGTGCGTAGATCTGCGACAGAGAACTCGGCGTGAGGGGGGGCGGGGCCCCCGGCAGAGAGACAGCGGCAGGATGGGCCATTATCACCGCTCAGCCTGAGGCCCCCCGCCCCCCCCATCCCGGCGGACATGGAGAGGGCCCCGGGCTCCAAGCCAGCCCCTGCCCCAGCCCACAGACCCGCCCGGGAGCTCAGGCTGGAGCTGGGTGTCACGACGCGGCTCCTCACCCCACATGCGCACGGTGCCGTCCTCACTGCCCGACAGACACTCCTGGGACTGGTCCCGCAGCGCCAGGCAGTGCACGTAGTCGCTGTGCCCCCGGAGCGCGTGCTGCGGAGACAGGCAGAGAGAGTGGGCGGAGGGGGACGGACAGACGGGAGGACGGGCACACAGACAGGGACAGACAGACGGGGGTGGACGGGGACAGACAGACGGGGGTGGACAGGGACAGACAGACGCTCCCCTCCCGTTTCAGTGGGTCCCTGCCCATTTCCCCAGCAGTGAGGGAGGGGGGCTCCCCCTGGTGGCCCGTCGCTGCCCCCACAGACTCCCGTGCCCCCCCCCCCCCCCCACTCACGGTGAAGGTGCCGGACTCCAGGTCCATGGCGTGCACGGCACAGTCGCCCCCGGCCAGCAGGATGCTGTTATCCTGCGGGGGAAGGGCAGAGAGACAGCAGGTGAGGGGGGGCTGGGAGACGGAGGGGCGCCCCCCTTCCCACAATGCACGGCGGCTCACCTTGGGGTTCAGCTGCAGGCTGTTGATCTCAGGCACCTCCAGGCTACTCCTGGCGCAGGAGAGAGAGGGGGAGTGTGAGAGCAAAGGGGGTGGGGGCAGGGGACGGGGTGGGGCTCACCTGTATGGGGGTCTGCGGCTCCAGGCTTCCTTGCACCCCTGGCAGAGGGAGACGCAGCGTTAGGAAGGACCCAGGAGTCCGGGGCCGGGGAGGCGGCGTTAGGTGGGACCCAGGAGCCCGGGGCCGGGGAGGCGGCGTTAGGTGGGACCCAGGAGCCCGGGGCCGGGGAGGCGGCGTTAGGTGGGACCCAGGAGCCCGGGGCCGGGGAGGCGGCGTTAGGTGGGACCCAGGAGCCCGGGGCCGGGGAGGCGGCGTTAGGTGGGACCCAGGAGCCCGGGGCCGGGGAGGCGGCGTTAGCGGGGACCCAGGAGCCCGGGGCCGGGGAGGCGGCGTTAGCGGGGACCCAGGAGCCCGGGGCCGGGGAGGCGGCGTTAGCGGGGACCCAGGAGCCCGGGGCCGGGGAGGCGGCGTTAGCGGGGACCCAGGAGCCCGGGGCCGGGGAGGCGGCGTTAGCGGGGACCCAGGAGCCCGGGGCCGGGGAGGCGGCGTTAGCGGGGACCCAGGAGCCCGGGACATGGTGGGGAGGGGAGCGGCACGTCTCACCTTCTTGACGATGTCGCTCCAGTTCCAGGCCCTGAGCTCGCCGTTGCCGGAGCTGAGCAGCTGCCGCTCGGTGGAGACCATGGCGTAGACCGGGCCGTCGTGGGCTGCGGAGGGCAGCGAGGCGGCGTCAGCGCTGGAGGGGGGGCGGGGCATCTGGGGCAGCTGGATTCAGTGCATGATGGGAGCTCCCTGGCATGACTGGGTGCAGTGCATTCTGGGAGCTACCCAGCTTGGCGTGGCCAGGCACAATGCATGTTGGGAGCCCTCTGGTTTGGTGTGACTGGGGGTAGTGCATTCTGGGAGCTGCCCAGGTTGGCGTGACCAGGCACAATGCATGCTGGGGGCTCCCCAACTTGGTGCAATGCATCTTGGGACCCCTCTGGCTTGGCAACACAGGGCACAAAGCACCCAGGGCTCTTCCCAGGTTGGCGCAAGTGGCCCCAATGCATGCTGGGAATCCCCCGTCACTCCTCACTTCCCTGCCCCCGAGAGGCACCTACCTGTGAAGGACACCACCGGCTTCTTGCTCTCCTCCTTGGCTTCGGAGCTCAGCGCCGCCGAGAGGCTGTGGGGGAGCAGAGGGGGTGAGTGGGTGGGAGCAGCCCCGGGGGGGGTGCAGGAGGCGATGGGGGGCAGGGCGGGGGTTACCTGAAGATGGCGATCTCCCCATAGTTGTTCCCAGCTGCCAGGTACTTGCCGCAGGGTGAGACGCTCTGGGAGAAGACGGTCATGTGCAGCAGCTCCAGCGCGCGCTGGGCGTCCATCTGGGGGCGGGAGAGGGCGCGGGTTAGGGGGTTAAGTACTGGGATACATGCTCCCAGCATGCACCAGGATGGGTCGCGCCAACCTGGGGGGCTCCCAGCATGCTCCGGGGCAGGTCGCGCCAACCCAGGGAGCTCCCAGCATGCACCAGGATGGGTCGCGCCAACCCGGGGGGCTCCCAGCATGCACCGGGACGGGTCACGCCAACCCGGGGGGCTCCTAGCCTGCGTCGGGGCGGGATGCACCAATCTCGGGGGGGGGGGTCCCAGCCTGCACCGAGCTCGGTCGCGCCAACCCGGGGGGCTCCCACCATGCTCCGGTGCAGGTCGCGCCAACCAGGGGGGTTCCCAGCATGCACCGGCCTGGGTCACGCCAACCCGGGGGGGTCCCAGCATGCACCAGGCTGGGTCGTGCCAACCAGGGGGGTTCCCAGCATGCACCGGGTCGGGTCACGCCAACCTGGGGGGCTCCCAGCATGCACCTGGTCCCTACACGGTGCATGCTGGGTGCCGCCCCCCGCCCGCGCTGCGGCTCCAGTTACCTCCCCAGGTACCATGCGGCCTCCTCACACAACGTGCCTCCGCGTCGCGCTCCCCTGACGTCATCCATCCGCGCCTGCCGGGCGAGGACTACAGCTCCCAGCAGGCTGCGCGGCCCCGCCCGGGGAGGCTCGGGCAGCGAACGCGCGCGGGGCCCGATGGGAAGTGGAGTCCCCACGCAGCGGATGGGCTCGTCCCAGCAGAAAGCCAAGGCCAACATTTCCCGGCAGGCCCCGCGGCCCCGCAGTCCATTGGCCCGCTCCCGTCACGTGACAGGGGAGGTTACGCACGCATCCCGCCGGAAGGCCGCGGCGGAGGATCCCACGGACGGTGAGGTGGCGGGGCGGGGAGCAAGAAAAAGGACTCTGGTAGGTGCGAAGAAAATCTCCGCCAGGTCCGTACCGCGCATGCGTCGAACCCCGCCCAACCGCTGCCCCCGGCGCGAGACGAACGGTCTAAGCCGCGCGCCCAGGCGGCAACCGCCACACCCGGCGTCGCTCTGCGCATGCGCACGGGCCCGACTCCGGCCTGTGGCGTGCCCTCCGAACTGCAGCCCCGCCCCCTGCTTCTAGCCACGCCCCCTCTTTAAGTCCCGCCCCATCTTTTCATGGGGTTGTGCCTGGGTGCAATGCATCCTGGGAGCCCCTCAGCCGGGCGTGACCCGCCCCAGTGCATCCTGGGAGCCCCACAGCCTGGCATGACCCGCCCCAGTGCATCCTGGGAGCCCCTCGGCTTGGCGTGACCCACCCCAGTGCATCCTGGGAGGCCCACAGCCTGGCATGACCCGCCCAGTGCATCCTGGGAGCCCCTCGGCTTGGCGTGACCCACCCCAGTGCATCCTGGGAGCCCCACAGCCTGGCATGACCCGCCCCAGTGCATCCTGGGAGCCCCACAGCCTGGCATGACCCACCCAGTGCATCCTGGGAGCCCCTCAGCTTGGCGTGACCCGCCCCAGTGCATCCTGGGAGGCCCACAGCCTGGCATGACCCGCCCCAGTGCATCCTGGGAGCCCCTCAGCTTGGCGTGACCCGCCCCAGTGCATCCTGGGAGCCCCTCGGCCCAGCATGACCCACCCCACTGCATCCTGGGAACCCCTCAGCTTGGTGTGACCCACCCCAGTGCATCCTGAAAACCCCTCGGCCCGGTGTGACCCAACCCAGTGCATCCTGGGAGCCTCATGGCTTGGCGTGACCCCTCACCCCAGTGCATCCAGGGAGCCCCTCAGCTTGGTTTGACCCCCCCCTCAGTGCATCCTGGGAGCCCCTCAGCCCAGCATGACCCAACCCAGTGCATCCTGGGAGCCTCATGGCTTGGCGTGACCCCTCACCCCAGTGCATCCAGGGTGCCCCTCAGCTTGACATGACCTGGCGCAATGCATGCTGGGAGCCCAGCAGCTCGGTCCATCTGGCGGCTATGCGCCTGGGGAGCCGCGCAGGGCCGGGTGAGCCCATCGGCGGGTTGCTGCGAGTGTAACTCTCTCTCCCTTGTCTCCCCAGGCGATGACCCGTGGATGGGTCCCCCACCCTGGCAGCCGGGGGCGGCGGTGACCTCGAGCCCCGGCGCTGCCCCTTCCTAGTGGGGGCCATGGGCTGGAGCCGCCGCCCGTGGCTGGGCTCCCCCCGCTGCACGACCCCGGCCCCTGACTGGAAGCAGGAGGTGCCCCGCAGGATGCCCTGGGCCGCTCGGGATCAGGGGCTGGTCAGCTTCACGGGCGTGGCCCTGCCATGGTGAGCATACGGGGGGCAGCTGGGACTGAAAGAACTGGGACGGGAAGCTGGGACCCCCTGATTTTAACTCTCTCCTCCTGTTTCAGCACCCGCCAGCCGCCCCACGTGGCATCACTGGCCCTCAAGCGCCGCCTGGACAAGGAGGAGCAGTGAGTGATGGGGGGTGACATCAGTGGGGGAGGCCTGGGGGTCCTCCCCTATATTGGCCTTCATCCCCCTTCCTGGTTAAACCCTGCCTGGCTCCTCACCACAGCCTGGCCGCAGTGCATGCTGGGTGATCCCTACTTGTCAGGACCGAGGGTGGGACTTTCTGAGAGCTCCCCCGGTTGGCATGAGTGGGGGCAGTGCATGCTGGGAGCCCCGGGGCTTGGCAGAACTGGGGGCAGTGCATGCTGGGAGTCCCCTCTCTTGGCGTAACTCAGTGCAGTGCATGCTGGGAGGTTCCTGGCCTCATGCGGCTAGGCACAGTGCAGCCCAGGAGACCCGTTGCCAGCTTTGCCTGTTACATTGGGGTGCGCTCATTTATTGGGGTCACTCTCCTGGGGGCGGGTCAGTGCTGCTTGTGTCCCTTGTGCTCCTACGGAGCCCTGCTTCTCCCTGCTGCAATCCCCTCCCCATGGGGTATCCCGCAGGCCTCGGCTCCCAGGGCCGGGGTCTTACACACACATCACAGGTCTGGTCGTAACCCACTGGCTGAGCAAACCCCACCGGATTTGGGGGCGCAGCAGGGGTCTTTAGCTTAGCTACGAGCAGCGCTGCTGCAGAGCGAGAGGAAACCAAAAAACCCCACGAGGGGGAGACAGAGAGAGAGACGCAACCAGCTTAACCATGAACGTTATTTATGGCCAGGGAAGAACCATACCAGGGGAGCCAAACACAACAGTGATAAAATTAAATCGGCCTTAAATTTGATTAAAACAACAAGGAGTCCGGTGGCCCCTGAGAGACGAAGCGATTTCTTTGGGCAGAAGCTTTCATAACGCCCGCGGCTGTAATTCTCACTCCGTGCAGCTGAAGAAGGGGGTTTTACCCACGAAAGCTTCTGCCCAAAGAAATCGGTTCGTCTCTCAGGGGCCGGACCCCTCGTTGGTTTTGTGGGTACAGACTAACCCGGCCCCACCCGAGACTTACGTTTGGTTATAAAAGTCGGGTTTAGCAAACGAGAACTGATCCCACAGGGCAGGGTCAGACGGCTCCACCTAGCGCGAGCTGGTTCTCACCGCGCCGGGGAGCTTCACTCGATCGGGGGTCCGGGGTGGGGGTGGGAGCTGGGCTCCGGAGGGCCGGAGCCAGGCAGAGCCCCCGGCACGATCAGTCAGGAGAAGATGGAGTCGCAGGGGAACTGAGGCAGAGCTGGAGCCAGGCCTCAGAGCACTGACCGGAGCGCGGGGAGGGGTTTTGGAGAGACACAAGAATGGCTGGAGGGAGAACACTGAGGTTTGTTTATGGGTAAACTGGTGGCTGGAGGCAGGATCCCAGAGTTGTTTTGTTCACGCCAACGGGAGCTGCTCATGCCTGGCGGTGGCTGATGTTCCTTCCCGGGAGCTCACAGTGCAATTAGGGAGTGTCGCTCGTTTGGATCCCAATCAAGGATTCGTTACTAGAATTGGGGGTGTGCAGGTGGGTTCATTAACATCTGGAGCAGAGATCCCCCATCATGCACTGCTTCCCGGTCCCAGAGTTCCCTGCGGCTCCATTGGGCGTGCTATCGGTGCTGTCTCCTTGGCCCGTCTTCCATGCAGATGAGGCCAGGGGAGTTTCCTTAATCCTGTCCCCCTTATCCCAGGGTTTAGGGGGGTCTCCCATGGCCTTAGCAGCAGATTTGGTTCCAGCAGAGGCTGGGGGCGGGGGTCTCGGGAGTCAGGCAGGCTGGGCCCCGCGCCCGGGTTCCCCAAGAACACAGCTGCTAGGTAACACCCCGGCCTTGGCGTGAGGTGCTGCAATGGCTTCTGGGAGCTCTCCGGCTTGGCCGGACTGGTCCCAAGGGAGCTCAGGCGCCCAAGGCTTGGCATGGCTGGGTGCAGGGCCGGCACTGCCATTTAGGCGACTGGGGCGCCAAGATTTGGGGGGGGCCAGCAATTCAGTGGCGGGGGGTCCTTCCGCGCTCCGGGTCTTCGGTGGCAATTCTGCAGCGGGTCCTTCACTCGCTCCGGGACCCGCCGCAGAATTGCCGCCAACGACCGGGAGCGCGGAAGGACCCCCGCCTAGGGCGCCAAAACCCCTGGCGCCGCTCCTGCCTGTGCGCAATGCATGCTGGGAAGCCCCGTCTTGGGGTGAGCGGCGCCCTGCAGCCCCCCAGCTTGGCGCGACGGAGCGCAGTGCATTCTGGGAGCTGCCCTTTCCCTCCCCGCAGGCGGCCCGGCCCGAAGCAGTTCCTGTCGGAGGAGAAGATGGCGGCTCGGTTCAACACGCTGAGCCTGGAGAACGACCACGTCTACAGCGGCAACGGGCTGCCCGCCCGCGGCCCGGCGCCCGACCCTGCCTGGGCGCAGTGGGTGCAGGATTACGCCCGCTGCCCGCAGCCGGAGCAGAGGTACCCGGGGCCGGGGAGCATCGGGCCGTGGGGAACGGGGGACTCGCCCCAGAGCATCTCAGCACCGTGTGTTCCCCCCGCAGGCTGCCCCCGGCTGGAGGGAGCGAGGACGCCGGCGGGGCGGAGGCCGAGGGGGGCAGCGTGGTGCTGGAGGGGGAGTTCAGCATGGCCGACTGCACCCCCCTCGGCCTGGCGGGGCCGGGCCCCCTGCAGTACCTGTGAGTATTGCCCCATGGAGGGGCGGGACGGGGGCGGGACGGGATTGCATTACCTAACGCCTGTCTCCTTCCCCTGCCCCAGGAGCCCCTCCGCCGAGCTGGTGCTGTGGACCCCGCCGGGGAGCCGGGTGCCCCACTCCATCCGGACCCTCCTGCTGCCCCCCAGCCCCCTGGCGGCCCCCCCGCTGCTCCCCCTGGGCCAGGGGGCACGGCCGGAGGAGATGGAGCTGTGATGCCGGCCAGACGCCGGGTACGACTCCCCCCGGACAGACCCTGTCCCCCACGCTGCGAGCTTCCCCGCAGCAGTGCCCCCGCAAGACAAACTGCACTGGCTGTTGTGTCTCTCCCGCTGCCCGGGGGTCAATAAAGGACAGAGCCCTGAGGCTGGGGGGGTCTGGAGTGTTTGTGGGGCTCCCCCCCCACAGGGAGGGGGAATTCTGGGGGGTCCCCTCTCTCCCTACTGGAGGGACCGGGCACCCCTGGTTTGCATTCAGCCTGGACGATTTCCCGGCCCAGGCGGTTCTTGGGGGGGGGGGGAGACCCGGCCTGAGAGTTCACAGCAGGAGAGGTGCTCGAAAGGGGTTTACACCCCCCCATCCCGCCAGGAATAGTCCCCTCTCCCGGCAGCGCTGCGAGCCTCCCCCAGCCAGTGACCACACCCCCTGCTGCTGTGAGCTTCCCTAGAGCGGTGCCCCCCGCCAGAGGCTCCACACACACACTGGCCCACCCCCAGCGCTGGGCCCCGCCTCAGTGACGCCCCCCCCCCCCACCGGCGAGTTCTCCCCCCATCACTATCCCCCCCCCAGCGCTGTGCCCCGCCTCAGTGACCCCCCACCCCTGCCAGTGAGTTCTCCCCCCCCGCTATGCCCCCCCAGCGCTGGGCCCTGCCTCAGTGCCCCCCCCCGCTATGCCCCCCCAGCGCTGTGAGCTTCCTCACCACAGTGGCCCAGGCCCTCGGGCTGAATCCAGTTTCCGTTTCCCTGCAGACCCCTCGCTGGCTCCGGTCTCCCCCCAGAGCAGGGCTGGCCCAAGGCAGAATGGCGAAGTGTAAACGGAATGAATCTGAATTAACCTGGTTCCCGTTCCGGGGGCCCTGGCTCGTGCCGCCCCCCGAGAGTCAGAACTGCCGAGTGCGGGGAAACCGAGGCACAGCGAGGAGCCGCCCAGGAGTCCTGGCTCTCAGCCCCAGGCCGGGGAGAGAACCCAGGCATCCGGGCAGAGCAATCAGGCGTCTTTTCATACCTAAATTGTCTTTATTGAAGGAAAACAGTCTCCGTGGCAGCGGCTGGGGCGGGGTTAGTGTCAGTTCAGCCCCCCGGGGCGGGGCTGGATTATTGCACAGTTATTGGGGGGCCAACCCCACCCCCCCAGCCGTGCCCCCGGTTCCAGTGCTGGGGTGAACCCCAATTCTGAGCCCCCCAGGAGGGGGCCCGGGGCTGCTCCCCGCGCGGGGGCTGCCCCCCACCCCGTTCCTAGTGGGGCAGGAACCCCAGCTTTGAGCCCAGAGGGGGGACCCCCATCTTGTTCCCAGTGAGGGGGCCACATCCCTGGCCACTGCCAGAGCGTGGGGGGCAAGGAGAGGGTTCGGGGTGCTCGCTGCACCCCCATTTCCCGCTGCTGCCTTTCCAGTGCTCAGGAGGGTTGGATTGCATAGTGCAGAGGGGCACGTGGGGGGCCCCCGCTGGAGAAGGGAGACACCCCCCCCAACAAGTGGGGGCGGATCAGCAATTCCTCTGTTCCCCCACTCCGGACTTGTGGGACCCTGATGACTTCAGGGGGCGGGAAGTGGCATCGTCCCTTTCAGAGTGGGGTGGAGGGATAGGGACGGGGGGCCTGGGGCAGATTGGGGGGCAGAACAGTCTCCTCCATTCCCCCTTCTCTCTGTTCCTTCCACCAAACCCCCGCTCCCTCCAGCCCCCAACAGCCAGCAGCCCCCAGGCAGGGGGGGGAGGAATGCAGATCCCCCCCCCCATATACACACAGTCCATCTCTGCTCCAGGGGGTGGGGGCAGGGGCTCAGTTCCCCCCAGCTTTCGGGGGCCCCCACCCCTCAGCAGCATTTCTTGACGGGGGGCTTCTTCTTGGGCCTGTTGATCTTCACCACCTCGGGGTGCTGCAGCCGCGCCAGGTTCTCCTGCTTGGTGCGGAGCACCATGGCCGTCACCGCGTTGAACATCTGGGGGGCGGGGCGAGAGGGTGGTGAGCTTCCCTGCAGCAGTGCCCCCTGCCCCGATCCCGGCCCCCAGCGTCGCCAGCTTCCCCCAGCCCCATCCCGGCACCCAGGGCCACGAGCTTCCCCGCGGCGGTGCCCCCGGCCCCATCCCGGCACCCGGCCCCGCCAGCTTCCCCGTGGCGGTGCCCCCGGCCCCATCCCAGCACCCAGGGCCACGAGCTTCCCCGCGGCGGCGCCCCCGGCCCCATCCCGGCACCCGGCGTCGCCAGCTTCCCCCGGCCCCATCCCGGCACCCAGGGCCACGAGCTTCCCCGCGGCGGTGCCCCCGGCCCCAGCCCGGCCCCCGGCCCCGCCAGCTTCCCCCGGCCCCATCCCGGCACCCACGGCCACAAGCTTCCCCGCGGCGGCGCCCCCGGCCCGAGCCCGGCCCCCGGCCCCGCCAGCTTCCCCCGGCACCCAGGGCCACGAGCTTCCCCGCAGCGGTGCCCCCCGGCCCAATCCCGGTACCCCGAGCTTCCCCGCGGCGGCGGCGCCCCCGGCCCCGCCAGCTTCCCCGCGGCGGCGGCGCCCCCGGCCCGAGCCCGGCCCCGCCAGCTTCCCTGCGGCCTCTCCGCCCCCCATGCCCCATGGTGCTGGGAGCTTCCTGGCAACTGCCCCCGCCACCCACCCACTGCTGCGAGCTTCCCTACAGCAGTGCCCCCGCCAGCTTCCATCCCCGCCCCCTGCAGGGCTGTAAACTTCCTAACAGCTGTGCCAAGGCCAAGGCCAACTTCCCAGCAGCCCCACCCCCGCCTTTCCCGGCATGGTGCTGGGAGCTTCCTGGCAACAGTGTCCCAGCCATGGACTGTCCCCGCCCCCTGCCCCTGCCCCTCCCCCGCATCCCCGAGCTTCCCCTCAGCAGTGCCCCCAGGCTGGATTCCCCCTCCCCACCCGTGCTGCGAGCTTCCCCACGGCAGTGCCGGTACCTCCTCCACGTTGAGGTTCTCCTTGGCGCTGGTCTCGAAGAGCCGCACCCCCATCTGCTCGCTGAAGCGCCGGGCGTCGGCCGTCTCCACCTGCCTCCGGGCCGCGTCCTCGCACTTGTTCCCCACTGCGGGGAAGTGGGGGAGGGTCAGACACGGGGGGTCGGGGCCCCAGGGGTTAACCCACAGTCCCCTGGGGTAGGGGGATGGGGGGCAGAGACAGATCCCCTAGGGGAGGGCAGTGTTGGGGGGCAACGGGGGACCCCAGACTCACCCAGCCCCTTGCAGACGCTGCGGGGGAAGGGGGGACCCCGGGGGGCTGAGGGGGACCCCAGACTCACCCAGCCCCTTGCAGACGCTGCGGGGGAAGGGGGGACCCCCGGGGGGCTGAGGGGGACCCCAGACTCACCCAGCACCTTGCAGATGCTGCGGGGGAAGGGGGGACCCCCGGGGGGGCTGAGGGGGACCCCAGACTCACCCAGCACCTTGCAGACGCTGCGGGGGAAGGGGGGACCCCAGACTCACCCAGCACCTTGCAGACGCTGTCACAGTTCTGCCCGATCTCGTGCAGCCAGCACTTGATATTGACGAAGGATTCGGGGTTCGTCACATCGTAGACGATGATGACGCCGTGGGTGTTGCGGTAATACCTGCCCCGGGGGGGAGGGGAGACACGCCATGGGACCCAGGCGTCCGAGTAATCAACAAGCCCCCACTCCCCTCCCAGAGCTGGGAGAGAACCCAGGAGTCCTGGCTCCCAGCCCCCCCTGCTCTAACTCACTAGCCCCCCCTCCCCTTCCAGAGCTGGGGAGAGAACCCAGGAGTCCTGGCTCCCAGCCCCCCTGCTCTAACCCACCAGACCCCACTCCCCTCCCAGAGCCAGGGAGAGAACCCAGGAGTCCTGGCTCCCAGCCCCCCCTGCTCTAACCCACCAGTCCCCACTCCCCTCCCAGAGCCAGGGAGAGAACCCAGGAGTGCTGGCTCCCAGCCCTCTCCCCCCTCCCCCCCATGGGACCCAGGCGTCCGGCTCACGTGGAGGTGATGGTGCGGAATCGCTCCTGTCCGGCCGTGTCCCAGATCTGCAGCTTGACCCGCTCGCCGTTGATCACCACGGTCCGGATTTTGAAATCGACGCCGATGGTGGTGATGTAGCTGCCTGCGGGGGGCGGGACGGGGGGGCCGGAAGCGGAGAGGGAAGGAGAAAAGGGAGGAACAGACGAGTGATGCATCCGGCCGAGGGGGTTGCAGGGCTCTGCGAGGATCCACCCCCCCCCCGAGACACCCCCCATGGGGTCCATCCCAGGGAGAGGGGCTCAGAGCCGGGAGTGCAGTCGCTCCAGCCCAGATGTGAACCCCACGGGACCCCCCCCAAGCACCCAGAGGGAAGGGACCCCCAAGAACCACAGGGCCCATGGGGGGCAGAGGGAGGACTGGGGGGCTGTGGTGAAGTGGGGAGAGGAATCGGGGGCAGAGCAGTTTGGGGGGCACTGAGGGAAGGGGGCTGGGGACCTGAGGGGGGCACTGGAAGGGGGCAGCCAGGCTGGGGGGGGGCAGTGAGGGAGGGGGGCAGCCAGGCCGGGGGGGCAGTGAGGGAGGGGGGCTGGGGACCTGAGGGGGGGCAGCCAGGCAGTGGGGGGGCAGCCAGGCTGTGGGGGGGCCGTGAGGGAGGGGGGCTGGGGACCTGAGGGGGGCAGCCAGGCCACGGGGGGGGGCAGTGAGGGGGGGCAGCCAGGCTGTGGGGGGGCAGTGAGGGAGGGGGCAGCCAGGCCGTGGGGGGGGGCAGTGAGGGAGGGGGGCTGGGGACCTGAGGGGGGGCACTGGAAGGGGGGCAGCCAGGCCGGTGGGGGGGCAGTGGGGGAGGAGCCAGGCCGCGGGGGGGCAGTGAGGGGGGGCAGCCAGGCCGTGGGGGCGGCCAGGCTGGTGGGGGGGGGCAGTGGGGGAGGAGCCAGGCCGCGGGGGGGGGCACTCACCTGAGAACGTGTTATCTGCAAACCGCAGGAGGAGGCTGCTCTTCCCCACCCCTGGGGGGCGAAAAGGCGGGTTAGGGGGGAGCAGCCAAGACCCCCCCCACCTGGTCCCAGAGCGACCGGCCGCGCCCACAACACAAACAGACACCGACCGCGCCCCTCCCAGAGCCACCCGGGCTGTTTGCCCAGGGAGTGTCGCCCTCGCCCCATCTCCCAGAGAACCCAGGAGTCCGGGCTCCCAGCCCCCCCGCTCTCACCCACCAGCCCCCACTCCCCTCCCACAGAACCCAGGAGTCCTGGCTCCCAGCCCCCCCTCTGCTCTCACCCACCAGCCCCCACTCCCCTCCCAGAGAACCCAGGAGTCCGGGCTCCCAGCCCCCCCGCTCTCACCCACCAGCCCCCACTCCCCTCCCAGAGAACCCAGGAGTCCTGGCTCCCAGCCCCCCCTCCTCTAACCCACCAGCCCCCACTCCCCTCCCAGAGAACCCAGGAGTCCTGGCTCCCAGCCCCTGCCCCCCGCTCTCACCCACCAGCCCCCACTCCCCTCCCAGATAACCCAGGAGTCCTGGCTCCCAGCCCCCCCTCCTCTAACCCACCAGCCCCCACTCCCCTCCCAGAGAACCCAGGAGTCCTGGCTCCCAGCCCCCCCTGCTCTAACCCACCAGCCCCCACTCCCCTCCCCGAGCCGGGGAGAGAACCCAGGAGTCCGGGCTCTTGGCCTCTCTCGAGCCCCAGCTGCTCTGGAGGGAGGGGGTGGGTGGACTGAAGGGAGCAGCTGCACCTCTCCCCACCCCCGCAGCCTGCCAGGCCTCGCCAGGTGGGGAGAAACCGGGACCCAGGCATCCGGGGCGGCTCCCCTCCCGCTCCGTTACAAACCTCGCCCCGCGGGCAGCCAGGGCAGGGAACCGGCCGAGATCTGGGGGATCCCCCCACGCACCATAGGTGGGATCTGCACAACACCAGGGCACACCCCAGCGGGGCAGACAGGGAGCAGGGAGAAACCCCACCCCTCTGTTATACAGGGGTCGATCTCGATGCATTTCAAATGGGGGGGGTCTATGGACCCCACTGCACTCATGGGGAAACTGAGGCACAGATGTGCAGGGAATTGTCCAAGTTCACAGAGCTGGGAGAGAACCCAGGAGTCCTGGCTCCCAGCCCCCCCTGCTCTAACCCACCAGCCCCCACTCCCCTCCCAGAGCCGGGGAGAGAACCCAGGAGTCCTGGCTCCCAGCCCCCCCTGCTCTAACCCACCAGCCCCCACTCCCCTCCCAGAGCTGGGGAGAGAACCCAGGAGTCCTGGCTCCCAGCCCCCCGCTATAACCCATCAGCCCCCACTCCCCTCCCAGAGCCAGGGAGAGAACCCAGGCGTCCTGGCTCCCAGCCCCCCCTGCTCTAACCCACCAGCCCCCACTCCCCTCCCAGAGCCAGGGAGAGAACTCAGGAGTCCTGGCTCCCAGCCCCCCCTGCTCTAACCACCAACCCCCACTCCCCTCCCAGAGCCGAGGAGAGAACCCAGGAGTCCTGGCTCCAAGCCCCCCTGCTCTAACCCACCAGCCCCCACTCCCCTCCCAGAGCCGGGGAGAGAACCCAGGAGTCCTGGCTCCCAGCCCCCCTGCTCTCACCCACCAGCCCCCACTCCCCTCCCAGAGCCGGGGAGAGAACCCAGACGTCCTGGCTCCCACCCCCCCTGCTCTAACCCACCAGCCCCCACTCCCCTCCCAGAGCCGGGGAGAGAACCCAGGAGTCCTGGCTCCCAGCCCCCCCTGCTCTCACCCACCAGCCCCCACTCCCCTCCCAGAGCCGGGGAGAGAACCCAGGAGTCCTGGCTCCCAGCCCCCCCTGCTCTACCCACCAGCCCCCACTCCCCTCCCAGAGCCAGGGAGAGAACCCAGGAGTCCTGGCTCCCAGCCCCCCCTGCTCTACCCACCAGCCCCCACTCCCCTCCCAGAGCCAGGGAGAGAACCCAGGAGTCCTGGCTCCCAGCCCCCTCCTGCTCTAACCATCAGACCCCACTCCCCTCCCAGAGCCGGGGAGAGAACCCAGGAGCCCTGGCTCCCAGCCCCCCCCTGCTCTAACCACCAGCCCCCACTCCCCTCCCAGAGCCGGGGAGAGAACCCAGGCGTCCTGGCTCCCAGCCCCCCCTGCTCTAACCACCAGCCCCCACTCCCCTCCCAGAGCCGGGGAGAGAACCCAGGAGTCCTGGCTCCCAGCCCCCGGTCTCGCCCCTAGGCCGCAGGGGGAGGCTGGAGCGCAGCGGGGAGGGCGAGGGAAGGGAAGAGGCGGCGGAGGAGGGGGGGGCACGGGGGGGGGCAGGAGCCAGGCCGGACAGAGGAGAAATGGCACAAAGGGGGGAGAAGGGGGGGCAGGGCCGGAGCCGGGAGCGGAGGGAGGAACACGGAGGGAGGGAGAGAAACTCGGGGACGGGGGAAGCACTGGGGGGGGGCGGGATATGGGGGGGTCCCCGGAGGGCACCAGGAAGGGGCGCGGGGGGGGGGCGAAGAGAAGCCGGGAGGAAACAGAGACACGAAGCGGGGAAGCGGCTTGGAGAGAGGGAGCGAAAGGGCCGGAGGCGGCGGACAAAGGGGGCCCCGGGGAGGGGGGAACAGGCCGGGGGGGGGGGGCGGGAGGGATCGCGCCGGGGGGTCCGGGGGGGGAGCGAGGCCGGGGGGAGCGGGGGGCGGGGCCCAGGGGGGGGAGCGTGGCCGGGGGGAGCGGGGCCCGGGGAGGGGGGGCGCAGGGGGCGGGGGGAACCGGCCGGGGGGGGCGGGAGGGATCGCGCCGGGGGGCCCGGGGGGGGAGCGAGGCCGGGGGGGGGAGCGAGGCCGGGGGGAGCGGGGGGAGGGGGGCCCGGTAAGGGGGGGAGCGGGAAGGGGGGGGAGCAGGGGGAGGGGGGCGGGAAGGGGGGCCCAGAGGAAGGGGAGCAGGGGAAGGGGGACAGGCCGGGGGGGGCGGGAAGGGGGGGCCCGGGGGGGGAGCGAGGTCGGGGGGAGCGGGGGGAGGGGGGCCCGGGGGGGGGAGCAGGAGGAGGGGGGGCCGGGGGGGGGATCGCGCCGGGCCCGGCCCCTACCCGAGTCCCCGATGATGAGCAGCTTGAAGAGATGGTCATAGTCCTTCCCGGCCATTCGCCCGCCGTCCGGTCCCTCCCTCCGCCTGTCCGGTCCGGTCCGGTCCGGTCCCCCGGGCTGCGGGGCCAGTCCCGGCCGGGAGCTGCCTGCGCGGGGCCGCGGCTCAGGGGCTCATGGCCGGGGCGCAGGCAGGGGGCGGCAGCGCCGCGCGGGACCCGGGCCCAGGACACCCCCCCTCGGCCAGCGGCGCCCGCGGCCCGGTGCTGGGTGGACCCGGGATCAGCTGACCCAGAACCGCCCTTCCTGCGGCTCCCGGCCAGCGGGGGGCGGGGCCTGGGCCGGGGGGCGGGGCCAAGTGACCCCCCCCTCCCCGGACACGCCCCCCCTCCCCGGACACGCCCCCGTCCGGCTGATAGGCCCTGCGCGCCCCCGCGCCCCCAAACACCCACCCCCAGTCCTGCTCCCCTGCGTCCCCATACACCCACCCTGCCCCCTATGCACCCCAACCCCCCAAACACCCACCCCGCCCCCTGTGCACCCTAAACCCCCAAAACACCCACCCCACCCCCAGCACCCCAACCCCCCCAAACCCCCACCCCCTGCACCCCCCAACACCCAGCCCCAGTCCTGCTCCCCTGCGTCCCCAAACCCCCACCCCGCCCCCAGCACCCCAACCCCCCCAAACCCCCACCCCCTGCACCCCCAAACACCCAGCCCCAGTCCTGCTCCCCTGCGTCCCCATACACCCACCCTCCCCCTATGCACCCCGCTCCCCAAAACACCTACCCCAAACCCCCTCCCTGCCCCTATGCACCTCACCCCAGACCTCCTTCCCTGTGCCCCCATACACCCCCCCTGCCCCCTATGCACCCCATCTCCCCACCCCCAGACCTCGCCCCTGTATCCCCAAACACCCCCTGCCCCTATGCACCCCACCCCCTGCACCCCAAATCTCCATCCTCCAGACCTGCTCCCTGAACCTCCAAACACCCACCCTGCCCTCATGCACCCCAAATCCCCACCCCCCAGATCTCCTCCCCTGGACTGGGGGCCCCCCAGGCTGTGCCCCACAGATGGCCAGATCCACCCCTCCCAGAGATGGGTTCCCCCCATCCCCCCCTTCATCAGCCCCCCAGGAGATGGCTCCCCTGATTCCCACACACACCCAATCCCTTCCCCCCAGTTGATCCCCCCCAAGATCTGGGGTGTCCCCCTCCCCCCCAGCCCGTTCCCTGTGTTGGTGGGGGAGGGTGTCTGTGCCGGAGTTGTCCATCTGTCTGTCTGCGGCGCGTTCCTCCCCCCGGGAAGGACATTCCAGCCTTTCCTCCAGCCTGCCCCCCCACAGCACCACAAGCACCCCATTGTTCTCCCGCCCCCGAGGGAGCAACCACAGCCGCTCGCCCCCCTCCCCGAGCCGGGGAGAGAACCCAGGTGTCCTGGCTCCCAGCCCCCCCAGCTCTAACCACCGGCCCCCACTCCCCTCCCAGAGCCGGGGAGAGAACCCAGGAGTCCTGGCTCCCAGCCCCCCTGCTCTCACCCACCAGCCCCCACTCCCCTCCCAGAGCCAGGGAGAGAACCCAGGAGTCCTGGCTCCCAGCCCCCCTGCTCTCACCCACCAGCCCCCACTCCCCTCCCAGAGCCAGGGAGAGAACCCAGGAGTCCTGGCTCCCAGCCCCCCTTCTCTCACCCACCAGCCCCCACTCCCCTCCCAGAGCCAGGGAGAGAACCCAGGAGTCCTGGCTCCAAGCCCCCTGCTCTCACCCACCAGCCCCCACTCCCCTCCCAGAGCCAGGGAGAGAACCCAGGAGTCCTGGCTCCCAGCCCCCCTGCTCTCACCCACCAGCCCCCACTCCCCTCCCAGAGCCGGGGAGAGAACCCAGGAGTCCTGGCTCCCAGCCCCCCTGCTCTCACCCACCAGCCCCCACTCCCCTCCCAGAGCCGGGGAGAGAACCCAGGAGTCCTGGCTCCCAGCCCCTCTGCTCTCACCCACCAGCCCCCACTGCCCTCCCAGAGCTGGGAGAGAACCCAGGAGTCCTGGCTCCTAGCCCCCCTGCTCTCACCCACCAGCCCCCACTCCCCCCTCCCAGAGCTGGGGAGAACCCAGGAGTCCTGGCTCCCAGCCCCCTCTGCTCTAACCACCAGCTCCCACTCCCCTCCCAGAGCCGGGGAGAGAACCCAGGAGTCCTGGCTCCCAGCCCCCTCTGCTCCAACCACCAGCCCCCACTCCCCTCCCAGAGCTGGGGAGAGAACCCAGGAGTCCTGCCTCCCTGTAGAAATGACACACACACACATACACAGCGATTAGTAACAGTCTCTTTCTACACTCGCTCCGCACACATGATATGTGCACAAGGCAGCAGGCTAGAAAAATCCCTGCTCACAACCCGAGCGCGTTAAATAGAGACTGGCCGCCTCTGAGTCACCGCCGTACGAACGGTTCGTAATGGAGCATGTTCCCTGTGTAGATAAACAGACCTTTGATCATGTAATAACCCAAGGTGCACGGGGCACGTTGAGCAGATACGGTAGCAAAATATTCTGCCCCCTGCTGGAGGGGGATGAGCCCTGCTCTGCGTGTGTGAGA
Source organism: Mauremys mutica (assembly GCF_020497125.1). NCBI lineage: Eukaryota > Metazoa > Chordata > Testudines > Geoemydidae > Mauremys > Mauremys mutica. Next base: position 155,886,537 of record NC_059075.1, read on the forward strand.
GAATCTAGAACCTGGAAAGTTCGGCTGCTTGAGTCGGAAATACTCGCGCCGAGTAGCAGTTAGGAGGGTGGTTCATGGAAGGGGAGCAGGGCCTAGTAGGTTAGAGGGCTGGGCACCAGGACTCCTGGGTTCTCTTCTCTGCCACTCTGTGACCTTGGTCAAGTCCCTTCGCCTCTCCGTGCCTCAGGTTGCCCCATGTGAAGTGGGGATAAGGTTAGGAACTCAGTTTATGGGGGTTGGGTTGAGGGGAAGGTGCTGGCTAAGGGTCAGTGGCCTCTTTTCTCTTGGCTTCTCTAGTGTTCTGGCCAGCCACCTTTTGTGCCTTGTATTGAGTCACCTAGAACCTCTCCCCCAAACCTGAAGCAGATTTTTTTTACAGATGCCCTGTTCTGCACCTTCTGTCTGCACATAATGCACGTTAGTCCTGAGTTCTCATCTGAGAAAAACAGATGAGCCATGTGTCTTGGTAGCTTGAGAGCCACAGGCAAGGGAGTGAAGAGGGAGTTAATCTAGATGTAGGGTGTTCTAGAACTGTCCATTGGCTGACACCAAACCTCCCATTGGGCAGTATAGAGGGGCAGGCCAGCAATGAAGAGTCCCCCTGAAGTGAGTTCTGTGATCTAGAACCCCCAACAGGACAGGACGTAGGACCATGTCTTTGTCAACATGGTGCATCCACTTGGAGTGAATGGTGTAGCCAAGAACACCAGCTAGGATCACGCACCATAACTGCTGCCCCGCCGCAGGGAATCCAACTGGCCAATTTAGAAAGGGACGTCTGGGTATCCTCGCACATCCAGTATCCTAACCTAGGACACTCAATCGGCTCACATGAAACATTCATTTGGCTAATCAGCACCATCCAGTTTGTCAAGCCATGGTGAGAAGGGTTGGATAACCTGGTAGGATGACCTAGAACCCTAGTTTCTTCAGTATGGAGTATCCAGTTGAATAGAGTTGGCCAACCTAGATTATGCAGCAGGATAACAGGGAACTCATGGTTGGGCACTACTGCATATCCCAGAGGTGGCAAACTATGCCCTGCGGGCCACATCCGGCCCCAGGGACCCTCCTGCCTGGCCCCAGTCCCCGGCCCCTCCCCTGCTGTCCCCCTCCCCCGCAGCCTGAGCTCACTGCGCCACCAGCACAACGCTCAGTGCAGCCGAGCTGCAGAGCCGCGGCCTGACCCGGTGCTCTGTGCTGCGGGGTGGCGTGGCTGGCTCCAGCCGGGCGGTGCGGCTGCCTGTCCTGGTGCTCTGTGCTGCGGGTGCCGTGGCTGGCTCCAGCCGGGCGGTGCGGCTGCCTGTCCTGGTGCTCTGTGCTGCAGGGTGGTGTGGCTGGCTCCAGCCGGGCGGTGCGGCTGCCTGTCCCGGTGCTCTGTGCTGGGCGGTGCCGTGGCTGGCTCCAGCCGGGCGGTGCGGCTGCCTGTCCCGGTGCTCTGTGCTGGGCGGTGCCGTGGCTGGCTCCAGCCGGGCGGTGCGGCTGCCTGTCCCGGTGCTCTGTGCTGGGCGGTGCCGTGGCTGGCTCCAGCCGGGCGGTGCGGCTGCCTGTCCCGGTGCTCTGTGCTGGGCGGTGCCGTGGCTGGCTCCAGCCGGGCGGTGCGGCTGCCTGTCCCGGTGCTCTGTGCTGGGCGGTGCCGTGGCTGGCTCCAGCCGGGCGGTGCGGCTGCCTGTCCTGGTGCTCTGTGCTGCGGGTGCCGTGGCTGGCTCCAGCCGGGCGGTGCGGCTGCCTGTCCTGGTGCTCTGTGCTGCGGGTGGCATGGCTGGCTCCAGCCGGGCGGTGCGGCTGCCTGTCCTGGTGCTCTGTGCTGCGGGTGGCATGGCTGGCTCCAGCCGGGCGGTGCGGCTGCCTGTCCTGGTGCTCTGTGCTGGGCGGTGCCATGGCTGGCTCCAGCCGGGCGGTGCGGCTGCCTGTCCTGGTGCTCTGTGCTGGGCGGTGCCATGGCTAGCTCCAGCCGGGCGGTGCGGCTGCCTGTCCCGGTGCTCTGTGCTGGGCGGTGCCATGGCTAGCTCCAGCCGGGCGGTGCGGCTGCCTGTCCCGGTGCTCTGTGCTGGGCGGTGCCATGGCTGGCTCCAGCCGGGCGGTGCAGCGGCCTGTCCTGGTGCTCTGTGCTGGGCGGTGCCATGGCTGGCTCCAGCCGGGCGGTGCAGCGGCCTGACCCGGTGCTCTGGGCTGCGCGGCTGTAGTGCCGCAGCCACCGGTGCTCCAGGCAGCGTGGTAAGGGTGCAGAGAACGGGGGGGTTGGATAGAGGGCAGGAGAGTTCGGGGTGGTGGTCAGGGGGCAGGGGTGTGGATAGGGGTTGGAGCAGTCAGAGGGCAGAGAACAGGGGGGCTGAATGGAGGCAGGGGTCCGGGGGAGCAGTCAAGAAGGAAGGGGGGTTGGATGGGGTGGGGGGGCACGCAGGGGTTCCAGGGGCGATCGGGGGACAGGGAGCAGGGGGAGATGAATGGGACAGGGGTCCTGGGGGGCTGTCAGGGGACGGGGGGCAGGGGGGGGGGGTTGGATGGGGCTGGAGTCCTGGGGGCGTTGTCAGGGGGAGAGAAGCAGAGGGAGTTGGATAGGGGGTGGGGGCCAGGCCCCACCTGGCTGTTTGGGGAGGCACAGCCTCCCCTAACCGGCTCTCCATACAATTTCGGAAACCCGATGTGACCAAAAAGTTTGCCCACCCCCGGCATGTCGAGTAGTATAAAGCTGGCCAATATAGATCACTCAGTGGGATAATCTAGAACCCTACTCCAGTCCATATGGAGTATCCCGCTGGTTACAGTTAGCCAACAGATTGTGCAGTAAGAGAACCTAGCACCCGTGGGCAGCTACTACAGGCTACCCAGTCAGATAGGTTTGGGTAACCTAGAACAGCCCATGGCCGGACCCTTGCTTGTTCAACGTGCACCATTAAACCTCGGAAGCCGAGTACCTAGAATGGCTCTGTTGACCCACCTAGAACATCAACTTGGGCAATTGAGGGGGGAAGGGTTTGGAGACCTGGAACTTGCCGTAGCGTATCAGCAAATCCTCTGGACAGACTCTCTAGTTGAGTGACCTAGAACATCCTGTTGAGTGACCTTGCAGCTAGTTACCCAAAGACTCCTCTCATTGGCACCTCGGTAACCAGCTGGTTTGGCCGCTTCCTTTGGTGCTGGTGTCTTGTGTCCACTCACCCCACCCTGACCCCTCTTCCTCTCCACCCCCTAGAACCTCCAGAACCAGCTCCCAGGCTCTCAGCTTTTTTTGAAGAGCGATAGGAAGCTGGTGCCATTGGGGGCGCTGTTCCCGCGCCGAAAGAAAGGGGAGGTCTTGGCCTGTGCCGGGGTCCTGGAGGGAGCCAGGGGGGATGTGGGGATCCCTTCTTGCTGCCGCTGGAGCTTCAGCTGCTGCTTGATAATGAACTCCATGTCGTCCTGGGGGGAGAAACGGGGGCACTGAGGTGAACATAGCCACAGGCTGGGGAGGGGACCCAGGAGTCCGAGTCACAATCCCAGAGACCATAGCAGCTGGGAATGGGACTCAGGGTCACCGTGCTGGGGGCTCTACCCGCCGGGGACGGGACCCAGGAGACCGGGTCACCGTGCTGGGGGCTCTACCCGCCGGGGACGGGACCCAGGAGACCGGGTCACCGTGCTGGGGGCTCTACCCGCCGGGGACGGGACCCAGGAGACCGGGTCACCGTGCTGGGGGCTCTACCCGCCGGGGACGGGACCCAGGAGTCATGGTGATTCTAGCCACTGAGGTAGGAACCCAGGAGTCCAGGCTACTATTTAGGGCCTCTACCAGCTAAGAAAGGGACTCAGGAGTCCTGCGGGGGGGGGGACCTTCCCGCCCCGCCCCCAGTCGTTACCCACCTGCCAGCCCTCCAGCTCCTGGGACAGCGCCATCTTCTGGCGGATGGCGGCCAGCAGCTGTTGGCTCATGGAGTCCCGCTCCAGAGAGACCTGGGCCAGCTCCATCTCCATCTGGCCCTTCCTGCGGTGGGGGGGCCCACAGGGGTCAGACCCAGCCCCCAGCCCTGCTCCCCTCCCCTCCCCAACAGCCACCCCCTCTAGCCTCATCTCCCCTGCCCCCCCGATCAGCCCCCCTCCAGCCCAGCCTGCCCCGTTCCCCTCTCCCCTCCAGCCCCTTCCTGCCCCATCTCCCCTCCCCCCAATCAGCCCCATCTCCTCCACTCCCCTCCCCCTGATCAGCCGCCCCCTCCCCCGATCACCCACCCCCTCCAGCCCAGCCTGCCCTGCTCCCCTCCCCGCTCCGGACCCCTCCTTCCCTGTCTCCCCTGCTCCCCTCCCCGATCAGCCCCCCTCTCACCCCATCTCCCCCACTTCCCACCCCCACCATCATTCCTGTCTCCCCCCCCCCCGTTCCTCCCCAGCCCTGTCCCCCTGGATACTGTCCGTTTGGGGGCAGTTCCCACTTGTGAACACAAGGGGTCTCTCTTCCCCAGTGGTGCATGGTGCAGGACGGGGGGAATGGGGCACGGGGGGTCTTTCCCCTCTGGGGGGCCCCGGCCCCGATCCGGCCCCGGGGGGGGGACTGGCTGGCTTGGGGGAGGGGCGGCAGGGGGGTCTCACTTGATAATGGCTTCGTCCCGATCGGCCACGGCCAGTTTGAGGGTCTCGTCCCGGTCGCTCTCCTGGAAGAGGCGTCTCTGGCTCGCCAGCTCCCCCCGCAGGCTGCCCAGCTGCACGTGCTGCAGGGTCAGCTGGGGGCAGAGAGAGGGGGTAGGGCAGGGAGAGCAGCCCCTGCTGGGGAGCCCCCCACGCCCCCCACCCGGGCAACCGCTTATGGCCTCCCACCCCCCGTACACTCACCTGGTCCTGGAGGTTTTGTATCTCCACCTCTTTCTGTCTCAGAAGGTCTTGATCCAGTCGGGTCAGAGCCAAGACCCGTTTAGCATATTCACCCTCCTCTTCCGAGCCCCGGGCTGGGGTCTTCGGCCCCCCAGGGGCAGCCTCAGAGACGGTCCTGGCCAGGGGCTAACACAACACAAGAACAGCAGCAGCTTTGGCACCGAGATGCAGCCACCTCTGGGGCGCGACGTGGGGGCTGTTTAGACAGGGACCCCCCTCGTCCAGTGCTCAGCGGGGCAATTTCTAGGTTCCCAAAGGAGCAGGTTCTAGGTTCCCCAATGATGGATGAATTCTGGACAATTTCTATGGCCCCAAAGAGGGAGGGCTCCACATCCGTCATCTACTTTGGGGGTTCTAGGTACTTTGTGTATTGGTCAAGAGGGGTTCTAGGTTCCTCGACAATGATTGGGTTCTGGGTGACACAGACACCCCAAAGAGGAGGTTCTTGGTTTCCCAAATTGGGTTTGTTCTAGGTGTCTCAGCCTGGGGTGGGTTTCTGGGTAGTGGCTAGGCTCACCAAGAGGGTGGGTTCTAGGTTTCCCAACAGAAGACTCGTGCCGGTTTAACGGAGGGGAACGTACCCCAGCCCATACAAGGATGTTGGGGACCCCCCCAAGAGCCCTTCCGCTCACCTTAGCAGGCCCCCCGTTCTGCTCCGGGCTCCCCTCGCCGCTCTGCTCAATCTCCGACTGCAGGGAGGCGAGCGAGGCATCCGAGTCGTGGAGACGAATCTCATCCGCCATCTCCCTTACCCGGCGCTGGAGCCACCTGTTGGAGACTCGGAGCTCCTCTGCCTCGGCCCGGAGCTGCTGGGCCTGGGGAGGGACGAGGGGAACGAAGGGTTAATACAGCCCCCCCAGGGCCGCCGAGCCTCCCCGCCGCGCGGCGCCCCCTGGCCGTACCTGCAGCTCCTTCTCGTGCACCTCCCGGCGCAGCTGCAGCAGGTTTTCATGCAGCGTCTCCACCAGCCCCTGCACGGCCTCGGTCTCCTCCCGCAGCTGCCGGGTCTGACGCTCCAGCTCCTGCTTCCGCTCCTGCAGCATCAGGTTCTGGGAGCGAGAGATGGGTCAGAGCCGGTGCCCCCTGGAGGGGAGAGGCCCCGTTCCCTGCTGCCCCCTGAGCCAGCCAATCCCCACCCTGAGGCCGGACCGGAGCCAGCGCCCCCTGGAGGGGAGAGGCCCCGGGTCCTCCCCCATCTGCTGAGCCAGCCAGACCCTGCCCCAGGGCGGGACCAGAGCCGGCGCCCCCTGGAGGGGAGGGTGCGTATCTCACCTCGGCCTGCAGGCTCTGGGTCCGGGCCGCGTGCTCGGCGCTGCTCATCCCCAGGGTGCGATTCTCAACCCGCAAGGCCATCAGCTCGTCCTGCAGCCGCTGCTCCAGCTGGAAGGCCTGGGGGGGGGGGCAGACAGACGGACAGATGGACGACGGGTGGGGGGGAGTGAGCCGGGGACGCAGCATCAGGGACTTGCCTGCACTGCGAGCTGGGAGGGATACGGGGGGGGCTCCCTGGGACCCGGCACTGGCCCTTTAAACCCGCCCACTCAGGAAATTCCCCCCCGGCCCCCCACGTAAACCCCCCCCCCCCCCCCCCCGATCCTGAGCTGCTTAAGGGATTTCAGCCCAATAGGATCATGGGATACGGAGGGGATGTCCGGGCAGCCAGTACTACCCACTCCTCCCAAGGAACCCAGGAGTCCTGGCTCCCAGCCCCCCCCCATAACCACTAGGCCCCCCTCCCCTCCCAAGGAACCCAGGTGTCCGGGCTGACCTGGCTCAGCTGCTCGGCCAGGCGCTGGTTCTGCTCCGACAGCTCCTGCGCCACCTGGGAGCTCTCCCGGCTGGTGTCCCGCTGCTCCAGCCGCTGGTGGCCCAGCTGGGCTCGCAGGGCCGCCAGGTCCCCCTCCAGCTCCGCCACCCGCGTCTCCCACTCGGCCACCCCCGACTCCAGCCGCCGGCGCAGCTCGTACTTCTCCTGCTCCAGCCTCTGGGGGGGGGGGGAGAGTGGGGTGAGACCAGCCCTGGGCACCCCCCCGGCCCCAGAGGGGAACGGCCCCATACCCCATTCCCTGCCCCCCGAGCCAGCCAGTCCCCCCAGGCCGGATCGGGACCAGCGCCCAAGAGAGGGGAACGGCCCCGTGCCCCGTTCCCTGCCCCCCCGAGCCAGCCAGTGCCCCCAGGCCGGATCGGGACCAGCGCCCAAGAGAGGGGAACCGCCCCATGCCCCGTTCCCTGCCCCCCCCCGAGCCACCCAGTCCCCCCAGGCCGGATCGGGGCCAGCGCCCAAGAGAGGGGAACCGCCCCATGCCCCGTTCCCTGCCCCCCGAGCCAGCCAGTCCCCCCAGGCCGGATCGGGGCCAGCGCCCAAGAGAGGGGAACGGCCCCATGCCCCGTTCCCTGCCCCCCGAGCCAGCCAGTCCCCCCAGGCCGGATCGGGTCCAGCGCCCAAGAGAGGGGAACCGCCCCATGCCCCGTTCCCTGCCCCCCTGAGCCAGCCAGTGCCCCCCCAGGCCGGATCGGGGCCAGCGCCCAAGAGAGGGGAACCGCCCCATGCCCCGTTCCCTGCCCCCCGAGCCAGCCAGTCCCCCCAGGCCGGATCGGGGCCAGCGCCCAAGAGAGGGGAACCGCCCCATGCCCCGTTCCCTGCCCCCCAGAGCCAGCCAGTGCCCCCCCAGGCCGGATCGGGGCCAGCGCCCAAGAGAGGGGAACCGCCCCATACCCCGTTCCCTGCCCCCCGAGCCAGCCAGTGCCCCCAGGCCGGATCGGGGCCAGTGCCCAAGAGAGGGGAACCGCCCCATGCCCCGTTCCCTGCCCCCCCGAGCCAGCCAGTCCCCCCAGGCCGGATCGGGGCCAGCGCCCAAGAGAGGGGAACGGCCCCATGCCCCGTTCCCTGCCCCCCGAGCCAGCCAGTGCCCCCCCAGGCCGGATCGGGGCCAGCGCCCAAGAGAGGGGAACCGCCCCATGCCCCGTTCCCTGCCCCCCCCCCGAGCCAGCCAGTCCCCCCAGGCCGGACCGGGGCCAGCGCCCAAGAGAGGGGAACCGCCCCATGCCCCGTTCCCTGCCCCCCTGAGCCAGCCAGTGCCCCCAGGCCGGATCGGGGCCAGCGCCCAAGAGAGGGGAACCGCCCCATGCCCCGTTCCCTGCCCCCCGAGCCAGCCAGTGCCCCCAGGCCGGATCGGGGCCAGCGCCCAAGAGAGGGGAACCGCCCCATGCCCCGTTCCCTGCCCCCCGAGCCAGCCAGTCCCCCCAGGCCGGATCGGGGCCAGCGCCCAAGAGAGGGGAACCGCCCCATGCCCCGTTCCCTGCCCCCCGAGCCAGCCAGTCCAAGCCCTGGGGGTGGCTGGCCAGGTCTGGGGTCACCCCGGGCTCCGGTACCGGCTGCGCCCCTGGGTGGTGCTGCCGGCTGGACCAGTCGGACCGGGTGCCGGGGGGCGTCGGCCCCAGCCAGACAGGGAGCGGGGGGTAATTATGGGACAGAGGGAGAACGAGAGCAGGGGAGCGAAACAGAGCAAGGGAGGGTGGGAGGGTGAGTCACGGGCGGGGCAGAAAGTCCCAGGGACCAGCCCCTCCTCCGAGACAGAGTGTGTGGTGATACCAGGTGGGGGTGGGGCTGGGAGCCCGGACGCCTGGGTTCTGTCCCCAGCTCTGGGAAGGGAGTGGGGGCTGGTGGGTTAGAGGGGGGGGGCTGGGAGCCCGGACTCCTGGGTTCTCCTGGCTCTGGGAGCGGAGTGGGGGCTGGTGGGTTGGGGGGGGGGTCTGGGAGCCCGGACTCCTGGGTTCTCCCGGCTCTGGGAGGGGGTGGGGGCTGGTGGGTTGGGGGGCGGGGTCTGGGAGCCCGGATTCCTGGGTTCCCCGGCTCTGGGAGGGGGTGGGGGTACCGGCCCGGGGGGGCTCTCACCTCCAGGGCGGCCGCGTGGTCCCGGGCCAGCGCCTGGCTGCGCCCCCGCAGCTCCTCGTTCTGCTCCAGCAGCATCTTGCCCAGCTCGGCGGCCAGCAGCAGGTCCTGCTCCCGGCGCTGCAGCAGCGTCCCCGGGTCCTCGGGGGCGGGGTCCCCGGCGCCCCCCCGCCGCTCCGTGGGGAAGGGGTAGAACCCCTCGCCCAGCGCGGGGGGCGTCGGCGGCGGGGCTGCCATGGAGGGGCCCGGACGCCTGGGTTCTCTGCACCCCGAGGGGGAAGGGAGGGCCCGGACGCCTGGGTTCTCTGCACCCCGAGGCGGAAGGGGGGGCCCGGACGCCTGGGTTCTACCTGCCCAAAGAGGGAGGGGGCGGGTTTCTGCCCCCTAGGAACGGGGAGGGCGGGCAGGACTCCTGGGTTCCGTCCCCTCTGGATCGGAGCAGCAGGTGCCCAGGGCTCAGTTCCTGTTTATTTCCTGATTCCTCCCCCCGCCCCGAAGGGGCCGGCACAGGTGAGCGACACCTGCCACCCCCCCTCCGGCCCTGCCCCCTTCCCTCCTTCCTCCTCCGGCCCTGCCCCCTTCTCTCAGTCCGCCCCTCCTCCGCCGGCCCTGCCTCATTGCCTCCATCCTCCTCCGGTCCTGTGCCCGTCCCTTCTTCCACCCCCCCTCCGGCCCTGCCCCCATCCCTCCATCCTCCTCCGGTCCTGCTCCCATCCCTCCTTCCTCCCCTCCGCCGGCCCTGCCCCGTGTGAGGATGGTGCCCGTGGGAGCCAGCTGAGGGTGAACTGCAAACAGCCCGGTGCAGACAAACCCCAACCGCTGGTGGATCTTCCAATGCCGAGATTTCCCAGCCAGCCCCAAGCAGCCCCTGTGTCACCCCCTGGTTCCTCCGAGTCCAAGCAGCGCCGTTCCCTGGGAGTGCCCAGCGTCCGGCCCCCGGCCAGACACACGTCAGATGCCAGGACGGTTCCTGAACATCATCTCTCCTCATACACAAGAAAAGGTTCTTCCCACCCCAAAGGACCAGCCACGCGCCCAGGGCCAAAGAGACCTTCGATCCTTCCCCCAGCACCCGCTGCCGCCACGTCCTGCCCCCGAACTAGAATTTATTTACAAAGAAAAGAGCGCGAGAGCGAGGTGGGTCAAAGATCCGGGTGCAGAAAGACGTGGATTCAGTTCTTGAGGCTCAGGGACGAGCGGAGAGGAGCTTGTAGTGGCCAAAAGTGCTTTGAGGAACAGGCCGGAGGTTCCGGTCCCATGTCCACGTCCAGGGCGGCTCCGCTCAGCGGCTGGGGATCTCGCTCCCTGGCCCTCAAGCTTCCCCTCTTGGCACCCACAGCGGATCGGAGATGATTGTGACGAGCTGGGAATGTTCCGAATGTTTGCTCTGAATACGGTGTTGGTGCCTCAGTGTCCCCTCTGCAGTTCTTAATATCCAGGTGGGGGGATCAGGGGGTGTGATTGCTGCAGAGCAAAGGGCCAGTGCACCTGAATGCCTGACACTCTGTCTCCTGGCAACTGATGGCCTGGGCCCCCCCTCTGCAAAGGTGCCGGCTGAAGGTGTGGGAGACAAAGGGATCAGGTGACCTCCTGGCCTGGGGAAGGAGCTGAGCAGAGAGGAGGGGCTGGGAGGTGTCAGTCTGGCGCTGGCTGGGGACGAGGAGTGAAGTGCCGACGTGGGGGTCTGGCTCACTGCCCCCAGAATGGACCCGGCCGAGGGGTCCCGTTCGCGGTACCTACAAGCTCTGTTTTAGCCCCTGTTCCTGTCATCGAATAAACCTCTGTGTCACTGGCTGGCTGAGAGTCACGTCTGACTGTGAAGTGGGGGGGCAGGACCCCGTGGCCCCCCCAGGACCCCGCCTGGGTGGACTGGCTGTGGGAAGCGCACGGAGGGGCAGAGGAGGCTGAATGCTCCCAGGAGAGACCCAGGAGGTGAAGCCGTGGGAGCTTCTTGCCCTGCAGACAGGCTGCTCCGAGGGAGAGGAGGCTCCCCAGAGTCCTGCCTGGCTTTGGGGGGAGCAGTTCCAGAGCAGCGCCCGGGGACTCCATGACAACTGGTGGTAGCGGTGGGATGTGCTGCACCCCGTGAATGGCGCTTCTTGCAGTAAGTGACTGGGGAGCAGTAAAACAAAGGGGGGATAATGAAGCCCAGGCGTGCTGAAGGCTCAGAGAGGGACGGTTTCAGGGGGCGGTTAACCTCTGGGAGTGTGTGACCAGCGAGAAGGACGGTTGGAGTAACGGGGTCCCCCTGAAGGCTGCAGGGAGTAGTCCCGGGGCGGAGAAGCTGCCGCTCGACCCTGGGGGAGAGAAGGACTTTTGCAGTAGCAGGGTTCCCCTGGGGATTGCAGGAGCAGTCCCGGGGCGGAGGAGGCTGCAGCTCGACCCTGGCAAAGAGGTGGTGACACGAGAGGGGCTGGCACACCAGGGGTCTTCCTGGAGACCCTGGGGAGCCAAGAGCACACAGGCCTGTGAGTCCAGAGCCACTTGGGAGCGGTGCAGTGATGGCCTGTGACCATCCCCTTGAGAAGGACATTGTGATCCTGTGCACACAGAGAGGGTTACGCATGGGGAAGTTCACCCAGGCCCAGTTAATCGTGCAGCTGGAGGAGGAGGACAAGGACCGCTCTGAGGGGCAGATTCCTGACCCAGATGGGGCTACAAGAGGATCTGGGAGCAGCTGGAGCAGCAGCCAGGCATCCCCGAGAGCCTGGTCCCCAACCAGACGAGGGGCTTCACGCTCGGGTTCCCCACCAGGGGATCGGAGACGGATGGGATGGGAGCAGAGCCCGAGAGAGCGAGAGGACCGTGAGAGAGAGCAAGAGCCCGAGGAAAAGCTGCAGGAGAAGCAGCAGCAGCCTGGACTGGCGATGGTGGAGTGGAGAGACATAGGGGGGTTCCCAGGAGTCAGTGGGGAAACACGCCTGGGGTGGCGAGACCCTGGGACAGAGAGAACTGGGGTGGTGCAGCCGCAGATGCTGAGGGGCTGTGGGACCTGGGTGAAGGTCCCCGGGGTGAAGCTCCTCGCCCTGCCTATGGCCCGGAGCCCTGTGCAGACCCAGGAGGGGTCAGGCTGGCTGGGCGTTGGGGTTCTCCAGGATATCGGCTGGGAGGCCCAGTTGGGGGTGACTGTGTCTCTTTGGGACAGGATCCAGGCCCTGCTCCTGTAAGGGCCGAGGGTTTGAATTCAGATCCCGGGAACCAATTGGCTGGGATGGAAATGGTCAGTGAAAATGCCAATGGCCTGGCTGGCAGGGGGGAGGGGCTGCAGGGCTCAGGATACCTGCCTGCCTGTAACCAGCCCCCTGGGGCTGAGCGGGAGGGAGAGAGGCTCCCCGCCCCCCTGCACACCGGAGAGGGGGCTCACGCTGGCTCTGAGGCTGTGACCAGAGCAGGGAGCTCACTGCCTGCCCCACGGGGACAGCCAGGGCAGCGCCGAGCACGGGGGGAGTGGAGACCCCAGCTGAGTGGGGGGACCCCCAGGCAGGGCAGGTCGGCTGCCAACCAGGTTTGCCTGGTCCAGACGTGCTGCTGGGAAGTGATCACACAGCAGGGACGGAGCTACCAGGGACAGGGCTCAGGGGGGCTGTGACCCCAGGCCCAGCCAGCGAGAGGGAGCAGGTCCCACCCCCTGCCCCAGCTGCTGGATCCCAGACCGAGCTGCGGAAGGATCCCTCCTTGGAGAAGCTCGGGGAACTTGCTGGCCCCAGCGCTGCAAACCCCCTTGGGGAAGGCTGCAGGGACAGAGTCCTGCGGGGAAGGGATCCCTGTGCCGGGAATGGGCTCCCCAAGGGGAAGTGGAACTGGGGGGGATCGGGAGGCAGCTGGGGGTGCCCCAGGAATCCACAGGGTTCTTCCCGTTCGAGCTGCTGGATGGGAGCAGAGTGAGGGGACCCCTGGACCTGGAAGGGGAGGATTGGGAGGAGAAGGGGGCAGACCCCCTGGGGGATCTCTTCCCTGAGGTGGGAGCCAATCTCCCCATCAGGGGTTCCCCGTTCAGAGTCCCTGGGGAAGCAGCCCAGAACCTGGAGAGAGGTCAGGGACACGCTGGCTTTAGATGGGATCCAGCCGTTCAACAGCCCATGGGCCTCACCCGCGGGGCTGCTCCCCAAGGGAGACGGGATGATCTGGTTCTGTGGGGACCATCGGAAGCTTAAAGCCATCGCGGTGCCCGATGCCGACCCCATGCCTAGGCCTGGGGAGATTCTAGACAAGCTGAGGGGGATGGAGAACCTGGCCCTGGCAGACACTGATGACATGGGCATCTCTAGCCAGACCTGCGAGGAACAGGTGTCCCAGGTGAAGAGGGGGCTGGGCTGCCCCAAGGAGGTGGGACTGACGGTAACAGCTGGACAGTGCAAGGTGGGGGCGGCAGAGGGGGTGTATCTGGGAACAAGATGGGGAGCGGCTGCCCAAGCCCAGAGCTGGCCAAGGCCAAGATGGGGGCTCGTAACCAAGGGAGCCCGAATCGCAGCCCAGGGCCCTGGGAGAAGCCCCCGTCCCAGCTTGAACCCCAGGGGTACTGGGCTGGAAAATGGCCCCGGGCTGCACAAACCTTCCCACATGCGCCTGCGAGTGCCATCGAGCACCCCCGGCCTGAGGGAGGGCGCGAGACTGGCCTGTCCTGGGGTAACTCACCCCAAGGAAGGGGAGAGATGCTGGGGCGTCCCTGGGAACGTGGGTGGGTTCGAACTTCCGGTTCTCTGTACCTACAAGCTCTGTGTTAGCCCCTGTTCCTGTCATCGAATAAACCTCTGTGTCCCCGGCTGGCTGAGAGTCACGTCTGACTGCGCAGTGGGGGGGCAGGACCCTGTGGCCCCCCAGGACCCCGCCTGGGCGGACTCGCTGGGGGAAGCGCACGGAGGGGCAGAGGAGGCTGGATGCTCCAAGGAGAGACCCAGGAGGTGAAGCTGTGGGAGCTTCTTGCCCTGCAGACAGGCTGCTCCGAGGGAGAGGAGGCTCCCCAGAGTCCTGCCTGGCTTGGTGGGGAGCAGTTCCAGAGCAGCGCCCGGGGACTCTGTGACACACCCCTCCACCAGCCCTGCTCCCATCCCTCCTTCCCTCCTTCCACCGGCCCTGCCTCCTTCCCTCCTTCCCTCCTTCCACCGGCCCTGCCTCCTTCCCTCCTTCCCTCCTCCACCAGCCCTGCCTCCTTCCCTCCTTCCACCGGCCCTGCCTCCTTCCCTCCTCCACCAGCCCTGCCTCCTTCCCTCCTTCCCTCCTTCCACCGGCCCTGCCTCCTTCCCTCCTTCCCTCCTCCACCAGCCCTGCCTCCTTCCCTCCTTCCACCGGCCCTGCCTCCTTCCCTCCTTCCCTCCTTCCACCGGCCCTGCCTCCTTCCCTCCTTCCACCGGCCCTGCCTCCTTCCCTCCTTCCCTCCTTCCACCGGCCCTGCCTCCTTCCCTCCTTCCCTCCTCCGCCGGCCCTGCCCCCTCCCTGAAACCCACAGCCCCAATCCCCGCAGAGACCTGCTCCCAGCCCCGAACCCCTGTCCCTTCACCAACAACCACAAACATGACCTGACCCCCCAACATGTCCTAAACCCCCAAATCCCCACACGTGAGCCCCCAAATCCCCACCTGCCGCCCCGTCAAAATCCCCCCTCACAGCCCCCTCCCTGAAACCCACAGCCCCAGTCCCCCAGAGACCTGCTCCCAGCCCCCACAAATCCCCGACCAACCCACAGGCCCCCCGAGCGCTCGGCCAGGCCCCCCAACACGGCCCCCAGCTCCCCACCAGTCCCCGACCTGCCCCAGCCCCCTCCCCCGCCCCACGGTCCTGCCAGCTGCCAGCCCATCCCCCATCCATTAGTGGGTCCCCGGGCGCCTGCCGGCTGCGTCCGGGAAGCGGCTGCATTAGGGGAGCGATCGATGGGAGCCGGCGGGGGGGGCAGGTGTGGGGGGGGGACCCCGAGCCGCCCGGCGCTGTCCTGGGGCCGAAGGGGACGGGCCCTGAGCCCCGACCCGTCCCGATGGTGTCACCCGGCTCATGCCCCTCCCCCGATACCCCTCCCCCACCCATGCACCCCTCCCCCTCCTCATACCCCTCCCCCCAGCACACCCCTCCCCCACCTGTATAGCCCTCCCACACCCCTGAGCCCCTCCCCCTCCTCATACCCCTCCCCCGATACCCCTCCCCCACCCAGGCACCCCTCCCCCTCCTCATACTCCTCCCCCGATACTCCTCCCCTTCTCATACCCCTCCCCCTCCTCATACCCCTCCCCGATATCCCTCCCCCACCAGCACACCCCTCCCCCACCCAGCAGCCACACTCACCTCCCCCCGGCCCCCCGGGCGTTGGGGGCGATGGGGTAACTAGCCCAGCTCCCACATCCTGTTGTTCTCCCGGTGTTGCCGAAAGTGGCTGTTGGGCAAACCCGAGACAGGCCCAGCCGCAAACCCGCAGAAACAGCTTCACGCTGCAACCCCGGCGCTGGGAGGGGAGTGGGGTCTAGTGGTTAGAGCAGGAGGGGCCAGGACTCCTGGGTTCTCTCCCCAGCTCTCGGAGGGGAGTGGGGGCTGGTGGGTTAGAGTAGGGGGGCTGGGAGCCAGGACTCCTGGGTTCTCTCCCTGGCTCTGGGAGGGGAGTGGGGACTGGTGGGTTAGAGCAGGGGGGCTGGGAGCCAGGACTCCTGGGTTCTCTCCCCGGCTCTGGGAGGGGAGTGGGGGCTGGTGGGTTAGAGCAGGGGGGGCTGGGAGCCAGGACTCCTGGGTTCTCTCCCAGTTCTGGCAGGGGAAGGGGGTGTAGTGGCAGGGGCGGTGTTAGGGGGGGTTGGTCTCGTTCCCTTTCCCTTGTTCCCAGCAGCCTGGGGCTGGGGTATTTTTATCCCCAGGAATCACTTTGGAGCCGCCGGCCCTGAGCTCCCAGCAGCCTCCAGTCTTGTGACTTGGGGAAACCTTCCTCCCAACTCGCTGGGGATGGGGGCCCGGGGCTGGAGAAGGGGGGTCGGGCTGGGGCAGGAGATGGGCTCATGGGACCCCTCGCTCGGCGCTGGGATGCGGCTGGCTCTGGGGGGGGGGGCTGGGCACACGGGGCTCCTCTCCCGGCGCTGGGATGCGGCTGGCTCTGGGGGGGGGCTGGGCACACGGGGCCCCTCGCCCGGCGCTGGGATGCGGCTGGCTCTGGGGGGGGGGCTGGGCACACGGGGCCCCTCGCCCGGCGCTGGGATGCGGCTGGCTCTGGGGGGGGGGCTGGGCACACGGGGCCCCTCCCCCCGCGCTGGGATGCGGCTGGCTCTAGGGGGGGGGAACCGCACACGGGGCCCCTCGCCCGGCGCTGGGATGCGGCTGGCTCTGGGGTGGGGGCTGGGCACACGGGGCCCCTCTCCCGGCGCTGGGATGCGGCTGGCTCTGGGGGGGGGGGGCTGGGCACACGGGGCCCCTCGCCCGGCGCTGGGGTGCGGCTGGCTCTGGGGGGGGCTGGGCACACGGGGCCCCGCGCCCGGCGCGGGGGTGCGGCTGGCTCTGGGGGGGGCTGGGCACACGGGGCCCCTCGCCCGGCGCTGGGATGCGGCTGGCTCTGGGGTGAGGGGGGCTGGGCACACGGGGCCCCTCACCCGGCGCTGGGATGCGGCTGGCTCTGGGGGGGGCTGGGCACACGGGGCCCCTCGCCCGGCGCTGGGATGCGGCTGGCTCTGGGGGGGGCTGGGCACACGGGGCCCCTCACCCGGCGCTGGGATGCGGCTGGCTCTGGGGTGAGGGGGGCTGGGCACACGGGGCCCCTCGCCCGGCGCTGGGATGCGGCTGGCTCTGGGGTGAGGGGGGCTGGGCACACGGGGCCCCTCACCCGGCGCTGGGATGCGGCTGGCTCTGGGGTGAGGGAGGCTGGGCACACGGGGCCCCTCACCCGGCGCTGGGATGCGGCTGGCTCTGGGGGGGTGCTGGGCACACGGGGCCCCTCACCCGGTGCTGGGATGCGGCTGGCTCTGGGGGGGGGCTGGGCACACGGGGCCCCTCGCCCGGCGCTGGGATGCGGCTGGCTCTGGGGGGGGGCTGGGCACACGGGGCCCCTCGCCCGGCGCTGGGATGCGGCTGGCTCTGGGGGGGGCTGGGCACACGGGGCCCCTCGCCCGGCGCTGGGATGCGGCTGGCTCTGGGGTGAGGGGGGCTGGGCACAGGGGAACCCCTCACCCGGTGCTGGGATGTGGCTGGCTCGGGGGGGGGGGGCTGGGCACACGGGGCCCCTCTCCCGGCGCTGGGATGCGGCTGGCTCTGGGGGGGGCGCTGGGCACACGGGGCCCCTCTCCCGGCGCTGGGATGCGGCTGGCTCTGGGGGGGGCGCTGGGCACACGGGGCCCCTCGCCCGGCGCTGGGATGCGGCTGGCTCTGGGGGGGGCTGGGCACACGGGGCCCCTCGCCCGGCGCTGGGATGCGGCTGGCTCTGGGGGGGGCTGGGCACACGGGGCCCCTCTCCTGGCGCTGGGATGCGGCTGGCTCTGGGGGGGGGGGCTGGGCACACGGGGACCCTCGCCCGGCGCTGGGATGTGGCTGGCTCTGGGGGGGGGGGCTGGGCACACGGGGACCCACCCCCGGCGCGGGGATGCGGCTGGCTCGGGGGAGGGGGCTGGGCACATGGGGACCCCTCTCCTGGCGCTGGGATGTGGCTGGCTCTGGGGTGGGGGCTGGGCACACGGGGCCCCACGCCCGGCGCTGGGATGCGGCTGGCTCGGGGGAGGGGCTGGGCACACGGGGCCCCTCGCCCGGCGCTGGGATGCGGCTGGCTCTGGGGGGGGGCTGGGCACACGGGGCCCCTCGCCCGGTGCTGGGATGCGGCTGGCTCTGGGGGGGGGGTGGGCACACGGGGCCCCTCGCCCGGCGCTGGGATGCGGCTGGCTCTGGGGTGGGGGCTGGGCACACGGGGCCCCTCTCCCGGCGCTGGGATGCGGCTGGCTCTGGGGGGGCTGGGCACACGGGGCCCCTCTCCCGGCACTGGGATGCAGCTGGCTCTGGGGGTGGGCTGGGCACACGGGGCCCCTCTCCCGGCGCTGGGATGCAGCTGGCTCTGGGGGTGGGCTGGGCACACGGGGCCCCGCGCCCGGCGCTGGGATGCGGCTGGCTCTGGGGGGGCAGGGCACACGGGGCCCCTCGCCCGGCGCTGGGATGCGGCTGGCTCTGGGGTGGGGGCTGGGCACACGGGGCCCCTCGCCCGGCGCTGGGATGCGGCTGGCTCTGGGGGGGGCTGGGCACACGGGGCCCCTCGCCCGGCGCTGGGATGCGGCTGGCTCTGGGGTGGGGGCTGGGCACACGGGGCCCCTCGCCCGGCGCTGGGATGCGGCTGGCTCTGGGGGGGGCTGGGCACACGGGGCCCCTCGCCCGGCGCTGGGATGCGGCTGGCTCTGGGGGGGGCTGGGCACACGGGGCCCCTCGCCCGGCGCTGGGATGCGGCTGGCTCTGGGGTGGGGGCTGGGCACATGGGGACCCCTCTCCTGGCGCTGGGATGCGGCTGGCTCTGGGGGGGGGGCTGGGCACACTGGGCCCCTCGCCCGGCGCTGGACACAGTCTGGTGGTCTCCAGCCCCCGGGGCTGTGGGGAGGAGGAAGGAGCTGGATGGCAGAGGGGGGGGAGGGGTCCCTGCCTTTGATCCGCCCGGCCCGGGGTTAATTTCCTGGCAGAAGGGGCTGGATGGGGGGGGCAGAGACAGCCAGGGGCTCCCCTCCCCCCTCCGCTGGCTCTGCCGTCCTTAGGGTCGGGTCCCCCGGGGTGGGGCAGGGGGTGGGGATGGATCCGGGGGGCTGGGGGATTTGGGGGGAGCTGGGGGGCTGGTGGCAGATCTAGGGGGCTGGGGGATTTGGGAGGAGCTGGGGGGCTGGTGGCAGATCTAGGGGGTTGGTGTATTTGGGGGGAGCTAGGGGCTGGTGGCAGATCTAGGGGGATGGTGTATTTGGGGGGAGCTAGGGGCTGGTGGCAGATCTAGGGGGCTGGGGGATTTGGGAGGCTGGTGGCAGATCTGGGGTGGGAGTATTTGAGGGGGCTGGGGACAGAACTAGGGGGCTGGGGTATTTGGGGGGAGCTGGGGGGCTGGTGGCAGATCTAGGGGGCGGGGGTATTTGGGGGTCTGGGGACAGATCTAGGGGGCGGGGGTATTTGGGGGGAGCTGGGGGCTGGTGGCAGATCTAGGGGGCGGGGGTATTTGGGGGGAGCTGGGGGGCTGGTGGCAGATCTAGGGGGCGGGGGTATTTGGGGGGAGCTGGGGGCTGGGGGCAGATCTAGGGGGCTGGGGACAGATCTAGGGGGCAGGGGTATTTGAGGGGGCTGGAGTGTGGGGGAGGTCTGGTGCAGCAGAGGGGGCACCTGGCCCTTTTAAGGACATGGCGTGTGGGTCCCCCCATGTGAACCCCGCCTGCCGGGTGCTGGTGGGGGGCAGCCGGGTGTGACGGGAGGAAATAGAGGGAGATTAGTGGGGAAGGAGGGAGGATGCGGGCGGCTGGGGGGGGGATCAAAGCAGCAGGTGAGGGGGGGTTTCCTTCAGGGGGGCAGAGCGACTAATTGGGGTCTGGATCTGAGAGAGAAACAGACCCCCCCACCCCCCGGCTCTGCGACCTGCTGACCGAATTCCCCAACCCTGAGCCTGGGGGGAGCTTGGAGAGAACCCAGGAGTCCTGGCTCCCAGCCCCCCCTCCTCTGACCCACCAGCCCCCACTCCCCTCCCAGAGCCGGGAGAGAACCCAGGAGTCCTGGCTCCCAGCCCCCTCTGCTCTAACCCACCAGCCCCCACTCCCCTCCCAGAGCCGAGAGAACCCAGGAGTCCTGGCTCCCAGCCCCCTCCCCCCTCCCAGAGCCGAGAGAACCCAGGCGTCCAGCTCCTGCGTGTGGATCGATGCGGGCTGGGGCTGCGACGGGGCGGAGCCAGACAGGAAGGGGGCGGGTGGGGGGGCTGCTGTATAGGGCAGACGAGCTGTCCGGGCAGCATCAGATCCTCAGCGCCCCTGGGGTGGAGCGACCCCCCCTCGCCCCGCGATGCTGCGGCTCCCGGCCCTGTGGCTCGGGCTCGGGACCCTGCTCTGCCTGCCCCACAGCCCGGCCGGCCGGCCCAGCACCCAGCGCCTCAGCAAGGGCGTGGTGAGTGCCCGGACGCCTGGGTTCTCTCCCTGGCGCGGGGGCTCTAGTGGGTTGGGGCTGGGAGCCAGGACTCCTGGGTTCTCTCCCCGGCTCTGGGAGGGGAGTGGGGGCTGGTGGTTAGAGCAGGGGGGGCTGGGAGCCAGGACTCCTGGGTTCTCTCCCCAGCTCTGGGAGGGGAGTGGGGGCTGGTGGGTTAGAGCAGGGGAGGCTGGGAGCCAGGACTCCTGGGTCCCCTGGGAGGGCAGTAGGTGGAGGAGGGGAGCCCGGACGCCTGGGTTCTCTGGAGGGCAGTAGGGTGGAGGAGGGGAGCCCGGACGCCTGGGTTCTCTGGAGGGCAGTAGATGGAGGAGGGGAGCCAGGACGCCTGGGTTCTCTGGAGGGCAGTAGGGTGGAGGAGGGGAGCCCGGACGCCTGGGTTCTCTGGAGGGCAGTAGGGTGGAGGAGGGGAGCCCGGACGCCTGGGTTCTCTGGAGGGCAGTAGGGTGGAGGAGGGGAGCCCGGACGCCTGGGTTCTCTGGAGGGCAGTAGGTGGAGGAGGGGAGCCCGGACACCTGGGTTCTCTGGAGGGCAGTAGGTGGAGGAGAGGAGCCCGGATGCCTGGGTTCTCTGGAGGGCAGTAAGTGGAGGAGAGGAGTCCCTGTCTCTGCCAGATGCTCTGGGCTGGCAATCGACCCGCGTTTCGAGTCACTCCTCACCGCAGGCGAGTGCAGGCGAGAAACCCATTAACTCCTGGCTGCTTCCTCTCCCTTCCCCCACCCCGGGAGAGACTCACTGGATCCCAGATCCCCCGGGATCCAATCCACGACCCTGCCCGGGGAGTGACTCGCTCCTAGCAGCTGCACCCCCCTCGGGATCCAGTCTGCTTCTGCCACTCACCTGGGAAAGGACCGACTGGATCCCACAGCTGTGGGTAGATCCCAGTAGATCCTGCTGCCACCTGCCTCTGCAGAGGGATCTGCTGGGTCCCATGTTTATTTGCTGCCCTACGTGATCCGCTGGGTGGCTGCTTTGTTTGGCTCTTGTGGGGATCTCCTAGATCCCACCATGTGAGGGATCCCCTCCGTGTCCAAATGGTCATGGGGATCGACTCGATCCGATCTGTATCACGGGCAGGATCAACTGGATCCCATCACTTATTGCCTGGCTCTGTGGGGAAGATCCACTTGATCCTGTACCCCAGACGCCACCCCCTTGGGAAAGCCCCAGTGGGTCCCAGACCCCAGTGGGGAGAATCGACAAGATCCCGCTCACCTCCATCAGGTCACGTTGCCCCCTGACTCCCGCGGCTGGGATCAACTGGATCCCACAACCCCCCCGATCCCAGGTCTGCCTTGGGCGTGCGGGCGACCCACTCGATCCCGCCTTCGCCCACCGCGGAAAGGATCGACTGGGCTCCCACATTGTTTGTGCCTTGGGAGGGATCCGGTGGATTCGAGCTCCCTCAGCCGCCGGCGGGTGGATCGGTCGGTCTGTGGTGGGAAGGATCCATCGACTCTCAGCTGTCAGATCCCAGCTCCGGGTGCGAGGGACCCGCTTGGGTCAGTTTTGGGGGGGGGATCTGCCCAGCTCCTGGATTCCTGAGTTCTCCTTCTCCCCGGGAAGGGATCCACTCGGTCCCATCCCCCGGTGCCTTTCCCCGCCCCCCATCCAGCAGCAAGGGGGGGGCAGGGAACCCCTGGGGGCGTCTGTTTGATCTTCGCTCTGCTCTGCCTGAACAATGGGAGCTCTGAGCCCACGACCGAACCGGCGGGGGGGGGGGGTGCAGGGAGCGAGAGCCCCCCCCACCGCGCCCCTCCCCCTCCCCACAGCGCCCCCTGCTGGGCGAGGCCGGGACTGGAGTAGCGGGGAGCTGCCCCCTTCTCTCAGCCTTTTAACCCTTTCCCTGCTATTCCCCCCCGCCCCCAGGACTGGCTGACCCGCTACGGGTACCTGCCCCCCCCAGACCCCATGCAGGCCCGACTCCAGACCGAGGAAGGGCTGCACGATGCCGTCAGAATGATGCAGAAATTCGCGGGACTGCAGGAGACGGGGATTCTGGGTAGGTGTGGCAGGACGCCTGGGTTCTCTCCCCAGCTCTGGGATGGGAGTGAGGTCTAGTGGGTTAGAGCAGGGGGGCTGGGAGCCAGGACTCCTGGGTTCTCTCCCTGGCTCTGGGAGGGGAGTGGGGGCTGGTGGGTTAGAGCAGGGGGGGCTGGGAGCCAGGACTCCTGGGTTCTCTCCCCGGCTCTGGGAGGGGAGTGGGGGCTGGTGGGTTAGAGCAGGGGGGCTGGGAGCCAGGACTCTTGGGTTCTCTCCCCGGCTCTGGGAGGGGAGTGGGGGCTAGTGGTTAGAGCAGGGGGGCTGGGAGCCAGTACTCCTGGGTTCTCTCCCCGGCTCTGGGAGGGGAGTGGGGGCTGGGGGTTACAGCAGGGGGGGCTGGGAGCCAGGACTCCTGGGTTCTATCTCCAGCCCTGGGAGGGGAGTGGGGGCTAGTGGTGAGAGGGGGGGGGGAGTTGGAAGCCCGGACGCCTGGGTTCTATCCCCGCACTCTCTGCAGACGACAGGACCCTGGCGATGATGGACCAGCCGCGCTGCTCCCTCCCCGACATCATCGGCACCTCGGAGCTGATGCGCCGGCGGAAGCGTTACGCCCACAGCGGCAGCGTCTGGCCCGTCAAGGAGCTGACCTGGAGGTGAGCGCCGGACGCCTGGGTTCTTTTCTCGGTTTTCTCCTCTCCGGTCCCGTTTTCTCCTTCGCCTCTGTCTCGTCTTCTCCCCCTCCCCCCCCCCGGTTCCTCACTCCCTCCTTTCTCGGCAGCGTCCGCTCCTACCCCCAGGCGTCCGGCCTGCCCCGGGACCACGTCCGCACGCTGCTTTTCTACGCCCTGCAGGCCTGGGCCAACGCCTCGGCCCTGAGCTTCCGCGAGGCGCCCGGCGCCGGCGCCGACATCCTGGTGCAGTTCAGCCGCTCCTTCCACGAGGACGGGTACCCCTTCGACGGGCCGGGCAGCACCCTGGCCCACGCCTTCTTCCCCGGGGAGCACCCCATCTCCGGGGACACCCACTTCGACGACGAGGAGACCTGGATCTACGACCCCCAGGCCACGCAGCAGGGTCAGCGGGGAGGGGGGGATTGGTGGGGGCGCCGTGGGGTGGGGAGCAGCCTGGAGGGCAGTGGGGCAGCAAGGGGTGCTATGGGGTGGGTAGTGGGGTGGGAGGCAGTGGGGAGAAGCTACTCTCCCCACAGTGCCCCCTGCTTCTCCCCAGTGCCCCCCACCCCACTACCCACCCCACGGCACCCCCCGTGGTGTTGGGGGGAAGCAGGGGCACCGTGGGGTGGGTAGCAGTGTGGGCAGGGCAGCTGGTGGTGCCATGGGGCGGGTAGTGGTATGGGGGGCAGAGGGGGCAGCAGGGGGCGCTGTGGGGCGGGTAGCAGCAGGGGGGCAGCAGTGGGTGCCGTGGGGCTGGTAGCAGCGCGGGGGGGGCAGCAGGGGGCGCCGTGGGGCGGGTAGCAGCAGGGGGCAGCAAGGGGCGCCGTGGGGAGGTGGGTGCAGCAGGGGGCGCAGAGGGGCAGGCAGCGGCCGTGGGGGCAGATGGGGGCGCCGCGGGGCGGGTAGCAGCAGGGGGCGCTGTGGGGCGGGTAGCAGCGCATAGGGAGTGGGGTGCAGCAGGGGGTGCCGTGGGGCGGGTAGCAGCAGGGGGCGCTGTGGGGCGGGTAGCAGCGCCTCGGGCGTGGGGTGCAGCAGGGGGCGCCGTGGGGCGGGTAGCACCAGGGAGGCGCCAGGGGGCGCCGTGGGGTGGGTAGCAGCAGGGGGCGCCGCGGGGAGGGTAGCAGCGTGGGGGGCAGCAGGGGGCGCCGTGGGGCGGGTAGCAGCAGGGGGCAGCAAGGGGCGCCGTGGGGAGTGGGGTGCAGCAGGGGGCGCCGTGGGGCAGGCAGCGGCCGGGGGGCCGCGGGGGGCGCCGGGGGGGGGGTAGCAGCAGGGGGCGCTGTGGGGCGGGTAGCAGCGCATAGGGAGTGGGGTGCAGCAGGGGGCGCCGTGGGGCGGGTAGCAGCAGGGGGCGCTGTGGGGCGGGTAGCAGCGCATAGGGAGTGGGGTGCAGCAGGGGGCGCCGTGGGGCGGGTAGCAGCAGGGATGCAGCAGGGGGCGCGGTGGGGTGGGTAGCAGCAGGGGGCGCCGCGGGGTGGGTAGCAGCGTGGGGGGCAGCAGGGGGCGCCGTGGGGCAGGCAGCGGCCGGGGGAGGGGGGCAGCACGGGGCGCCGTGGGGCAGGCAGCGGCCGGGGGAGGGGGGGCAGCAGGGGGCGCCATGGGGCAGGCAGCGTGGGGGGGCAGCAGGGGGCGCCGTGGGGCAGGCAGCGGCCGGGGGAGGGGGGCAGCAGGGGCGCCGCGGGGCAGGCAGCGGCCGGGGGGGCAGCAGGGGGCGCCGTGGGGCAGGCAGCATGGGGGGGCAGCAGGGGGCGTCGTGGGGCGGGCAGCGTGGGGGGGCAGCAGGGGGCGCCGTGGGGCGGGCTGCGGCCGGGGGTGGGGGGGCCGCAGCGTCTCACCGCTCCCCTCCCCCCAGGTGGCGGCACCGATCTCTTCGCCGTGGCGGTTCACGAGTTCGGTCACGCCCTGGGCCTGGCCCACTCCTCCACCAAGGGGTCCATCATGATGCCCTATTACCAGGGCCCCGTGGGGCTGCCCCACCTCTACCGGCTGCCCCCCGACGACGCCCTGGGCATCCAGACCCTGTACGGTGAGCAGCCGCCCCCCCGGCCCCCCCTCTCGTCCCTCCTTCCCCCCCCGGCCTCCCCGGCCCCCCCGGCCTCCCCCCTCCAGCCGGCAGCGAGCGCCTCGTTAATCCTTCCCCTTCGTTTGGCCCTTCGCTCGCTCACTCCTTTCTTCTGCTCCAGGGAGGAGGCAGCTGCACCCGGGGGAGGACTCGCCGGCGCGGCCCATCCCCACCCAGCCCCGCATCCCCGACCTGCCGCCCCACAGACCCACCCAGCAGTGAGTATCGGCTCCCTGGCCCCACGGCCCTTCTCCCCCCCCGCCTGCCCCATCGCTCCCCCCTGCACTGAGCCTCCTCCCCCCCGCCTGCCGGGGCCGCCCGGCCCACCCCACTCGTGTTGGTCTGTCTGTCCCCCCAGGCCCCGCCCGCCGGCCCCCGATCGCTGCCAGGCCCATTTCGACGCCATCGCCAACATCCGCGGGGAGGTTTTCTTCTTCAAGAGTGAGTCGCTTCCCCCCGCCCCGCAGCCCGATTCCACGTGGTGGGGAGTCCCGCGGGTTAACACCATCGCCCCCATGTCTCCTCTCAGTGGGGCATCATGGGAGTCAGTTCAAGCTCATTATAATCCCATGTAGCGTGGAGTCCCATTGGGTAACAGCACCTTTTTGCAGCAATCTTGCTGTGATTTCCTGAGGCAGGGAGTCCCACCGGCTAACGGTGCACGGTTTGGCAAGCAAGCTCCCTGTCATTTGATGTGGCTCGAATTCCCACCGGCAGCACTGGTTTCTGGGCAGCTGTCAAGCTGATCTCTTAGTTAGCAGCACCGGCTTTGCACGGCTTAATTAGGGCACATTTCTTGTGGTGGAGAGTTTGGCAAGTTACTGGTGGGGTTTTTTTTTGTTGGTCACAGTCCAACTTCCGGTGGCAAGAAATGAAGAGTCGTTGCAAACTTGTGGTTAACATCATGTTTGCAGCTCATTGTACATTTCCTGTGGGGGGAAGTGCCGCAGATTAACCCAATTTCTCCACAGCCCCTGGGGAGCGGGGGCAGGGGGGGCGCGGTTTCTTGGAGGAGGCTTGGGGAGCGGAGAGTCTGGCAGGATAACAGCCCCTCTACGCCGCCTGCAATGGGAGGTTGCTCTGGAGGGGTGTCCCACAGGCTACGTTCACTTGAATGTCCAAATTCATGTAGCGTGGAGTTCCATAGGCTAACGCCACTTTCAGAGCCCTTTGGGCAGTGTGTGTGGGGGGGTCATTTCTGCCCCCCCCCCCCAATGTCTGGCTCCCCCCCTCTCTGACAGAGAAGCATTTCTGGAGGATGCAGCCGGCCCGTAACCTGGTTTCCCTGGAGCCAGCGCAGACGCAACGCTTCTGGATGGGGCTCCCCCCGGATTTGGGGGCGATCGACGCCGTCTATGAGCGGAGTAATGACAGCAAGATCATCTTCTTCATTGGTGAGGGGGGGTGACCCCCACATTACACCTCAACCTCCTTGTATCTCCAGCCTGCCCCACATACCGCTGCATCCCACAAACCCCTCACCAATCCCATATGACCACACAGCCTGCCCCACAATGTAACACTGCACCCCATAACCCTCCTATAGCCCCACTGCACCCCCTATCCTCCAGCCTGCCCTGTATAACAGCACCCATACCCACCCCCCGATGGGATCCCCGGGGTGCAGCCTGGCACTGGGGTACCGCTAACTCTCCAGTGTCTCACAATTCAAGGCCGGTGACATGCAGCAAACCCCTCCAGGCGCTGCGATCACTCAGCCGTCAGCACGTGGCGCCCCCACACCCGGCTGGATTGTGTGAATGCTCCCAGGGCCCCTCACGACTCACTCAGAGAAAGGCACCAGCCAATCCCCCCAGCTCCCCCAGCCTTGCACCCCAGAAATCTTCCACCTGACACCGAGCTCGACTCCCCTCGTTCGCCACCTCGTCAGAGGAAAGGGACACGCCCAGGCTCTGCAGCCCGAGCTGAGATTCCCCCGAGCGCTTCAGCCCGAAAGCCCTGGCCTAGATAAAGCATCATACAGGTGCAGTCACGACAGGAAGACGCGTTTGGGTGATGAGCCGTCGCAGGCGCTGCTAAACCCCGGCCTCCAGCTGCTGCAGCTCCCCGGTGCGCTCGGCTCTCTCCTCGCTGCGGTTTGTGCAGCGCCCACCTCGCTCGGCTTCCTGCTTTTCTGTTCCTCCTTCCCGGGCCCGAAACCAGCCAACGGGAAATAACCCACCGGCTCTCGGCTGTTCCCAGCCACCGCCCTCAAAGCCTCTTAAAATCTCCGCACCAGCGGAGGAAGCGCCAATCTCGCTCGGTGCGACAAGCTGTGCGTTTCGCCCCCCTCGCTGCGGCACTGTTGTCAATACACCGGCTGGATTCCCGTCCCGCCTGGGACCAGTCTCCCCAGTTCAAAGCCTGTGTCGTCCGGCCCGTCTGCCAGGCGCTGAGCGGGGGGAAGGAGAGAGGCCCAGTGATGCTGCCTCCGTCCCTCCTCTAGACTTTCTTCCAGCTGCTGGAAAGATCCTGGCTGGACTCAGGGCTGAGCAGCCCCCGTGGGGTCCATGACCTCTCCGAGGGGTCCCCGAAGAGCCGATTCTCCTGGAGGGGCGTCGCCCCCGTCTGGCCAGGGCCAGCTGCTCCTTGGTCGCCACTGAGAGGCTGGCTGGGGGGTTCCCAGCTCACAGCGTATTTCAGTCACACCCGGAGCAAAACTTCCCAACTCCCCCTCCAGCGACGCTCCCCCTCCAGCGACGCTCCCTCCGCCGGGGGGTCGTGTTCAGCAGATCGAGGCTCTTAGAACCGTCCCGTACAAGGCAGCTTTGCACCACCCCCGTCACCCTCACTTCAGTGGTGACCACGGCGCTGGTTCCCAGGGTGTTATTTTCAGGTACCCGGTCACACCTCCGCCCTCTGCAGGGGTGTGAATCACTGACTAACGCGGAGGCCGTGGGCCCAAGGGCCACTTCAGGTGTTGACCACACGACTCCCAAGCGTTGCTAAACATTGTGGTGTTACCCACAGGTGCCCTTGCAAAGTCTGTTAACACTTGGGGGCTCCTCTCCGGTGATCTCACAAGCTGGGGGGTGCGTCTTCCCTGGGTGGGTAGAGAACATCTCTGCAGGTCTGTGTAGCCGTGTTCACCAAACTCGCACAGATCAGTCTGTGCGAGTATCTCGGTCAGATCGCGCCTTCTCTTAGACGCTGTGGTTTGCTCAGGACCCATCGCGTCTTTGAAATCCTCCGTGAGCCTCAGCAGGCGTCTGTTCAGTGGGGTCCTCCAGCCGCTCAGCGCTGTGGGGCAGCAGGGTGGCGTGGGGGAAGGATGTCAGGGGACGGTGCATGTTGGCTAACCCCCGCGGAGCTGTCTCTCAGCCGCAGGGTCATGCACGTGCAAATATCCCATCTCCCCTCTCGGGGACGGGTGGGGAAGGACCCTACAGGGCTGCCTTTTCCTGGCATCTCCCCCTCAGCTGCTTCCTGTGTCTCACCAGCCCGGGGGAGCCCTTCTCCCCCCTGCCAGCTGGGGCACTTGCGTCCCCCCCACAACCATCGCCTGGAAACCTGCACTCGTCTCCTCGGCTGTCCCAGGCCGGTTCCAGAGACACCGTCACTCTCCAGAAGCCTCTCAGGAGCAGCGTCCTGAAGACCTGGATCGGGGTATCCCCCGTCACCCCCTGTCTCTGTCTCGGAGACGTCAGCTGCCCGACTGCTCCCCTCCGGGAGGTCGGTTACACCCGTCCCGGCTCACAGGCTGGGTGCACAGACGCTGAATCAACCACTGAGTCCTCGGCATCCTCTGCCAAGCGACCGGTGAGGAGACATTCCCGTACTCCCGCTATTCCTGCCCCAGTCTCCTCCTCGGGGGCCCCCCGGAGACGCGCCCCCCCCCCCCGCTCTCAGGAGCAGGGGCCCCCCAGAGACGCGCCCCCCCCCCGCTCTCAGGAGCAGGGGCCCCCCGGAGACGCGCCTCTCCCTGCTCTCCAGAGCGGGGGCCCCTCGGAGATGCGCCTCTCCCCGCTCTCTAGAGCGGGGGCTCCCCGGAGACGCGCCTCCCCCTGCTCTCTAGAGCGGGGGCCCCCCGGAGACGCGCCTCCCCCCGCTCTCTAGGGCGGGGGCTACCCCTGTTCAGCCGGCAGCTAACGCCCTGGACGCCGACTCACGGGTCCTTCTCGCAGAGCAACGAGACCCGAAGCTGCAAACAATTCGATGTTCATTGGGGTGAACGTCCAGCAGCTGAAATCCAACTTCCTTTGTCCTTATTTTCGACTCCCCCCTTACTTCCTGTTTGCCCCTCATGCACCTGGCAATTACACCCCCCTCCCCTCATGAACCTCCCCCGGCCAAGGGAATTGTGCAGCAGCCAGAAACCCTGGGAACCAGGCAGATTCACACGAGAACAGTGGGGGCCATGAAGACCCGACAGGCAGAAATGAGGGTTTCACCCCCCAGCCGTTGGGAAGTGGTTCCCTGCCAGACGGGGTGTTGTCAAATCAAACTGAGGTCTCTGTAACCGCCTTTAGCTGGTGGTGACGGGCACGCTCAGGAGGGACGGGTTTGGGGTGTGGGACGTGACCGGTCCCTTCCCGGCGCACGGCTGCCCCTGCTGCTTGGCCAACGGCCTTAGCCTAAGAACAGGGCCTCAGACTGTCCCAGCGAGAGGCCCTGCCACAGATTCTCTCTTTGTACCTCCACGACTGGCTAAATGATCCACAGAGACCCGCAGCCTTAAAGTCCAGACCTTCGCAGGCAGGCGTGAATATCTGTGTCCTCACATCCTGTCCCTGCCAGGTCCTGGCTGGGGGCGGACACGTTACAGCCTGAGCTACACGGGGCGGGGGAATCATTACCAGTGAGCACGTCGGGGGGGTATCCAGCGTCCCCACTCCCACCTGTCATCCACCTTCCAGCCCCCCAGGTTGGAGGTGCATTTTGGCCAAAGGCACAAGAGTCCTGCCGCCTCCCCCTAACGAAAGCTCTGCCGCCGGCTGCACGTCGCCTTCCTGCGCTGCCCTCCGCTGCGCCCCCGCAACCCGCTCCCGGCTCGGCCCATGTTCCCTGCCGCGATCCGGACCCCTGACGTCCGCTCGGCGTGCGAGGGCTCCCCCGGCGCTCACGTGCACACGCCTTTGGGGAGAGAAACCCAACATAACCCTGGCTTGTGCTGTATGGACAAACCTGCACAGCGCAGGCTCAGCAAAATCCCCCCTCCCTCCATGCACGGCTTCGTGCCTCCCCCAGTTAGAGATGGCACAAGCCGGGCTCGATAAGAAACAACACCCGTTTATTACCTGTGAGAGGCCGATTGCACGTGAGGATAAGGGGCAGCGGCTCACCGAGCACATCACAAAACACGCCCACGAAGCTGGAGTCGCTAGAGCACCGGGTTACAAAACGCACCTCCCCAGGCCAAGTGCTGACCCGGGCGGGATGCTCAGAGCTCCAGTTATTTCTTCTTCCAGCCTGGCCCCGTCTCAGCCTGGCCCCTCAGGTTCGTTCCCTTGTCCCGCCAGGTACTTTCAACAGGCCCTGTCCCTGGGCAGGCCATGGGGGAGAGGCCCGCTCAGCCCCCTCCCCAGCCCTACAGGGACTTTCCTAAGGCGAGAATCCTGCGCTTGAGCCCAGGGGGAAAGCACCAGCCGTGTCCAAGGGGGATTTTCCATCCGGTGACGTTATCACCTGCCCCTGCAGTGTCAAAGCAGCATCCCAGGAAACGCCTCAGGAAGGGGGGAGATTAGCGTCTTCAGAGCTCTCGTGTCCTCCGTAAATGGCCCCTTGCGGCTGCTTGTCTGGTGGGCGTCCTCCCTCCCGAGTACACTCACAGTTGTAATTGTTACACAGCCAATATCCCTCACTCCCGCTACAGAAACGATCCGTGCGAACGAACTGGCTAATCCCGTTCAGCAAATCAGAACCTCTCCCATGATCCCTCACTTGAGCCATCCGGCATAAACGACATCTCAGTTCTGCCATATTCAGATCAGAGCCTGAACACGGCGGGGAAACATCTCACCCTGCGTCCCGCCAGGTTTCAATCCCTCTCCCTGCGCTTTGCCCGCGATAGACGCCTGGGGCTGCCGAAAGGCGTCGGCGAGAGCTGCCGTCTCCTCCAGAGGCTTCACAGTCCTGTCCCACAGACACTGCGTCACCTCATCTTCACATCTGCTCGGGAAACGCAGCTCAAACGTTGCTTCAAAACGTGCCAGCCCCGTTCCCCTCACCCGTTTCCCCACCGGCTCTTTCACCCCGTTTACGTATCCCCAGCCCAGCCTCTCGCTTCAGGTTTCTAAACTTCGCCTGCTACGTGTCAGGCGGAATCTGAAATCATTTTACAACCGTGTCTTCGAATTTACACTGCTCAAAAGCACCCTGAGCTGGCATTTCATGGACTCCATTCAGAGCGTCGCCGGTTAACTCTGCAGTCAGGGTGGGGCCTCTCCTCATCACACAGCTTCTAAAAGCAGTAAATTCTCGGCCCCATCGTCTGTCTCCTCGTGTGCAGGACACAACAGTTCCCAGGGGTGGAGTTTTTTGTCTTTTTATCATTTCTAGTTTTCACAGTGGTGGGAAATTATTGGGGGAGGGCAGATCAGTTTTTACTAACGGTAAAGTTGAGATTCAAAGCGCTCAAGCTTGTGAAGACACAACGCGAGAGACAAGGTGGGGGAGGTAACACCTTTGTTCGGACCAGCCTTGGCTGGTGAACGAGCCAGGCCCTCTGGAGCGCCGCAGGCCGGAGAAGAGCTCGGGGAGTTCGAAAGCTCGTCTCTCTCACCAACCAACGTCGGCCTAATTAACGATAACACCTCCCCACCGTGCGGCTCTCGTATCGGGTACCAACGCGGCCACAGCAAAACAGCACAAACCACTAAGTGTCGCTGTCACATGTCAAGAGCTACAAAATAACGATTCGAAAACCAGCATCTCAACCCCCTCGTGCACCCCAACCCCAGCCCAAAGCCCCTGACCCCAGCACCCAACCCCCCTCCCACACCCCCTCCTGCACCCCAACCCTCTGTTCCAGCCCAGAGCCCGCACCCAGCACCCAACCCCCCTCCCACACCCCCTCCTGCACCCCAACCCTCTGTTCCAGCCCAGAGCCCCTCCCAGAGCCTGACCCCAGCACCCAACCCCCCTCCCAGAGCCCACATGCAGCACCCAACCCCCCTCGCACACCCCAACCCTCTGTCCCAGCCCAGAGCCTGCACCCAGAGCCTGACCCCAGCACCCAACCCCCCTCCCAGAGCCCACATGCAGCACCCCACCCCCTACTGCACCCCAACCCCAGCCCACAGCCCCTGACCCCAGCACCCAACCCCCCTCCCACACCCCCTCCTGCACCCCAACCCTCTGTCCCAGCCCAGAGCCCGAACCCAGCACCCAACCCCCCTCCCACACCCCCTCCTGCACCCCAACCCTCTGTCCCAGCCCAGAGCCCGCACCCAGCACCCACCCCCCCTCCCACACCCCCTCCTGCACCCCAACCCCAGCCCAGCCCAGAGCCCCTCCCAGAGCCTGACCCCAGCACCCAACCCCCCTCCCAGAGCCCACATGCAGCACTCCACCCCCCTCGCACACCCCAACCCTCTGTCCCAGCCCAGAGCCCGCACCCAGCACCCAACCCCCCTCCCAGAGCCTTAGGCGGGGGTGGGGGGTGGGGGTGGCGGGACTTGGACCCGTTCCGAGCACCATAAATGCTGCAAAGCTGCCGCCCCGGCTCTGCTGCCCGGTGAAGTGCTGCTGCCTCTGCTGGGCCCAGCCCTCGGCGTGGTCCCGGGCCCCTCGGTCCAGCTGTGCGTGCGGTTCCCCCTTGGCCTGGCTGCTTCCCTCTCCGAGGCTGGCTGCTAAACCCCAGCCCCAGCTGCTGCAGCTCCCCGGTCGCTCGGCTCTCTCCTCCTGCGGTTTGTGCAGCGCCCCCCTCGCTCGGCTTCCTGCCTGTTCTGTTCCTCCTTCCCGGGCCCGAAACCAGCCAACGGGAAATAACCCACCGGCTCTCGGCTGTTCCCAGCCACCGCCCTTAACGCCTCTTAAAGTCTCCGCCCCAGCGGAGGAAGCGCCAATCTCGCTCGGTGAGACAAGCTGTGCGTTTCGCCCCCCTCGCTGCGGCACTGGGCCCCCGGGTGCAGCCGGGGGCTGTGGGGCAGCCGTGCCCCTAACTCTGCAGCCTGGGCCGGGTCTCAGTGCAAGGCCAGTGACATGCAGCAAACCCCTCCAGGCGCCGCGATCCCTCAGCCGTCAGCACGTGGAGCCCCACACCCGGCTACACTGCGTGAATGCTCCCGGGAGCGGCACCAGCCGACCCCCCGGAAATGTACCGTCTGGCCGTGCTCCAGCGTCCCTGCAGAGTGCAAGCTCGTTAATTGGTTCATCAGAGGACAGTGGACACGCACCAGTCTCTGTAACCGGAGCTGAGAGTCCCCCGAGCACCTTAACCAAACCCGCTGTTCTAGGTAAAACATCCAGCAGGTTTATTGACGGCGGGAAGGCAGGTTTTGAAGGGAGGGGACGTCGCAGGTGCACGTCGAAATCCCACAGCCTAAGCAGGATTTGAAGCAGGCGTCTCCGACCCTAAAGGATGGTGCAGGCAGCCCGGCGGCTGGATTCCCGTCCCGCCTGGGACCAGGCTCCCCAGTTCAAAGCCTGTGTCGTCCGGCCCGTCTGCCAGGCGCTGAGCGGGGAAGGAGAGAGGCCCAGTGATGCTGCCTCCGTCCCTCCTCTAGACTTTCTTCCAGCTGCTGGAAAGATCCTGGCTGGACTCAGGGCTGAGCAGCCCCCGCTGGGTCCATGACCTCCCCGAGGGGTCCCCGAAGAGCCGATTCTCCTGGAGGGGCGTCGCCCCCGTCTGGCCAGGGCCAGCTGCTCCTTGGTCGCCACTGAGAGGCTGGCTGGGGGGTTCCCAGCTCACAGCCTATTTCAGTCACACCCGGAGCAAAACTTCCCAACTCCCCCTCCAGCGACGCTCCCCCTCCAGCGACGCTCCCCCTCCGCCGGGGGGTCGCGTTCAGCAGATCGAGGCTCCTAGAACCGTCCCGTACAAGGCAGCTTTGCACCACCCCCGTCACCCTCACTTCAGTGGGGAGTAGGGGGGGTCCCGGGGGCCGGTTTTGAGATAGTGTCAGACCCCCCACAGCCTGACCGCCCATAAACCCCCCAGCCTGCCCCACAGCACACGGCACCCCATAACCACCCCAGCCTGCCTCCTACCCCCAGCCTGCCCCACATACCACTGCACCCCATAACCACCCCAGCCTGCCTCCTACCCCCAGCCTGCCCCACATACCACTGCACCCCATAACCACCCCCAGCCTGCCTCCCACCCCCAGCCTGCCCCACATACCACTGCACCCCATAACCACCCCAGCCTGCCTCCCACCCCCAGCCTGCCCCACATACCACTGCACCCCATAACCACCCCCAGCCTGCATCCTACCCCCAGCCTGCCCCACAAAACACTGCACCCCATAACCATCCCCAGCCTGCCTCCCACCCCCAGCCTGCCCCACATACCACTGCACCCCATTACCTCCCGGAGCGTGCCTCCCTCCCCCTGCCTGCCCCACATACCACTGCACCCCATAACCACCCCAGCCTGCCTCCCACCCCCAGCCTGCCCCACAGCACACGGCACCCCATAACCACCCCAGCCTGCCTCCTACCCCCAGCCTGCCCCACATACCACTGCACCCCATAACCACCCCAGCCTGCCTCCCACCCCCAGCCTGCCCCACAGCACACTGCACCCCATAACCACCCCAGCCTGCCTCCTACCCCCAGCCTGCCCCACATACCACTGCACCCCATAACCACCCCAGCCTGCCTCCCACCCCCAGCCTGCCCCACATACCACTGCACCCCATAAACTCCCGCAGCCTGCCTCCTACCCCCAGCCTGCCCCACAAAACACTGCACCCCATAACCACCCCAGCCTGCCTCCTACCCCCAGCCTGCCCCACATACCACTGCACCCCATAACCACCCCCCGCCTGCCTCCCACCACCTCCCTGCCCCACATACCACTGCACCCCATAACCACCCCAGCCTGCCTCCCACCCCCAGCCTGCCCCACATACCACTGCACCCCATAACCACCCCCAGCCTGCCTCCCACCCCCAGCCTGCCCCACAGCACACGGCACCCCATAACCACCCCAGCCTGCCTCCTACCCCCAGCCTGCCCCACATACCAATGCACCCCATAACCACCCCAGCCTGCCTCCCACCCCCAGCCTGCCCCACATACCACTGCACCCCATAACCACCCCCAGCCTGCCCCACAAAACACTGCACCCCATAACCATCCCAGCCTGCCTCTCTGCACCCATTAACCCCCCAATGTGACTCCCCACCCTGCCCCCCCACTCTGCCGCCCTCCATACTGACTCTCCACCCTCTCCACAGGGCAGCATTTCTGGGTCTTCACTGACACCCGGGTGGATCCAGGGTCTCCCCGCCCCATCACCGACCTGGGGCTGCCCGAGGGGGTCACAGTGGAGGCGGCCTTCGTCTGGGGGCACAACGGCAAGACCTACCTCTTCGAGAGCTCCCACTACTGGCGCTTCGACGACCGAGCTGGAAACGTGGAGCCCGGGTACCCCAGGCCGGTGACCCTCTGGAAGGGGGTCCCCGCTGGGCTGGATGACATCATCAGCTGGAACGATGGTAGGTGGCATTCCCAGTGGTGGGGAGTTCCCCAGGTTAACGGTGCTCCTCCAGCAGCGTTTCAAGTGGCAAGGGGTCCCCCGGGCCAGCGGAGTGTCTCCGGAAGGGTTCCCAGCGTGGGCGGGAGTCCCCTAGGCTAACAATGCATCGCCGGCAGCTTTCCCAGTGGCAGGCAGTTCCCCAGGCTAACGGTGCTTCTCAGGCCGGCCTCCTTCGCTGACACCCAGCTGGGCAGCCTGGTGTCACGCTCCCTCTCGTGGCACAGAGCGGTATTGCGGTGCCGCCCATCCAGGCACCCCTGCAGCGCGTGCCCTGTTCTCATCTCTCTCTCTCTCCTCTGCAGGAAGCACCTACTTTTTCAAGGGCACCCAGTACTGGCGGTTTCTGGGGGGCAGCGTGGAGGCTGAGAGCGGGTACCCCAGGTCAGCCCCCCAGGACTGGATGTACTGCCCGGGTTCCCCCACCGCATCGCCGGCCCCGGGGCCCCGGGGAGGAAGCAGGGAGCCTGGAGGTGGCCAGTGTCTCTGCAGCGGGGCCCTGCCGGGCCCCCTGCCGGCCTTCCTGACCTGGGCCCTGGCTCTGGCATGGGCCCTGCGGTGACACCCGCTGTGCTGCGCCGATGCACTTTACGCCCCAGCGCATCCCACCGCTGGCACCACGGGGCAGCTGTGTGCGCAGAGGGGTTGGCTGTGTGCAGTATCCCACTCCTGCCACCAGAGGGTGCAGCATGCCCAGGCGAACCGGAGCGGGGGGGGGTCTGTCCGAGTCATTTCTCGCTTGCCCCGTTTGCTGGGTGACTGTGTCGGGGGGGTGGGGGGTTAATGGGGAGGCCGGGCCGGGGGGGCAGCGAGGGGAGGGGGATGGAGGGGAGCCCATGAAATTGTCCCACCCAGAGTTTTCTAATAAAAGCCGATGGAAACAGCTGGCTGGTGTCTGGATGGGGGGGGGTTGGACCGGGGGTACGTGGGCAGGCGGGAGGGGGGCAAACGGCACAACTGGGCCAGCTGGGGGGGGTGAGTGCAGGACCCGCTGCGCTGCCCCTCCCCCCACACCCTCATCCCTGCCCCCCATCCCCCCCAATCCTCTCCATCCCCCCACCCTCATCCCCCCACCTCTCCAACCACCCATCCCCCCCAATCCCCTCCACAGCCTCATCCCCACCCCCCACTTCTCCAACCACCTATCCCCCAATTCCCCCCATCCCTCACACCCTCCATCCCCGCCCTCCTTCTCCATCCCCCCACACCCTCATCCCTGTCCTCCATATCCTTTTGGTGCTGGCCACACCCCTCTGCAGTCAGGGAATTGGGTTGCTTGCTTCCCAATTCCTAACCCTTTCTATTCCCGAGAGACTGAATAGAAAAGAAACAAAACCTTTTCATTTGCAAATGTGTAGTTGCTGTTTGCTGATATACTGAGAAGACCAAAAAACTGGTTTGTCCTGTTTCTAGCACTTGCTAAGTACCTCACAGTGGGGGTCCTTTCTTAGCTGTTTTCAAGCAGACCAAGAAAAAAGAAAAAAAAGAAGAAGCTGGTGCTACTTAGTACCTGCGAGAAAAGTCTAGTAAATCCTCTCAGGGATTTGTATTCCCTGGCTCCAGAGGATTTTAAAAGACACAGGGGAAAAAAAAAATTACCTGGCTGGAGGGTTTCTCTCTCCAACCCCCAAACCTGTTTTCCCTGTTGGATGGGAATGTACTTTGGCGAGCACTTCCCCCCACCTTAGGAATCCTGAGTGATACCTGATATCACCAAGGAAGGACACACCTCTAGGGAAGAGTTCTTCCTCAGCATAGCCAGCAGAGAAAAAAAAACTCCTCCTAACCCTGAAAACTGCTTTAAACTGCCTTTTCCTCAAGCTGCCTCAAGCAAACAGAAGAAAACTGCTTCCAACAAAGCCTGTTGGAAACTTAATTCCCTCCAGCCAACCTGGCTGAAACTGTAAACTCCCTCTTCTCTCAGGTTGCTTTCCTGCTCTAGAAGAAGAGAATAGCTCCCTTCAGCGTAGCCCAGCTGAAAAAAACTCCTTGTAACAATGGGTTCGAAACTCCGCTGCCACCATGTCATGGGATCTCACCCCCACTTTGAGCTTGTGGGTTCAAAGATGGGGACCCGCATGTATTCTGCCACCATGTCCTATGGGATCTCACCCCCACTTTGAGCTTGTGGGTTCAAAGATGGGGACCCGCAGGTATTCTGCCACCACCCTAACCCTTAGGGTGGGGTTCCTTTTCGCTGCCACCACTCAATTAAGAAATGTGAATTGAGACACAGTCCTTCCCCCAAATCCTAGGGGATTCCAAGAGCCCCAAATCCATGGAGTTCTCACACCCAGGAGAAACAAACCATTCCCCCTGCTTCCTCCCCCGCCCCCGTCCCTTTTCCTAGGAGAGATACCGGGATCTAACTACAGAGGGATACCTCCCCCTCCCCTTTCCCTGAGAATCCACCCAAGGAAAGACCAACAAGTCCTTAATAGAAAAGAATTTATTAAGAGAACAAAAAGAAAGTACAGAATCTCTATGAGCCCAAGCTGGACACTCATAGGGTATAACCTTATCAATCTCTGGAGAGAATCCCCTCTCCCCCTTTTCTCAGTAAAAGCAATATCAGCAAACAGGAATAAAGCATTTCCTTTAGCAAACACACAATTGCCAATATAGAAATCAAATCATAAGACTAATTCGCCTTTCTAATTAATACTCACTATTAATTAGTAGAAACTACTCCAGGAGAACTTGGAGACATGACTGTCCTCTGTTAGATCCAAAAACAGTTCTCACACAGACAAAGGCTTCCCTCCACAGAGATTTGAAAAAATCTTATCTCTGATTGGTCCTCTGGTCAGGTGGTCACCAGGTACTGCATGTTAACCCTTTACAGGTAAAACAGACCTTAACCCTTAACTATCTGTTTATGACAGCCCTCCTCTCTCCCTCCATCCCTGCCCTCCACCCCACCTGTCCATCCCCAGATCCCCATCCAAGCACCCAGAGCCCTTTGAATCCCGGCCGTGGCTCCGGCGGCCGGGCAGGGGCCGGGATTTAAAGGGCTTGGAACTCCCCTCAGCGGCCGGAGCCCTGGGCCCTTTAAATCCCTGCCCCCGCCCCGCAAAGCTCGGGGTCCCCCCGGTGGCTGGAGCCCCGGGCCCTTTAAATCCCTGCCCCCGCCCCGCAAAGCTCAGGGTCCCCCCGGTGGCTGGAGCCCCGGGCCCTTTAAATCCCTGCCCCCACCCCGCAAAGCTCCGGTTCCCCCCGGCGGCCGGAGCCCCGGGCCCTTTAAATCCCTGCCCCCACCCCGCAAAGCTCGGGGTCCCC
The DNA here is from genome assembly GCF_020497125.1 of Mauremys mutica. Classification (NCBI taxonomy): domain Eukaryota; kingdom Metazoa; phylum Chordata; order Testudines; family Geoemydidae; genus Mauremys; species Mauremys mutica. The sequence continues at coordinate 155,924,996 of NC_059075.1, forward strand.
CCGGCGGCCGGAGCCCCAGGCCCTTTAAATCCCTGCCCCCGCCCCGCAAAGCTCCGGGTTCCCCCGGCGGCCGGAGCCCCAGGCCCTTTAAATCCCTGCCCCCGCCCCGCAAAGCTCGGGGTCCCTCCGGCGGCTGGAGCCCCGGGCCCTTTAAATCCCTGCCCCCACCCCGCAAAGCTCCGGGTTCCCCCGGCGGCCGGAGCCCCAGGCCCTTTAAATCCCTGCCCCCGCCCCGCAAAGCTCGGGGTCCCTCCGGCGGCTGGAGCCCCGGGCCCTTTAATCTGCCCCTGAGCCCGGGGGGCTCCCAGCCACCTCTGCAGCAGGGAGCTCCGGGTTGATTTAAAGGCCCTGGAGCTCCCTGCCACAGCTGGTGCCCCAGGGCCTTTCAATCTTGAGAGGCCCCGCCCCTTCCAGGTGAGGCCCCGCCCCTTCCAGGTGAGGCCACGCCCCCTCAGGACTCCGGCAGCACCGGTTAGTCCTGGAAGTTACTTTCCCCGCTGCTCTCCGGGGACACAGGGTCGTAAACCAGGACGCCTGGGTCCCCTCCCCGCTCAGCCCCCTCTGGCTGGAACCGGCTGGTCAGGTCACCGGGGTCCTCTCCCCGCAGCCCATTGTCCCCACTGGCCAGAACCGGCTGCGACTCCTGAGCTGGGTCTCCGGGTCACCAGTCGCTGGGGTCTCCGTCCTCCAGGCCGGGCCGGGGTCCCGAGTCCCTCTCCGGTCCTGTGTCCCAACAAACTCCCTCTCCCCTCCCCTCGTTACACCCGTAACACCCGGGACACTGAGCCCCACCCCCACCCCCTGCATGCACCCACTGGGAAACCCAGAAATAAAACCCAAGAAACCCCCCACACACACACACTCCGTCCCAGCCGTTCTCTGGCCAGTGACCTCCAGGCGGTGTCAGACAATACACCTGTGTCCGCGAGACCGGGCGGGCCAGGCTGGGCTTGGACACTGGGGAGGAGCCGGGCCCCGGGCGAAATGTTCCTGTTTCTAGATCGCTGCGCATGACGCAGGGCGGGGATTGGCCTTAATACCCCCTGAGGGGAAGATTTCGCACCTGGCTCCTAGAGACAGTTCCCTGAGGACGGGCTGAGCGTGTTCAGACGCCCAGGCCTGGCTTGGTTTACAAAGATTGAGCTCAGCACCCAGGTATAAACAGCCCCCGCGCTCCGCCCCGGAGGTGGCCGCATCTGAGCACCGTGCAGGGCATCCCTGGCTAAACAGCCCCCGCGCTCCGCCCCGGAGGTGGCCGCATCTGAGCACCGCGCAGGGCATCCCTGGCTAAACAGCCCCCGCGCTCCGCCCCAGAGGTGGCCGCATCTGAGCACCGTGCAGGGCGTCCCTGGCTAAACAGCCCCCGTGCTCCGCCCGAGAGGTGGCCACATCCCTGCGCTGGGGGAGGGATCCAGGCAGAAACAGCCCCCGGGCCAAACCCAAATGTAACCAGAGACCTCGTGTTCTGGATGAAAACAGAGCAGAGATTGAGGCTTTATCGTTTTAATGAGCACGTCCGTAAATCAAGCAATCTGGCTCTAATTAATCAGCCACTGATCACAGCCAGCGACTGGCTCCACGGTGCCACGCGGAGCGGGCACAGGCCGAGGTGTTAACGAGGGGGACGCCCCGCCGCGGGATTTTGCTGGGCTGGATGGGCTCCATTAGCCAGAGGGATTCCCCGCCTCTGGGACCTGGGCATAGGGTTTTAACGCCAGCGAGCTGGAGTGGTCCCAGTGCATCCCGATGCCCGTGATGCCCACCCCGTTGTGGTGGCCGGTGACGAAGGCCAGGACGTTGCCCTGCTCCAGGGGGACGGCGTTGAAGCTCTCCCCGGCCGGCTGGCCGAAGAAGAAGGTGCGTCCGTGGTTGGTGGAGAAGATGAGCTGGAAGACGTAGGTGGAGTGTTTCCCGGAGATCTGCGTGATTTCCTCGCCCGGGAACAGGGTCACCTCGTGATGGTTGCCCTGCTCGTAGCCGTACGTCTTGCTCCACGTGCCAGCAAATTGGAACTGGAGGCTGGGGGGAGATGAGAGGGTTGAGTCAGCCCCCCAACCCCTCAAGATGTGGGTAGAACCCCAAAATCCCCCTCCCTTTCCCTGTCCACTGAGTCCCCTGCCGTTCCTCCAACCCTCGTGTCTGCCTCTGACTCCCCGTCCCCCCGCTGCTCCCCAAATCCCAGACCTCCCACCCCCCGATGCTGGATCTACCCCCCACTCCTCCAGCCCCCTCTGAGCCTCCCGCCCCCGGACTTACGCTTTGATGAAGCTGCTGGGGTGTTCCCAGACCCGGAAGGCCGTGATGGGCCCCCAGATGTGGTCTCCAGAGTAAGAGAACGAGGTCCCCACAGCCGAGCCGTACTCCCCGGAATAGGAGAACCGGGCCTGTGCTGGAACGAGGGAACGAGAGGATAGAACTGGGGCAGCTGGGATCAGAGATCGGCTCATACTGCGGGTGAGTGGGGGGCTGCGGGTCGGGAGTGAGGGGCACCGGCAGAGCTGGGGGGGCAGGGCTGGGCTGGCAGGGGGCTGCGGGTCGGGAGTGAGGGGCACCGGCAGAGCTGGGGGGGGCAGGGCTGGGCTGGCAGGGGCTGCGGGTCGGGAGTGAGGGGCACCGGCAGGGCTGGGGGGGGCAGGGCTGGGCTGGCAGGGGCTGCGGGTCGGGAGTGAGGGGCACCAGTGGGGCTGTGTGTTTGTTCTACTCACCTGCAGTTTCCGAGACCGAATTTGCCAGAAGGACAAAAGTCCAGAGGACGGTTTGCAGCAGCAGCAGCATCCTGTACGGGACACATGTGACAGGCTGGGAAACCCCCGCCCCATTCCCCACCCCCTGAGCCAGCCAGGCCCTGCCCTGGAGCCGGATCGGAGCCCCCACCCCCCACAGCGGATAGGCCCCTGCCCCATTCCCTGCCCCCCTGAGCCAGCCAGGCCCTGCCCTGGGACCGGATCGGAGCCCCCACCCCCCGCAGGGGACAGGCCCCTGCCCCATTCCCTGCCCCCCTGAGCCAGCCAGGCCCTGCCCTGGGACCGGATCGGAGCCCCCACCCCCCGCAGGGGACAGGCCCCAGCCCCATTCCCCACCCCCTGAGCCAGCCAGGCCCTGCCCTGGGGCCGGGGGGAGCCAGCGTCCCCTGGAGGGGACAGGCCCCAGCCCCATTCCCCACCCCCTGAGCCAGCCAGGCCCTGCCCTGGGGCCGGGGGGGAGCCAGCGCCCCCCGCAGGGGACAGGCCCCTGCCCCATTCCCTGCCCCCCTGAGCCAGCCAGCGTGTCAAAGAAAGCCGAGCCGCCCCTACCTGGTTCTGGGTCTCTCTGGGTGTGGAACTGGCTGGCCGGTGAATCCTCCTGCACCGTCTATATAGGTGCCTGGAGCGCGCTGGGTGTCACGTCATCGGGCGCATCTCCCGGGGGCCTGGAGTCGTGCCCAGGAAATCCCCAGCCAAAGATAACAAATCCCCACCCCGCAGGTTTGCCGAGCCCAGGGATGTCCCGCAATAGCAGCGCAGCGCGTCAGCGAGCAGCCGGGGGGAGCTGAGTCCCAGCCTGAGCCCTTGGGGGCGGAGGGGGGACTCCGGATTGAGCCCGGGGGAGGCAGATCCCAATGCACCCCAACTCCATTGACAGATCCTGCTCCCAGTTCCCCCAGGGCAAAGTCTGAACTCTTCCGGGGACCCGAACGCTCACGCCGCCCAGAAGGCAAACAGGGATGTTTACGTTAAAGTGGGGGTTTGCCCACGAAAGCTTCTGCCCACAGAAATCTGTTAGTCTTTCAGGTGCCACCGGACTCCCCATTGTTTTTTTAAAAAAACCCTCGTGACCAAGCAAGCAAATCCCAGGCCTCTTCGGTGCCCAGGCCTGTGATTTCTCCAGGAGCCCCCAGCGAGGCGATTAATGTTCCTCGTGTGTCCCGGGCAGTTCCTGGGTCATTTGCCAGCAGACACGTGGATTGCGTTTGACTTTCGCTGTTTCGTAATCCAACTTTCTCACCTTCTTGTTCTAAGAAGCAGCTCTCAGCTGCCACCTGCAATCAGCCAGGGCGGGAGGTGGACTTCAAACCTCCCCGAGCCAGCGAAGGCCATCGCGGGGTCGCCTGCGTTAGCCCGGCGCTGCGATGTTTGGTCCAGACTGGCGTCCTTGGCTTGCAAATGCCCATCGGGGAAATCGCCCGTGTTTGCGTTCCCAAAAGCACTGAGGAAAATCTATTTTCCTTGGGTCGCAGAGAAGCCAGGGGAAAGTTTGTTTGGTTTGGCGATGTGGCAGGGCTGACCCCTGCAGGGGGCGCCCTCCCGCAGGGCAATAGGCGGAGCCTGCCTCAGTTTACCATTTCTCCTCTTCTCCGCCACAGGGCAGTCGCCTCACCGGCTGGCAAAGGGAGATGGTCCCTCTCCGAGCCCTGTTCCCGCCCTGCTGCCGGGCATCGCTGATTCGTTCCCCAAATCCCGCGGGGTGAGTCGAGGCTCAGGAAAACACCCCGCGATGGGTTTGAAAGCGGCCGCCCCCGGCCCCGATGCAGGGCCCCCGAGTCCCGCCTGGGCGTCTCAGACACCCCAAAGCAAACCAGGTTCAAACGCAGCACGTCTCCGGGCCTGCGCTCCAGGCTTCCTGCAACTCCTCGTCTGCTGCCATTACCTCAGGGCTCCTGTTCCCAGCGCATCACCCCCACACCCCTTCTGATTTGTGTCATTTATTCTTCTCCGTAGAGACTGTCTGGTTCGGCCCGTGGACACGGCAGAGGGGCCCTGCTGGCACGTGGTGGCATAGATCCCATTGGTAGATGTGCAGGTGAACGAGCCCCGGATGCTGTCGCCAGAGTAGCTACAGGGACAGAGCAGGCAACGAGGTTTGCTGCGGGGATTGGTTCCTGGGCTAGTGTTTCTGAAAGCTTATGCCCAACCAGCTAACACGGCTACTCCCTGACATTTGTCTGTCAGGGACGATTTCGTGTTTTCTCCCAGCTCACTGATAAAGATGTTCAATAGCAGAGGGCCAAGAACCAATCGCTGAGGGACCCCGCTGGGAACCCCTCCGCTTGCTGACGATTCCCCGCTTACAGTTACATTTCGAGATCTATCAGTTAGCCAGTTTTGAATCCATTCAGTGCGTGCCGTGTTAATTTTATATTGTCTACGTTTTTTCATCAAAATGTTGTGTGGTACCAAACACCCTACAGACGTCTAAGCTAGTACGTCCACCCTATTCCCTTTATCAACCAGACTTGTAAGCTCATCGCAAAAAGAGATCGAGTTCGTTTGACAGGATCTATTTTCCACAAACCCGTGTTGACTGACATGAATTCCCATCCTTTTATTTAGGGTCATGTGATTGCCCTGTAATTCTAACGCTGGGTTCCCCAGCTCCAGCCAGTTTTCTCCCAACAGCTCCCATCAGATCTCTCTCCCAACTGTTCTGTGTGTGTCACACCCGCAACAAAGCAGCGTTTGATATTCTGGGTCTCAGACAACACAAAGGGCTGCAAAGACCATCAACGAAATTCTCTTTTGTTTCGGGTGTGGGGGACACGGGGAAAAGTTTCTTTGTTTGAGGGTTTGAGGATTGAAAAAAACCAGCCAGGAAAGTGTGTTTTGTCTGGGCCGTGGACACAACCCGGCGTCGTCTGTTGTGTCCAGGTCGTACCCAAGACACGTTCTCGGCATCTGGTCTGACACTGGTGGATAAACTCCCCTGGAACTCAGGAGCGTGCACTTCAAGCACCAGACGCCTTCCTGTGACATGTCTTCACAGCAGAGAGACCCCACCAAAGCAAGGCCCTGCAATGCACACCGGGGAGCGGGCAGGAGGCCCCGCCGCAGGCCGCGGGCGGCGCCCAGACCCCACGGGGCCGCGGGCCAGAGGAAGAACCGAAGGGGAATCGGCCCCAACGTGGGGCGAAGTCTGTTTGCTTCGGGACGCAGCCGTAAAAGCTCCGGGTTCTGGTTCCACCGACAGGCCGGGGCCGTTTGCGGCAGCGAATGTGGTGGGTTGGTGGCTCCAGGCACCCGCAGCCAACGCCTCCCACCCACCCGCGAGCCCTTCGGCGACCTCACTCCAGGAGCTATCGGCTACTCAAACAGGAGTGGCACCAACGCCCCTTATCGGCCGAGCTCCCTCCCTGGGGCACAGAGGCCGGGCTGGGACCAGCCAGGGCAAATCTGGGGGTGGCACCGCCTCCAGCGTGGGAATGCACAGGCGGAAAGCGACAGAAGAAGGACTTCAGCTGACACCTGTATCTTCAGCGCGTCAGTCCCATTGTTCGCTCTGGGGGCCAGAGCGGTTCCCTTGCTCCAGTCTCCCTCCTGCCGGTGACATTTAGGGTGAGACTTAGCACCTGTCGAAACAGCTGCTCCACCCCAGAGGCAGCTGCAGCTCATGGCTGGTTTATGTCCACTCCATTACAGCCTCCCTCTCAGGGCTCATGGGGGGCAGCTTCGGTCGCGATTGTTGGTGGAAGTCTGGGCAGGGGCCCTCCCCCTCCCCGGGTGAGAGTGGGGGGCTGCGGGTCGGGAGTGAGGGGCACCGGCAGAGCGGGGGGGCGGGGGGAGTCCAGGGCTGGGCTAGCAGGCGCTGCGAGTCGGGAGTGAGGGGCACCGGCAGAGCGGGGGGGGGGGAGTCCAGGGCTGGGCTAGCAGGGGCTGCGAGTCGGGAGTGAGGGGCACCGGCAGAGCGGGGGGGGGGGGGAATCCAGGGCTGGGCTAGCAGGGGCTGCGGGTCGGAAGTGAGGGGCACCGGCAGAGCGGGGGGGCGGGGGGGAGTCCAGGGCTGGGCTAACAGGGGCTGCGAGTCGGGAGTGAGGGGCACTGGCAGAGCTGGGGGGGGGAGTCCAGGGCTGGGCTAGCAGGGGCTGCGAGTCGGGAGTGAGGGGCACCGGCAGAGCGGGGGGGGGGGTTGTTTTACTCACCTGCAATTTCTGGGACCGAATTAGCCAGGAGGCCGAGGGTCACGACCCGGCTTTGCAGCGGCAGCATCCTGGGTACGGGATACAAGTGGCAGACGGGGGACCCCAGGTCCCAGGCCCCACCCCTGAGCCAGCCAGGCCCTGCCCCGGGGCCGGATCGGAGCCGGCGCCCCCTAGAGGGGAAATACATTTAGTTCTGTGTTAAGTTACTTGTATATAAAAATATCTTAATAAAGAAAACGATAGAGTCAGAAATAAAAGCCGTGCTGCAGGGATCCGATACTAGCTCATGATGCTTAGGGACAATAGGAACAAGTAATAAAAATAGTGTTTGCTCATGTAACGAGAGAAACGTCACACTAAAACGATCACTAACGCCCGGTGCCTTATGACAACGCACTAGCACTGCGACAATTCATACTAGCGGCGTTCACGAGTTATCTCCCCGCAGAGACGAGCGGAGAAACGCCAGGACGTCGAGCGCAGGGCCCCGCCGGCCCAGCCGTTAATGGATCACAGAGGAGTTTTTCACACGCAGCGGCACATACCTGAGTGGGACCAGCTGGCTGAAGAATTAATCTGCATGGGAGTATTTATATGTAGTGATACACGCGTCACGTGCTCTAACACATCTCCCCGGGAGCTGGAGAGTTTCCCGGGAAAGCTGCCAGCCAAGAACCCAACCCTGCGCCCTGCCAGCACAAGTGATTATTACAGATTAGGGTTATTGTTGGGGTTGGGATAAGCCATTGTGCCAAATGCAACGCGAGGCGAAAGGGGAGCTGAGATCAGAATCCGGCTCTCACCCCATGGCAGTCAGGGCGTGACTCCAGATTGACCCCGGGGCAGCTGAGATCAGAATCCGGCTCTCACCCCACGGCAGTCAGGGCGTGACTCCGGATTGACCCCGGGGCAGCTGAGATCAGAATCCAGCTCTCACCCCACGACAGTCAGGGCGTGACTCCGGATTGACCCCGGGGGAGCTGAGATCAGAATCCAGCTCTCACCCCACGGCAGTCAGGGCGTGACTCCGGATTGACCCCGGGGGAGCTGAGATCAGAATCCGGCTCTCACCCCACGGCAGTCAGGGCGTGACTCCGGATTGACCTCGGGAGAGCTGAGATCAGAATCCGGCTCTCACCCCACGGCAGTCAGGGCGTGACTCCGGATTGACCCCGGGCCAGCTGAGATCAGAATCCGGCTCTCACCCCACGGCAGTCAGGGCGTGACTCCGGATTGACCCCGGGGCAGCTGAGATCAGAATCCGGCTCTCACCCCACGGCAGTCAGGGCGTGACTCCGGATTGACCTTGTGGGAGCTGAGATCAGAATCCGGCCCTGACCCCATTGACACTGAGGCTGGATTTCGATCTCAGCTCCCCTGGAGTAAATCCCGAATTCTCTCAGGTGGCTCCGGCCCTCACACAACCCGGCAGGAAAATAAACAGAACGTTTAAAAAAAATCTCTTGGTTGGTAACCAGATCGCAGGATTTTCGGCCAAATCTCTGGCCTTTCGGGGCCGGGACCAGTGACTGTTCGGCCCTCAGGAAGCCAGGCTGGGGCGGGTGACGGCTCCGTGTGTGCCCAGGGCAGTGCCCAGGTGATTTGCCAGCCGACGGGGGATTGTGTTTGTTTGGTTGTTATCTATTAACCCAGCGTCCTCACCTCCTGGCTCGGAGAAACGGCTCCCGGCTGCCAGCTGTGGCTCAGCTCGTTCGGCTCGGCCAGGCCCCTCGGTGCCCCACTTCCTTCGGGGGGCGGAGAACACAAGGCAAAGGCGGCTTTGTTTCGGGCTGACCCCTGCAGGGGGCGCCCTCCCCCCGTGAGACAGGCGTGTCCTGCCTCAGTTTACCATCCAGACCGCGCTTTGCCCCTCTCCTCCACCACGGGGTCGCCTCACCCGCCTGGGACACGGAGCTCGCCCCGCTCCGCGGGGAAATCCACCTTGCTTTGGGCTTGCCGAGGCCGGAGGAGCGACTGGGTTTGTCTGGGGCTCAGAGAGCCCCGGGGAAACACCGAGTTGTCGGGTCGCAGCCGCAGCAAAGCGACGGTTGTTGTGTCTGGGTCGTAGACGCCGCTCAGGGGCGTCTGATTTCCTCACATCGCAGCCACAACCCGGCAGCGGCAGCGTCTGGGTCGCAGACACACAAGGGGATTCTGGCTCTGGCTGGCTGCAAAGCCGACCAGGAGAATCTCGTGCTGGGGGCGGCGGGACCACGGGGACGCTCGGCTGGTTTGGTGGCAGACAGAGACGCTGGAGGCTTTGGTCTGGGCTGCAGACGCACCCCAGGAAGTGTGGGGGGGGGCGGGTGTCAGACACAACCCAGCGTCCCGGGCGCACACACCAAGCAGCAGCATCTGCTTCCTGCGCGTGGTGGACAGGGGCTCTCTGGGCACAGACCCCGTGGACCTCACGGCCGTCCCAGGCCTCCGCCCGTCCACTCCAAGCACCAGGCACCTCTCTGTGACGCGCCTCCTCCACCGTGAACACGGCGCCCAGCAAACAGCCCCTGCAATGCGCACCGGGGAGCGGGCAGGAGACCCCGCCGCAGGCTGCGGGCGGCGCCCAGACCCCACGGGGCCACGGGCCAGAGGAAGAACCGAAGGGGAATCGGCCCCAACGTGGGGCGAAGCCTGTTTGCTTCGGGACGCAGCCGTAAAAGCTCCGGGTTCTGGTTCCACCGACAGGCCGGGGCCGTTTGCGGCAGCGAATGTGGTGGGTTGGTGGCTCCAGGCACCCGCAGCCAACGCCTCCCGCCCACCCGCGAGCCCTTTGGCGACCTCTCTCCAGGAGCTATCGGCTACTCAAACAGGAGTGGCACCAACGCCCCTTATCGCCCGAGCTCCCTCCCTGGGGCACAGAGGCCGGGCTGGGACCAGCCAGGGTAAATCTGGGGGTGGCACCGCCTCCAGGAACCCGATATAAGGAGGCCATGAACTGAGGTCTCCAGCTTCAGCGGCTGGCCCAAGGAAAGGTAAGTGCCATGGCTGGAGCGTTCCTGCTCTGAGCTCTACAAACGGCCGCTCCACCCCAGAGCCGGCTGCATCCCAGCGTTGGGCGAGGGGGCCCCACCCCAGAGCTGGCTGCATCTCAGCGTCGGGCGAGGGGGGTCCCTCACGCTCCACCCCAGAGCTGGCTGCATCTCAGCGTCGGGCAAGGGGGTCCCTCGCGCCCCACCCCAGAGCCGGCTGCATCCCAGCGTTGGGCGAGGGGGTCCCTCGCGCCCCACCCCAGAGCCGGCTGCATCTCAGCGTTGGGCGAGGGGGTCCCTCGCGCTCCACCCCAGACCCGGCTGCATCCCAGCGTCGGGTGAGGGAGGTCCCTCGCGCCCCACCCCAGAGCCGGCTGCATCTCAGCGTCGGGCGAGGGGGTCCCTCGCGCCCCACCCCAGAGCCGGCTGCATCCCAGCGTCGGGCGAGGGGGTCCCTCGCACCCCACCCCAGAGCTGGCTGCATCTCAGCGTCGGGCGAGGGGGTCCCTCGCACCCCACCCCAGAGCCGGCTGCATCCCAGCGTCGGGCGAGGGGGGGTCCCTCGCGCTCCACCCCAGAGCCGGCTGCATCCCAGCGTCGGGCGAGGGGGGGTCCCTCGCGCTCCACCCCAGAGCCGGCTGCATCCCAGCGTCGGGCGAGGGGGTCCCTCGCGCCCCACCCCAGAGCCGGCTGCATCCCAGCGTCGGGCGAGGGGGTCCCTCGCGCCCCACCCCAGAGCCGGCTGCATCCCAGCGTCGGGCGAGGGGGTCCCTCGCGCTCCACCCGAGAGCCGGCTGCATCTCAGCGTCGGGCGAGGGGGTCCCTCGCGCCCCACCCCAGAGCCGGCTGCATCCCAGCGTCAGGCGAGGGGGGTCCCTCGCGCTCCACCCCAGAGCTGGCTGCATCTCAGCGTCGGGCGAGGGGGGTCCCTCGCGCTCCACCCCAGAGCTGGCTGCATCCCAGCGTCGGGCGAGGGGGTCCCTCACGCCCCACCCCAGAGCCGGCTGCATCCCAGCGTCGGGCGAGGGGGGTCCCTCGCGCTCCACCCCAGAGCTGGCTGCATCTCAGCGTCGGGCGAGGGGGTCCCTCACGCTCCACCCCAGAGCGGGCTGCATCCCAGCGTCGGGCGAGGGGGTCCATTGCGCCCCACCCCAGAGCCGGCTGTATCCCAGCGTCGGGCGAGGGGGGTCCCTCGCGCTCCACCCCAGAGCCGGCTGCATCTCAGCGTCGGGCGAGGGGGTCCCTCGCGCTCCACCCCAGAGCCGGCTGCATCCCAGCGTCGGGCGAGGGGGGTCCCTCGCGCTCCACCCCAGAGCTGGCTGCATCCCAGCGTTGGGCGAGGGGGTCCCTCGCGCTCCACCCCAGAGCTGGCCGCTTCTCAGCGTCAGGCGAGGGGGTCCCTCGCGCCCCACCCCAGAGCTGGCTGCATCCCAGCGTCGGGCGAGAGGGCCCCACCCCAGAGCTGGCTGCATCTCAGGTTCAGCTGTTGTTAGACGGATTTGGTATGAATTTTCCAGTTCCTGGTGCCTGGAAAGGAGCCTTTGCAGGAAACGAACGGTTTGAAAATAAGGAACCCAGGCGAATTCCCTCCCCGCTGTCTGGTTTCAGACGTCCTGCCGAGACCCCCAGCCAGGATGCTCCGGTTCCTTCTCCTCGTGGCGACTGGCGCCAGCGTCTGCAGAGGTAGGAGCTCAGGGTGGGGGGAACAGGTGCGATCAGGGCGTGACTTGTGCTGCGTTTGGATGGGAGACGCTTAGAGTGGGGGTGGGGGTCCTCGCTCCCCAGAGCCAGCTGCATCCCAGTGCCGGGGGAGGGGTCCCTGTGTGCCCAGCCCCCGCCCTGCATCTCAAGTCTGATTTATCTTCCTGCAGCTCAGGACCAAGCTGCAGCAGCCTCGTTCTCCGGGCTCTATGGCGGCACCGGGGGGGACGAATTCTCCCAAACCAATTTTGAGATTGTCGGGCCCATCACTGCAATGAAGATCTGGACGGGCGTCCTGACCCTCCATGGGTGAGCTCTGGGACAGTGGGGGGCTGCGGGTCGGGAGTGAGGGGCACCGGCAGAGCTGGGGTGGGGGCAGGGCTGGGCTGGCAGGGGCTGCGGGTCGGGAGTGAGGGGCACCGGCAGAGATGGGGGGGCAGGGCTGGGCTGGCAGGGGCTGCGGGGCGGGGCTGAGGGGCACCGGCAGAGCTCGGGGGGGGGGCGGGGTGGGCTTGAAGGGGCTGCGGGGCGGGGCTGAGGGGCACCGGCAGAGCGGGGGGCCAGGGGGCTGCGGGTCGGGGCTGAGGGGCACTGGCAGAGCTGGGGGGGGCTGGGCTGGGCTGGCAGGGGCTGCGGGTCGGGGCTGAGGGGCACCGGCAGAGCTGGGGGGGCAGAGCTGGGCTGGCAGGGGCTGCGGGTCGGGAGTGAGGGGCACCGGCAGAGCGGGGGGCCAGGGGGCTGCGGGTCGGGGCTGAGGGGCACCTGCCGTCTCCCCAGGATCCAGGTTCGCTACGGGAACGCCTGGAGCAGTGTGAACGGGGCGGCCTGGGGGACGCTGGTGCAGATGGACCTGGAGCCGGGCGAGAGCGTCGTGCAGGTTCAAGGCAGTTACAGTTTCTGGGTCGTCACCTCGCTGACCTTCACCACCAGCCTGGGCCGCACCTTCCTGTTCGGGAACCAGAGCGGGGGCACCTTCCTGGCGCTGCCGGCGGCCCCGGGCTCCGTGCTCAGGGCCGTCAGCGGCCGGGCCGGCACCTACCTCTACGCCCTCGGCTTCCACTGGGGCGCCCCCCCCGCCAAGGCGGCGCCCTGCGGCGCCTGAGTCTGGGGAGGAGCCGCCCGGCCGCGCCGCGCCGCCGGGGAGCCAATAAACTGCTCACCTGCACCCAGCCTGCGTCCCGGGTCTGTGTGAGACGCGTCGCGGCCAGCGGGGCCCCAGGGAGCCCCCGCCCCCTCCCGCTGCCTCGGGCTGGCGTCCCGGACGCCTGGGTCCCAACCCCCCTCCCGAACGCCTTGGTCCCAACCCCCCTCCCGGACACCTGGTCCCAACCCCCCTCCCGGACGCCTGGGTCCCAACCCCCCTCCCGAACACCTGGGTTCCAACCCCCCTCCCGGACGCCTGGTTCCCAACCCCCCTCCCGAACGCCTGGGTCCCAACCCCCCTCCCGGACGCCTGGGTTCCAACCCCCCTCCCGAACGCCTGGTTCCCAACCCCCCTCCCGAACGCCTGGGTCCCAACCCCCCTCCTGGACGCCTGGTTCCCAACCCCCCTCCCGAACACCTGGGTTCCAACCCCCCTCCCGGACGCCTGGGTTCCAACCCCCCTCCCGAACGCCTGGTTCCCAACCCCCCTCCCGAACGCCTGGGTCCCAACCCCCCTCCCGGACGCCTGGGTCCCAACCCCCCTCCTGGACGCCGGGGTCCCAACCCCGCTCCCCGACACCTGGGTTCCAACCCCCCTCCCGGACGCCTGGTCCCAACCCCCCTCCTGGACGCCGGGGTCCCAACCCCCCTCCCGGACGCCTGGGTCCCAACCCCGCTCCCGGACGCCTGGGTCCCAACCCCCCTCCCGGACGCCTGGGTCCCAACCCCGCTCCCGGACGCCTGGGTTCCAACCCCCCTCCCGGACGCCTAGGTCCCGTTCCCCATCCCTTCCCTCCCCTCCCCACCATCCTGGATGCCTGGGTCCAATTTCCCCTCCCTTCCCTCCCCTGGGTCCCACTCCCCGTCCCAGTCTCCAGGGGCCCTGCAGGGAGCTGTCCCGGACACCTGGATCCGGCTCCCAATCCTGGACACTGTCCACCACCCCAGGGAGCCTCACATGTCCCACCCCGGAGGGGCCGTGTCCCAGCGCCGGGCGAGGGGTCCCCGGGTACCCAGCTCCCCGGAGGGGCCGCGTCCCAGCGCCGGGCGAGGGGTCCCCGGGTACCCAGCCACCCGGAGGGGCCGCGTCCCAGCGCCGGGCGAGGGGTCCCCGTGTGCCCGGCCCCCCGGAGGGGCCGCGTCCCAGCGCCGGGCGAGGGGTCCCCGTGTGCCCGGCCCCCCGGAGGGGCCGCGTCCCAGCGCCGGGCGAGGGGTCCCCGTGTGCCCGGCCCCCCGGAGGGGCCGCGTCCCAGCGCCGGGCGAGGGGTCCCTGTGTGCCCGGCCCCCCGAGAGGGGCCGCGTCCCAGCGCCGGGCGAGGGGTCCCCGTGTGCCCGGCCCCCTGGAGGGGCCGCGTCCCAGCGCCGGGCGAGGGGTCCCCGTGTGCCCGGCCCCCCGGAGGGGCCGCGTCCCAGCGCCGGGCGAGGGGTCCCCGTGTGCCCAGCCCCCCGGAGGGGCCGCCTCCCCGCGCCGGGCGAGGGGTCCCCGTGTGCCCGGCCCCCCGGAGGCGCCGCGTCCCAGCGCCGGGCGAGGGGTCCCCGTGTGCCCGGCCCCCCGGAGGCGCCGCGTCCCAGCGCCGGGCGAGGGGTCCCCGTGTGCCCGGCCCCCCGGAGGCGCCGCGTCCCAGCGCCGGGCGAGGTGCCTCCCGTAACGGCCGGACTGCAGAGCGGGGAAGGAAAAAGCTCCCACAAACAACCCTCTCAAACCCTTGGCTCCGGAGACGCCAGAAGAGCCGTCAGGGCTGGTTCCCGGCCCGTCGCCAAGGCTGGATCCGCCGGGACCCTGTTTTCTTGGTCCCGCCGCTTTCCCCCGGTCGAGTTCTTAGCCTATTTTGCCGTATTTCTGCCCAGCGCCGGGATCCGGCGTCTCAGGCCCATTCCCCACTGCCCCTCGGCCGACGCTGCAGCTTTCCAGCACCGCGATCCTAACGCTAACGCAGCGAACGCCGGCGCTCCGCGGGGCGCTGCAAGCGGCACCAAAATGACCCTTTTCTTTCGCATCATCTCAGCCTGGGGGGGCCCACGCGGTCCGGGCCCGCTGCTCGTGCTCCTCGCCAAACTCCCTTTAAACCCGCGGGTCACTTCCCCTCAGGCCTGGCGCTGGCTCCGAAGTGCCAAAGTCCCATTAGAAAATAGGATTTAGACTTTGAAATCGGTGAGGGGCTGAGCGCAGCAGCACCAGAATCCAGCGGCAAATCCGGGCCTCTCTGGGGGGAAGAATCCAGCTCCTTGTACATTGCAAGATGCTCCGGTTTGTCCGAACTCAGCCAGCCCGTCTCTCGCCGCGATTTCTTTGGGCTGATCTCGGGCGCTGGACACGTACGACTCCACCCACGGCCTCCGCGGCTCGGCCGTTCATTGCGACGGCCCCTTGGGTCGGTGAGTCGTGCCCACGCGCAGGTGTCGCGTGTTCACCGGAAAGTTGAATCATGATTCTTGCGTTCTCTCCCCGGCTCTGGGAGGGGAGTCGGGGCTAGTGGTTAGAGTGGGGGGGTGCTGGGAGCCAGGACTCCTGGGTTCTCTCCCCGGCTCTGGGAGGGGAGTGGGGTCTAGTGGTTAGAGCAGGGAGGCTGGGCGCCAGGACTCCTGGGTTCTCTCCCGGCTCTGGGAGGGGAGTGGGGGCTAGTGGTTAGAGTGGGGGGTGCTGGGAGCCAGGACTCCTGGGTTCTCTCCCCAGCTCTGGGAGGGGAGTGGGGGTTAGAGCAGGGGGACTGGGAGCCAGGACTCCTGGGTTCTCTCCCCAGCTCTGGGACGGCAGTGGGGGCTGGTGGATCAGAGCTAACTCCATGACTCAAAGAAAATAGATTTCCTCAATGCTCTTGGCAACCCA
The DNA here is from genome assembly GCF_020497125.1 of Mauremys mutica. Classification (NCBI taxonomy): domain Eukaryota; kingdom Metazoa; phylum Chordata; order Testudines; family Geoemydidae; genus Mauremys; species Mauremys mutica. The sequence goes on from NC_059075.1 coordinate 155,940,528, forward strand.
AACACAAGGAGGTTTTCCCTGTGGGATTTTTGCCACCCGAGGAAGCCATCTGGAGACCCCCCACTCAACGTCCTTAGCCTGCGAGTGGGTGGGAGGAGGGAGGCTCCGGCAGCTGGGGGTGGTTACATAGGAACAAGGAGGCGAGAAAGTTGGATTAAGAGAGAGACAAAGACAAATACGCTCTATGTATCTGCTGGGTGGAAACTCGAACCGCCCCAGCCTGGGATCCTTACCTGTGATTTGTTTGCCTGGCGGGTTGTGTGAGGGCCGGAGTCACCTGTGAGAGTTCAGGATTTACTCCAGGGGATCTGAGATTGAAATCCGGCCCCAGTGTAAATGGGTTCAGGGCTGGATTCTGATCTCAGGTCCCCAGGGGGTCAATCCGGAGTCACTCCCTGATTGCAGTGGGGTGAGGGCTGGATTCTGTTCTCAGGTCCCCTGGGGGTCAATCCGGAGTCACTCCCTGACTGCAGGGCGGTGAGGGCTGGATTCTGATCTCAGGTCCCCGGAGGCTGAATCCGGAGTCACTCCCTGACTGCAGTGGGGTGAGGGCTGGATTCTGATCTCAGGTCCCCTGGGGGTCAATCTGGAGTCACTCCCTGACTGCAGGGTGGTGAGGTCTGGATTCTGATCTCAGGTCCCCGGGGGGTCAATCCGGAGTCACTCCCTGATTGCAGTGGGGTGAGGGCTGGATTCTGATCTCAGGTCCCCGGGGGCTGAATCCGGAGTCACTCCCTGACTGCAGTGCGGTGAGGGCTGGATTCTGATCTCAGGTCCCCGGGGGCTGAATCCGGAGTCACTCCCTGACTGCAGTGGGGTGAGGGCTGGATTCTGATCTCAGGTCCCCGGGGGCTGAATCCGGAGTCACTCCCTGACTGCAGTGGGGTGAGGGCTGCATTCTGATCTCAACTTCCTCTTTTCTATTCTTGGCGTTTGGCGCAATCGGCTTTGCAGCCAGCCAGAGCCAGAATCCCCTTGTGTGTCTGCGACCCAGACGCTGCCGTTGCCGGGTTGTGGCTGCGATGTGAGGAAATCAGACGCCCCTGAGCGGCGTCTACAACCCAGACACAACAACCGTCGCTTTGCTGCGGCTGCGACCCGACAACTCGGTGTTTCCCCGGGGCTCTCTGAGCCCCAGACAAACCCAGTCGCTCCTCCGGCCTCGGCAAGCCCAAAGCAAGGTGGATTTCCCCGCGGAGCGGGACGAGCTCCGTGTCCCAGGCGGGTGAGGCGACCCCGTGGTGGAGGAGAGGGGCAAAGCGCAGTCTGGATGGTAAACTGAGGCAGGACACGCCTGTCTCACGGGGGGAGGGCGCCCCCTGCAGGGGTCAGCCCGAAACAAAGCCGCCTTTGCCTTGTGTTCTCCGCCCCCGAAGGAAGTGGGGCACCGAGGGGCCTGGCCGAGCCGAACGAGCTGAGCCACAGCTGGCAGCCGGGAGCCGCTTCTCAGAGCCAGGAGGTGAGGACGCTGGGTTAATAGATAACAACCAAACAAACACAATCCCCCGTCGGCTGGCAAATCACCTGGGCACTGCCCTGGGCACACACGGAGCCGTCACCCGCCCCAGCCTGGCTTCCTGAGGGCCGAACAGTCACTGGTCCCGGCCCTGAAAGGCCGGAGATTTGGCCGAAAATCCTGCAATCTGGTTACCAACCAAGAGATTTTTTTTAAACGTTCTGTTTATTTGCCTGCCGGGTTGTGTGAGGGCCGGAGTCGCGTGTGAGAATTCGGGATTTATTCCAAGGGAGCTGAGATCGAAATCCGGCCCCAGTGTCAATGGGGTCAGGGCCGGATTCTGATCTCAGCTCCCCCTGGTCTCTTGCACCCCTAACTCCGCCTCCTCCCAGGGTGCCAATGTAAGGTGGGACCCAGGCATCCTGCACCCCTAACTCCTTCCCCCCAGATGCCAACGTGCAGTGAGACTCAGGCGTCTTGAACCCCTAATCTCCCTCCCCCCCAGGGTGCCAAAGTGAGGTGGGACCCAGGCGTCCTGCACCCCAAACTCCACCCACCCTGAGTGCCAACGTGAAGTGGGACCCAGGCGTCCTGCACCCCATCTCCGCCCCCCTGGGTGCCAACGTGAGGTGGGACCCAGGCGTCCTGCACCCTAATCTCCCTCCCCCAACCCAGTCACTCTTTTGGGGCTGGACTGTTTTGTGGGACTCCCTCTCCCCGATTCCCAGGGAGCCGCGTCATGGCCCGAGGGGCCGCACGGTGACACAGCCAGGCCGGGCAGGATGCCGGGCCGAGGGTCGTGTCTATCAAGGTGTATTGGGGTCAATTTCCTTGTTCGCCGCTGCCTGGGGGGCCGGGGGGGAGACACCGATTCCCTGGCCGCAGCTGCAGCGATTCGCAGCGTTGGCGCGTTACAGCCGCTCCCGGTCCCGTGTCAAAATCTACAAAGGCGACTCCCTCAAAGCCAACGCGGAGGCGTTCGGTCCCTGCGCCCGGCCGGCCGGTTCAGTGACCGGTGGCGACGGTTTTCGCCTGGGTTCGTGTGAGTGCAGAGACGCCGCGGGGGGACCGGGGGCCACGTGTGAAACATCGGGACGGGGGGCGGGGAGACGGGGTCCTATCTAAGCCAAAGCCCCAAACACGGGGGCTGCCCTATACACCTGGGACAGCTGGTCACCCTAGATATTTGTATATATAAGCAAATATAAATGTATTTCCCCACTAGGGGGCACCAGCTCCCACCCAGCCCCACGGCGGGGACTGGCTGGCTCAGGGGGCAGGGAATGGGGCAGGGGCCTGTCCCCTCTAGGGGGCGTCGGCTCCCACCCGGCTGCAGGGAGCAGGCAGGGGGCGCCGTGGGGCCGGATCAGCTGGATCCCCCAATCTTCCCCCTTGCTGGGGGTCCCCAGCCCCCCCAAATATTAACCCCCCTCCCCCTGACAGTTCTGTCCCGACAGAGCTGGTGTCAATGAATCAGCAGCACAAACTCTCTCTTGGTTGTGCCTTTCGGACACTTGCCCCCCCGGCACCCGTAATGGGGGAAAAGCCTCCCCCGGCCCCCTTCCCACATGGGGGATTCACCCCACACCGTCTCCTCTGCACCATACGGGATACAACCCCCCCCCCCCCCCGCCTCCAACACAAACCCACACTGCTGTGTGAGCTGCACCAGGGTGAAGGACCCCACTCCCCTCCCAGAGCTGGGGAGAGAACCCAGGAGTCCTGGCTCCCAGTCCCCCCTCCTCGCTCTAACTCACTAGCCTCCACCCTCACCCCAAGCCGGGAGAGAACCCAGGAGTCCTGCCCCACCTCCCCCAGCTGCTCTGAGCACAGAATAACCCCAGATCCTTAAATCAGCCGCCTTGTGTGTCCGTGTCTCTGCTGTGCCCTGGGCCCATGAGAGGAGGAGGAAGGGCTTGATGCTGCTGCTAAATCCGGAGTCACCCCTGCCTGCAACGGGGGCAGGAGCCCAGCTCCCCCGGGGTCAATCCAGAGTCACTCCTGACAGCAATGGCCTGGGGCCAGGGCTGGGTTCTGATCCCAGCTCCCCCGGGGTCAATCCGGAGTCACTCCTGACAGCAATGGCCTGGGGCCAGGGCTGGGTTCTGATCCCAGTTCCCCCGGGGTCAATCCGGAGTCACTCCTGATAGCAATGGCCTGGGGCCAGGGCTGGGTTCTGATCCCAGCTCCCCCGGGGTCAATCCGGAGTCACTCCTGACAGCAATGGCCTGGGGCCAGGCCTGGGTTCTGATCCCAGCTCCCCCGGGGTCAATCCGGAGTCACTCCTGACAGCAATGGCCTGGGGCCAGGGCTGGGTTCTGATCCCAGCTCCCCCGGGGTCAATCCGGAGTCACACCCTGTTACTCCAGCCGCGCCCGAACCCTGGAGGCCAATAAGAGCCCCCGGCGTTTCCCAGGCTCGTGGCGCGGTCGGGCTGAAGGGGCCTCCAGGATCCCCCCGAAGAGGCGTCGCTTGAGCCCTCCCGGGGTCCCCCCGACTCTCGGGAACATTCCCCGCCAGCTCAGAAGTTTGTCGGCCCCATTTCAGGATTTTTAACCGCCCACCTCCTCCTCCTGACAGAATCAACAGCCCCCAACTACACCCCCTGAGACTCCAAGAGCAGTGTCATGCGTTAGGGTTTTAATTAGCACCTCGTTAGCGCAAACAGGCTGCAGTTAATCGACAACTAATTATGGCAAAGCATCGGTACCACCGTGCCCGAAGGAGCGGGTACAAGCAGGTGAACGCACAGAGGTCGGGTTAGTCTGCGGAACAGCCTGCCACTTGATTTCGCTGCTGCTTAATTTCATGAGATCATGTAACCCCCCCTCCCCTCGCTGCCCCCCAAACCCACTGACCCTCCCCCCATCCCTCCCTCCCAAACCCACCGACCCTCCCCCCATCCCTCCCTCCCCTCGCTGCCCCCCAAACCCACCGACCCTCCCCCCAATCCCTCCCTCCCAAACCCACCGACCCTCCCCCAATCCCTCCCTCCGTTCGCTGCCCCCCAAACCCACCGACCCTCCCCCAATCCCTCCCTCCGTTCGCTGCCCCCCAAACCCACCGACCCTCCCCCAATCCCTCCCTCCCCTCGCTGCCCCCCAAACCCACCGACCCTCCCCCAATCCCTCCCTCCCCTCGCTGCCCCCAAACCCACCGACCCTCCCCGAATCCTTCCCTCCGTTCGCTGCCCCCCAAACCCACCGACCCTCCCCCAATCCCTCCCTCCGTTCGCTGCTCCCCCAAACCCACCGACCCTCCCCCAATCCCTCCCTCCGTTCGCTGCCCCCCAAACCCACCGACCCTCCCCCAATCCCTCCCTCCCAAACCCACCGACCCTCCCCCAAACCCTCCCTCCCCTCACTGCTCCCCAAACCCACTGACTCTCCCCGTATCCCTCCCTCCCCTCGCTGCTCCCCCAAACCCACCGACCCTCCCCCCCATCCCTCCCTCCCCTCGCTGCCCCCAAAACCCACCGACCCTCCCCCCATCCCTCCCTCCCCTCGCTGCCCCCAAAACCCACCGACCCTCCCCCAATCCCCTCTCCCTGCAGTGCTAATTAATCAGCTGCTACTTCTAATAATGACCTGGCTTCCTGCTCTCTGGCCTGGAGGCGAAGCCGGGCAGAGAGAAAAGCTGCCTTGGCCTGGGGAACTCCCCGCCACTGGGCTGGGCTGGCGCTCGCCCCCGCTCCCGCCCCCGGGGCTCGGCCCAGTGCATGGCGATGCCCGTCAGGCTGGCCCCGCTGTAGTGGCCGGTGAGGAAGGCCAGGTACTCGGTGCGGGACAGCGGGACGGCGTTGAAGGAGTAGCCGTAGGGCTGGCCGAAGAAGAAGCAGCGCCCGTGGTTGGTGGAGACGATGAGCTGGTAGACGTAGGTGTAATGTTTGCCCGAGATCTGCGTGATCCGCTCGCGGGGTAACAGGGTCACCTCCAGCGCCTTCCCCGTCTTCACCCCGAACGGCTCGCCCCACCGGTGCCCGAACCGGAGCTGGATGCTGGGGGGGGGGAGGCGTCAGAGCAGCCCCCCAAGATCTGGGTAGAGCCCCCCAAAGCCACCGACCCTCCCCCAATCCCTCCCGCCCCCACTGCCCCCCAAACCCACCAACCCTCCCCCCAGTCCCTCCCACCCCTCGCTGCCCCCCAAAACCACTGACCCTCCCCCCAGTCCCTCCCGCCCTCACTGCCCCCAAACCCACCAACCCTCCCCCCACTCCCTCCTGCCCCCACTGCCCCCCAAACCCACCGACCCTCCCCCCAGTCCCTCCCGCCCCTCACTGCCCCCCAAATCCACCGACCCTCCCCATCCCCCTCTCCCCCAACTGCCACCCAAACCTACCGACCCTCCCACCAGTCCCTCCCGCCCTCCCTTCCCCCCAAACCCACCGACCCTCCCCCATCCCCCTCTCCCCTCACTGCCCACCAAATCCACCGACCCTCCCCCCAGTCCCTCCCGCCCCCACTGCCCCCCAAACCCACCGACCCTCCCCCCAGTCCCTCCCGCCCCCACTGCCCCCCCAAACCCACAGCCATGCCCCCCCGCCACGCACCCGCTGATGTAGCTGTTGCAATGCTCCCAGATCCGGAGAGCCGTGATGGGGCCCCATCGGTCCGGCCCCGAGTAGGAAAACGGGGTCCCCGAGCCCGAGCCGTACTCCCCGGAATACGAGTGTCGGCGCTGGCCTGCAACGAGGGAGTGAAACTGGATCAGAGCCAGAGTCATACACTGAATCGGGAGGGGCTGCGGGTCGGGAGTGAGGGGCACCGGCAGAGCTGTGGGGGGCTGGGCTGGGCTGGCAGGGGCTGCGGGTCGGGAGTGAGGGGCACCGGCAGAGCTGGGGGGTGCAGGGGGGTGCACATCGGGGGTGAGGGGCACCGGCAGAGCTGGGAGGGCCGGGGGCTGCGGGTCGGGAGTGAGGGGCACCAGCAGAGCTGGGGGGGCCGGGGGGCTGCGGGTCGGGAGTGAGGGGCGCAGGCAGGGCAGGGGGGGCCGGGGGGCTGCGGGTCAGGGGTGAGGGGCACCGGCAGAGCTGGGGGGCCGGGGGGCTGCGGAGTCGGGAGTGAGGGGCACCGGCAGAGCTGGGGGGCCGGGGGGCTGCGGGTCAGGGGTGAGGGGCACCGGCAGAGCAGGGGGGCCGGGGGGCTCCGGGTCGGGAGTGAGGGGCACCGGCAGAGCTGGGGGGCCGGGGGGGCTGTGGGTCAGGGGTGAGGGGCACCGGCAGAGCTGGGGGGGCCGGGGGGCTGAGGGACGGGAGTGAGGGGCGCCGGCAGAGCTGGGGGGCCGGGGAGCTGCGGGTCGGGGGTGAGGGGCACCGGCAGAGCTGGGGGGCCGGGGGGGCTGTGGATCAGGGGTGAGGGACACCGGCAGAGCTGGGGGGCCGGGGGGCTGCGGTTCGGGGGTGAGGGGCACCGGCAGAGCTGGAGGGCCGGGGGCTGCGGGTTGGGAGTGAGGGGCACCGGCAGAGCTGGGGGGCCGGGGGGGCTGTGGATCAGGGGTGAGGGGCACCGGCAGAGCTGGGGGGCCGGGGGGGCTGTGGATCAGGGGTGAGGGGCACCGGCAGAGCTGGGGGGCCGGGGGGGCTGTGGATCAGGGGTGAGGGGCACCGGCAGAGCTGGGGGGGCCGGGGGGAAGCGGGACGGGAGAGAGGGGCGCCGGCAGGGATGGGGGGCCGGGGGGCTGCGGGTCGGGAGGGAGGGGCGCCGGCAGAGCTGGGGGGCCGGGGGGGCTCTGGTACCGGGGTGTGGGCCGCCGGCGTAGCAGGGGGGCCGGGGGCTGCGGGTCGGGAGTGAGGGGCGCCCGGGGAGCGGGGGGGCAGGGGTGCTGCGGGTCGGGAGTGAGGGGCGCCGGCGGAGCTGGGGGGCCGGGGGGCTGCGGGTCGGGGGTGAGGGGCGCCGGCAGAGCTGGGGGGCCGGGGGGCTGCGGGTCGGGGGTGAGGGGCGCCGGCAGAGCTGGGGGGCCGGGGGGCTGCGGGTCGGGGGTGAGGGGCGCCGGCAGAGCTGGGGGTTGGTTCTACTCACGCTCCTTCTCCCCGGCCGAGGCTCCCAGCAGCAGGAGGGTCACGCCGAGGATTTGCAGCATCATCATCCTGTGTGGAGCCGGCGACAGGCTGAGCCCCCAGATCTCCCCCCCAGCCCACCCCAGCCAGCCCCCCACAGGTGACCCCCGGCGGTTTCTCCCCCGGGTGGGGGCTGGCCCCACCCCTGCTCAGGCGGATGCCCGGGGCCGAGAGGGGCTCGTTCCCCAGCCTGGCACCAGCTCCCGGCTGCCCCGTCCCAGCCGTCGAGCGGTGACGCTAGAGCCAGGCAGCCGGCGGCAGAGAGCGGCCGCAGGGACGGATCCAGGACCCGCTCTGGCTGCAGGGGGAGCCCCCGGGAGCGGGGCAGGATCCGGCTCAGGGAGAGGCCGGGCGGGTCTGGGACGGTGCAGCCCTCGGGTGCCGCTGGGAGGGTCCCCAAGCGCCCCCCAGCCCCCGGAGCCATGGCCGGGGGGCCGCTGGGGGCCGCAGGGACCGAGCCGGGCCCTGCCCCCGGAGCCGTGGCCGGGGGGCCGCTGGGGGCCGGAGGGACCGAGCCGGGCCCTGCCCCCGGAGCCGTGGCCGGGGGGCCGCTGGGACCGAGTCGGGCCCTGCCCCCGGAGCCGTGGCTGGGGGGCCGCAGGGACCGAGCCGGGCCCTGCCCCCGGAGCCGTGGCCGGGGGTACGCAGGGACCGAGCCGGGCCCTGCCCCCGGAGCCGTGGCCGGGGGGACGCTGGGGGCCGCAGGGACCGAGCCGGGCCCTGCCCCCGGAGCCGTGGCCGGGGGGACGCTGGGGGCCGCAGGGACCGAGCCGGGGGGATGCTGGAGGCGCCTGCGCCCTGGGAGGGGGGACCCCCCGCCCGCGGGACTCACGCGAGCCGGGTGAGGAGCCGGGGGTGAAGCCCAGAAGGTCACAGAGCCGCTGGCACCGGGACGGATCCGCGAGGAGCCTGGCAAGGGAGCTGGGCCTGGTGCCCCCGGGTGCAGAAGTGTCTCATGGGGCGCTGACCCCCCAGTTATCACCGGCTCAGCCCCCCCCCCCCCGGCCCCGCCCGTCACTGCCCCTCGGCGCTGATACCCATCGCTTGCGCCAGACCCGGACTGACGGGTAGCAGTGACTTGTGGTGTAACGGCCCCTCCGGCCCCGCGGAGACACCCCCCCCCGCGCCCCGTGCGGCCTTATCTCGGGGGGAGGCTGCGAAATCGCCACTTGCGGGGGGCGGCCGTTAGCCGTTGCCACAACCACAGCTAACGGGCTCCCTGCTGACACAGCAAATCCTGCACCCAGCAACCCCCCCAGGGACAGGTGCACCCCTGTACCCCCAAACCCTGCACCCAGCGACCCCCCTGGGGACTGGTGCACCCTGTACCCCCAAACCCTGCACCCAGCGACCCCCTCCAGGGACTGGTGCACCCTGTACCCCCAAACCCTGCACCCAGCGACCCCCCCCAGGGACTGGTGCACCCTGTACCCCCAAACCCTGCACCCAGCGACCCCCTCCAGGGACTGGTGCACCCTGTACCCCCACACCCTGCACCCAGCAACCCTCCCCGGGACTGGTGCCCCCTGTACCCCCAAACCCTGCACCCAGCACCCCCCCCGGGGACTGGTGCCCCCTGTACCCCCAAACCCTGCACCCAGCAACCCCCCCCCGGGGACTGGTGCCCCCTGTACCCCCAATCCCTGCACCCAGCGACCCCCGCCTGGGACTGGTGCACCCTGTACCCCCAAACCCTGCACCCAGCAACCCCCCCAGGGACTGGTGCCCCCTGTACCCCCAAACCCTGCACCCAGCAACCCCCCCCGGGGACTGGTGCCCCCTGTACCCCCAAACCCTGCACCCAGCAACCCCCCCCGGGGACTGGTGCCCCCTGTACCCCCAAACCCTGCACCCAGCAACCCCCCCCGGGGACTGGTGCCCCCTGTACCCCCAAACCCTTCACCCAGCGACCCCCCCCTGGGGACTGGTGCACCCTGTACCCCCAAACCCTGCACCCAGCTACCCCCCCCAGGGACTGGTGCACCCTGTACCCCCAAACCCTGCACCCAGCGACCCCCCAGGGACTGGTGCACCCCTGTACCCCCAAACCCTGCACCCAGCGACCCCCCCAGGGACTGGTGCCCCCTGTACCCCCAAACCCTGCACCCAGCGACCCCCCCAGGGACTGGTGCCCCCTGTACCCCCAACCCCTGCAACCAGCGACCCCCCTGGGGACTGGTGCCCCCTGTACCCCCAAACCCTGCACCCAGCGACCCCCCTGGGGACTGGTGCACCCTGTACCCCCAAACCCTGCTCCCAGCGACTCCCCCAGGGACTGGTGCACCCTGTACCCCCAAACCCTGCACCCAGCGACCCCCCAGGGACTGGTGCCCCCTGTACCCCCAAACCCTGCACCCAGCGACCCCCCAGGGACTGGTGCACCCAGTACCCCCAAACCCTGCACCCAGCGACCCCCCAGGGACTGGTGCACCCCTGTACCCCCAAACCCTGCACCCAGCGACCCCCCCAGGGACTGGTGCACCCCTGTACCCCCAAACCCTGCACCCAGCGACCCCCCCAGGGACTGGTGCACCCCTGTACCCCCAAACCCTGCACCCAGCGACCCCCCCAGGGACTGGTGCACCCTGTACCCCCACACCCTGCACCCAGCGACCCCCCCAGGGACTGGTGCACCCTGTACCCCCAAACCCTGCACCCAGCGACCCCCCCAGGGACTGGTGCACCCTGTACCCCCAAACCCTGCACATGCTGCCCATCCAGCCGGCTCCGACCAACGGGACGTGGTTTAGCAGTGAACGCGCCCGGCCAGGTTAGTGCAGACGAGGAGCGGAGCTAACGCCCCGGCTCCGTGGTTACAGGTCCCGCTAGCCCGGTGCTCCCCAGCCGGCCTCCTGCACCCCGAACCTTCTGTCCCAGCCTTGAGTCCCCCTGGAGCCAGCACCCCAACCCCCCTGCACCCCAAACCCCCTCCTGCACCCAGCCCCCCTCCCAGAGCCAGCACCCTAACCCCCCTGCACCCTGAACCCCCAGCCTTGAGCCCCCCCGGAGCCAGCACCCCAACCCCCCTGCACCCTAAACCCCCTCCTGAACTCTGCCCCCCCCAGAGCCAGCACCCCAACCCCCCTGCACTCTGAACCCCTTCCTGCATCCTGAACCCCCAGCTGTCAGCCCCTTCCCAGAGCCAGCACCCCCCCTGCACCCCAACCCCCAGGCCTGAGCCCTGTCCCTGAGCCAGCACCCCAACCCCCTCTGCACCCAACCCCTCCTTTCCCCCAAACCCACTCCTGAACCCTGAACCCCCCTGCACCCCAAGCTAACTCTGTTATCTGCCCACCTTACATTACCACCCTCCATTCCTGCCCCATCTGTCCCTCGATCTCTGGGCTGCACCGGCCACCCCTGCCAGCCCCTCGCGGGGGCCCGGGACGGTGCTTGGGGCCGTCGCTTTGGGGGCCTCCCGCAGCATCAGCCTGGCTGGGTAATGGGGGACTGGTGTGGGGCGGGTATATGGGAATGTGGCTGTGACCCCACCTTGCACCCAGCACCGTGATGGATCCTGTTCCCAGCCGGGGGTGCCGCGGAGAGGAACACGCCCCCCGGGGCTCTCCCAGTTACCACCGCTGGCCGAGTGTCCAACGCCGGGACAGGCACTAGCCTGCGTCCCGCAGCGCTCGGGGCGTGCACAGGAACCAGGGCCTTGGAGCCGGGACGTTACGGTTCCGTGTAAATGTCTTGTCATGAGTCCAGCCGCGTTCCAGGCCGATCCCCCGACTTACAGCACGTTTTAGTGACAACCACACAACACAATTCCCATAACTGCAGCTGCATTAATGACACACGTCTCTGGAGAGAGAAACGCCTCTTGGCAGAGCAGAACCTCTCCCCTGATACCTTACAAGGCTGCTTTACATGCAAGCTCACGATGCTACGGAAATGAAGAACTTGGGGGTTCCCGCACGCGCCCCCCAGGTCTGACCTTTGCCTTAATGCTGACGTTCCCCTGACATTTATTTCTTTGAATAAAAACAACCTGGGATTAATGAAAGTCGTTTTGTTTGCAGTCGCATTATTTGTCAAGGCAGAAATACAGGCACACGTCTGTATAACCGGGACCTTTTCTGAACTTTGCAAACAAAGTCGGTCTGACTGATCTGCTGGTTGCCTCGGCAGGGTGCAGCGCCTCTGCTATTGAAAAAGTGTCAAAGTGGCGTTTGTCGCGATGAGCGAAACATGGTGAAAACGCAGCCGCGTGACACGCGCGACAGCACAGGACAGACGGACCCTCCACAGCAAACGGCCCCGCGGGCTGTTGCTAACGAGAGCAGATCATTCAGAGCTCGGTTACTAAACCAACGTCTTTCAAACCCAGCCAGGGAAGCACCAGGCTGGAACGTTGCAATAAGCAAGTTATTACCGTGTGATTGAAAACCGGTCATAAAAATGGATACAAACTCTCACGCTTTGCCTTATTCGCTGGGTTCAGTTAGTGACCGAAGGCGTTTTCCAGCCTTGTGTCACGGCGTGGGGGGGAGTCAGGGCCCTGCACCCCCCTGCCCGCGATTCCCCGGGACTCTCGGCCGGCCAGGGACACAGGCGGGTTATTGGCCGACAGGAACAGAGTCCAGAGCAGGGCTTGTAGGTACAGCCAGGCCCCTCTGGGGAGCAGGTGTAGATAAATCCCTGTATTCAGCTATTTTGCATAACCCTTGTGTGACGTTATTGATATGAACTGGGACCACATAGAACATGGGTTGCAACCAAGGTCCTGTAGTGGCACCAGATCTTAGGGAAAGGGGGTCATATGTGGTGTCTAAGACCAGGTTCTGGGTTGCTGGTTAGGATTGTGCTGTCTGGGTGCATGTGTCATTTTGTAGTTGAAGTTATGAGTATTGGCTCTGTCCTGTCTGTATTTTGTATTGTGCTCTGCTTCTGGGAGACACCCCAGACAAGCTGGTGTTAGCTCTGCCTAGCTGGCTTGAGGGCCCATTAAGGACCATCAGCTCCACAATTGACCCATGGAGAGGAGGCAGACACGCCTTGTGACTCAGCAAAGTGCAGGGACTGGCCCATGTGACTCCAGACTCCATTTTGCTGTAACTTTCCACAGTAAGAACAAAGAGGTTCTTACACCTGGAAAAGCCTATAAAAGGCTGATGCCTCATCTCCATCTTGTCTTCAATCCTGCTTCTTACCTCTGGAGGGACTTTGCTACAAGCTGAAGCTCTGCACAAGGGACTGAATGACCCATCCCAGCGGGGGATGTTCTCCAGAGACTTGATTTGAACCTGCAGTTTGTGCCATCGCTGCTGCAAGCCTGAACTAAGACCTTTGCCATCACTGGATGGAATTGATTCCATTTAACCAATTCTAGCTCTCAGCTCTACCTTTTTCCCTTTATGAACAAACCTTTAGATTCTAAAGGATTGGCACCACCGTGACTTGTGGGTAAGATCTGATGTGTATATTGACCTGGGTCTGGGGCTTGGTCCTTTGGGATCGAGAGAACCATTTTCTTTTATTGGGGTCTTGGTTTTCATAACCATTCATCCCCAGGACGAGTGCACTGGTGGGGATACTGGGAGACTGGAGTGTCTAAGGAAATTGCTTGTGTGACTTGTGGTTAGCCAGTGGGGTGAAACCAGAGTCCTCTTTGGCTGGCTGGTTTGGTGCCTTAGAGGTGGAGAAACCCCAGCCTGGGGCTGTGACTGCCCTGTTTGAGCAATTGGTCCTGAACTGGCACCTCAGTGGGGTCCCGCCAGCACCGCCTCGTCACACCTCGTCACGGACTCACAGATTGTGCCCACTCATAGCCCCAGGAGGCCCGTGGGGGGGGCCCTTTCAGTGCGATGGCCCTTCTCGGGGGGCCACTCTCCCTCGGGATCAGGCCCCTCCACCTCCTGGAGCTGCACCTCTCTGAGCCTCAGCACGTCTGTCTCTGCCGTGGGCCCCCCAGGGAGCCCCCTCGCTCTGGGCCCCCGGCGCCTCCTCACCCCCGAAGGGGACGTCCCCTCCCCCTCCCCCGTTCTCTAGCCCCCAGCGACTCTCCCCCAGCGTAACACAGGAGGTTTATTGAGGGTTGAACCCAGCACAGGAAACTCTCCAGCCTCAGGCCTGGCCTCCCCCAGCCCAGCACATCCCAGTCCCCCTGCAGCCAGGGGGGCTCTGCCTGCTCCCCCTCCAGCCCAGAGCCCCCTGCTCCCAGCTGGGCCTCCGATATCCCCGGCCCCAGGCCCCCTCTGTCCATTGGCTTCTCTCCAGGGACACAGGCAGGCCTGGGTCTCCTCTCAGCCCCCCTCTGGCTGGAGCCGGCTGGTCAGGTCACCGGGGTCCCGTCCCCGCAGCCCATTGTCCCCACTGGCCAGAACCGGCTGTGACTCCTGAGCTGGGTCTCCGGGTCACCAGGTCACCGCCGTAGGGCCGGCTTTAGGCCAATTCCACCAATTCCCCCGAATTGGGCCCCGCGCCTAAGAGGGCCCCGAGCCCAGTGGCAGTGCCGCCAGGGAGGGCAAATGGCCGAGAATCCCTTCCCTGGATACAGGCTCCTTTTTTAATTTTTACTCACCCGGCGGCGCTCCGGGTCTTCAGCTGCACTTCGGCGGCGGGTCCTTCAGTGCCATGGAAGACCCAGAGCGAGTGAAGAACTCGCCTCCGAAGACAAGGAGCGCCACCCGATGAGTACAAGACCCACGTGGTTTTTTTTTGTGGTGGTTTTTTTTCCCAAGTCATCCGTGCTGGGGCCCCATTAAAACTGTTCGAATCAGGCCCCGCACTTGCTAAAGCCGGCCCCACCGGGGTCTCCCTCCTCCAGGCCGTCGGCCGGGGTCCCGAGTCCCTCTCCAGTCCTGTGTCCCAACGAACTCCCTCTCCCCTCCCCTCGTTAAACCAGTGACACCCGGGGACACTGAGCCCCACCCCCATCCCCACCCCGCATGCAAACCCCTGGGAAACACAGAAAACCCAAGAAAACCCCCCACTCCATCACAACCCCCTGTTAAGCTATTTTGTATAACCCGGTGTTAAGCTATTTTCATAGAACTTTGTATCAGCTCCCTGGGTAGAGAAACGTAGAGAAAACTTTGTGTTCAGCCCTTGGGATAATGTTACTGCCCCTAAGGACAGTTACCGTAGAAGAAAATAGGAATAGGATAAGATCTGCCCCCCCCTTCCTGAATCAATGGCCCTGTGGACTGAGCGAGGTGGGACTGAGGAAGGCGGGAAGGCAGCCGGCTGCACCCTTTGGCGAGGGGCTGGGAGCCGGCCCCCAGGACAGGAAAACCCGTCAGGTGGGCTCGTTAAAGACGAGCAGAGACACTGACGGCCTCGGGGGTTAGACACAAGCCCCTTCCCTTGGAAACAAACACCCCGCGCAGCATCGGGACACCCCCAGGAGGAAGCAGCACGAAGGCCCAACGGCCAGACACAGATTTTGAAGCTGGGGCAGATTTGCATGAGAGGGAAGCTGCTATGACGGTGAGGTGTCCTGCAGAGTCCCCCGGGGCTCGTCTTCTCCACGTGGAGCATCGATCCGGATCGGCAGAAGCCCGGTTCCACCCCTCCCCCAGTGGCTCCTTGCCAGGAGGGGCCCAGGAGACCTCGGCCGTTCCCTGTGCAGACCCCATCACCCCGGCCCCCTCGGCTCTGCACCAGCCACAGCCCCTGATCCCCCCCCAGGCACGGTGGCAAAGCTCCTCCTCTGCCTTGGCGGGGCCTGCGCTTACCGGCGGATTTGCTCACCGCACAGATCCACCCTGTGGGTGGGGAAACAGCCCAGAGACCTTCTCCTCTGGGAGAGCCACAGGCCAGGTCCGTTCCTCCTGCGTCGGATCAGGAGTGGGGCGGTTTGGGGGGAACCCGGGTTCCAGCCCAGGGCCCTGGGGGCTGCCGCTGTCTATGGTGCCTCCTGGTACAGCTGTGTGACAGCGACACCTCCCTGGGCTCCTTCCCCGTGGCCTCCTCCCAACACTTCTCTGGCCTCACCACCGGACCTGCCTCCGGGTGTCTGATAACGCTCGGACTCCTCAGTCCTCCGGCAGGATCCCTGCTCACACTCAGCTTCTTGCACACGCGCACACCCACCTGCTCCCCTGGCCTGGCTGGAGTGAGCCCTTTTATAGCACCCGAGGGGCCTTCATCAGAGCCAGGTGCTTACCAGCCTCCCCTGACCCTTAGCAGGTTGATTGGAGCCAGGTGTCTCATCAGCCTGGAGCAGCCCCTGCTCTGCTCACTCCGGGAACAGAAAACTGCTTCTCCCAGGGCCAGGATCTCTCCCTTCTCCTGCTCCGCTGGTCCCAGCTGGCCTGGGTCTGTCACAACACTTAAGAAAGGCACAGGGGAAACTGAGGCACCCACACAGCATGCAGAGAAAAGATTAGGAACATTCCCACTTTGTCACAACTTTATAATAACTTTATTCTAAACCTGCCGGATGGAGGTCAGGAAAACCCACGTTTCAAATACTCAGCGGTGGTCAGGACTAGGAGCAGAGTTTGAATTTCCGTTGTGTGGCAACCGTACCTTCAAGTGAGGGTCATTGCAGCTGTTGCTTTCCTGAAGGGTTAAAGTCGTTGGTTTCCTGGAGTTATTTGAAGTGAAGCTTTGCCCTGGTTTTCTCTTTGCTCCCGGTTCTGTTCAGTTTTCCAGGGCTGGATCTTTGGGAGGCTCCTGTGAAAAGCTCCCCGAGCCGAGCGGGATGAGCCCTGGCGAGGGCTCGTCAGCTCCAGGCAGCAGCCGTGAGTTTGACACAAAGGAAACGTAGCCGGCAGGTAGCAGCAGTTGAGAGAGAAGGTTTTATTTTCAGCTCCGAGGGCGGCTCTGGGGGTCGAAGCAGGCGGGAACCGCCCCCCCCCCCACGGTTTTTATCCGGGCTCTGAGAGCAGAGGGGGGTCGTTACCTGGTCTTGCAAAACCCAGGCCACCGAGAGCGGGTTCAGGCCCCCCAGCAAGGGCAGAGCGGCTAAACAGGGCCGACGAAGCCGGGGAAGCCGGGCCCCCTTCTGCACCGCCGGGCCCTGGTAATTTGTACCAGCTCCCCGCCACCCCCCATCGGCCCTGACAAAACCGGAATTTGTCCCCGCGGTGCCTGCCGCTTTGCTCCGCGTGCCCAGCGGATGGCGGGAGGGCCCTTTTCGGCTGCCGTTAACCGTTGGCCGGGTGTTCACGTGCCAGTTCTAGGCAGTAACTGGCTCCAGCTCCGGCTTTCGCTCTGAAATTCTTTCCCCTTCGCTCCCCTGCGATGGAGCCGCAGCTCCTGTCTCCGGATGTGCTCTGCGAACTGTCCATTTCCCCCTTCATCCGATTTACCGACGGCCACTTCTCCCTCCGGGCGGCCACTTCTCCTGGCCTGGCACCGTCTGGGCCCCGGGTTAACCGGAGCCTGGCTTTCCTCGCACGGTGGCGGCTGCACGGCCGTGGCCCCCGTTTCATTTCCGAATTTCGCTGTGGTCGCCTCTGGCCAGTTCTCTCCCCATTCTCCAGGCACAGGGGGGCGACCTGAAGCCTCCCGTTCGCCACCCATGTTTGTAACAGGGGACGCACAGCTCGGGTTTTGCTGATTTTTACAGCTTTTGCCAGTGGTTTATTCCATTCCCGGCCTCGCTCTCCGGACTGTTTGCCCCCCGGCTAGCAGAGCGGGAGCCCGTCCCAGGCCTCTGGGGCGTCTCCTGCTTCTGTGAACTCGTTTTGTTTCGGTTACTTGCTCCGCTAATTTTGTGGCGTGTTGTCGTGACCATTTACCAGCCACGGGCGTAGTTTGCAGTATTGTGCATTTCTTACGCTGATTTTTCGAGGCTACAGCGAGTCTCCAATTCGTGTTTCTTCCCCACGATGCTTTTTATCTCTGTCTGGCAACGCGCCAGATGTCCAAACCTTGTGGGGCTTTTCGGGGAGGGGTTAAGGGGGTTTCGTAGCTCGCAGCTTTCTGCCCTGTCAGACACGATTCCTGCAGAGGGCAGCTGGCTCATGGGACGAAGCTGGGGATTTTGGTGGAGTTTTATATGAATAGCGTGTGTGTGCCTCAGTTTCCCTGTGTGCTGCAGGTTTCACAGGGTGGTGGGAGAGGGTTGGTGGTTGCAGAGGACCAGGTGTGACCTCGTCTGGCAGCCGGGACCCCCGGACAACGGCCTGGAGATGGGGAACCCCAACAACTGGTGACCTGGAGACTAAGAGGCCACCCCAGGTCGGGGGTCAGCTGTTCTGGCCAGTGGGGACAATGGGCTGCGGGGAGAGGACCCCGGTGACCTGACCAGCCGGCTCCAGCCAGAGAGGGCAGAGGACGGAGGAGAGCAGAGGAGGCCCAGGCCTGCCTGTTTACGACCCTGTGTCCCTGGAGAGAAGCCAATGGACAGAGGGGGGGCCTGGGGCCGGGGATATCGGAGGCCCAGCTGGGAGCAGGGGGGTCGGGGCTGGAGAGGGGGAGCAGGCAGAGCCCCCCTGGCTGCAGGGGGACTGGGATGTGCTGGGCTGAGGGAGGCCAGGCCTGAGGCCGGAGAGTTTCCTGTGCTGGGTTCAACCCTCAATAAACCTCCTGTGTTACGCTGGGGGAGAGTCGCTGGGGGCTAGAGAACAGGGCGGGGGGGGGGGGAACGTCCCCTTCAGGGGGTGGAGGCGCCGGGGGCCCAGAGCGAGGGGGCTCCCTGGGGGGCTCACGGCAGAGCCAGACGTGCTGAGGCTCAGAGAGGTGGGGGGGCCTGACCCCGAGAGAGGGGCCCCCCCAGAAGGGCCGTCGCACTGAAGGGGGCCCCCCCCACCGACCGCACGGGGCCACGAGTGGGCGCGACGTGGCAGCCCCTGGGCTCCAGTTCCCGGCTGCGGGTTCTCCCTGCTCGGAGCTGACCCAGACGTCGGGGGCTTCGCAGCCGCCTCCGCCAGCCCCATTTCCTTCTCCTGCTGAGCACGGGATCCGCTCACCCCCTCGCCCCCCTGCAAAGCACGCCCCCCCCCGCCCCCCGCCGGGGGCAAGTAACCAGCCGGGCCGGGCCGCAGCTGAAACGGGCCAGACCGGAGCCAGCGCCCCCCAGCCCACCCCTCAGCCCCGACCGAGCACCCCCCGATCCCACCCCCCAGCCCCGACCCCCAGCGCCCCCCATCCCACCCCCCAGCCCCGACCCAGCGCCCCCCAGCCCACCCCTCAGCCCCGACCGACCACCCCCCGAGCCCACCCCCCAGCCCCGACCCAGCGCCCCCCGATCCCACCCCCCAGCCCCGACCCCCAGCGCCCCCCATCCCACCCCCCATCCCTCACCCCGCACCCCCCACTCCCACCCCCCAGCCCCGACCCAGCGCCCCCCAGCCCATCCCCCAGCGCCGACCCAGCGCCCCCCGATCCCACCCCCCAGCGCCGACCCAGCCGCTCCCGCCCAGGGCTCGGGGCCAGCGCCCCCTAGCGGGGAAAGGCCCCGTGTCCCGGGGCCGGTGGTTTCTCGTGTTGCCTCCTGCTGCCACCTAGTGGCCGGTTCCGTTCCGCGCCCCGGCGCAGGGCGGGTTTGGGGGCCGGGGTGGGGAGGGCCCGGGGGGGGGGGGCCCGATCCCGCAGGGGCCCCGGGGGCGAACGCGCCGAAGACACAAGGAGGAGCCGGTTTGTGCTGGTGCCAAGCGGCGGCGGGTTTATGGAGCCGTGACAGGTGCGGACGCGGGGGGGGGGGGGGGACCGGGGGGGGGCCGCACGGGGGGGGGCGGCCGGGGCAGCGGCAGCGAAGGGGGAGGACGGACGGACCGACGGTGGGAGGGAAAACCCGCCCGGCAGCCGCGGGGGGGGGGGCGGGACCGGCCGCGATGAATCAGGCTCGAGGGGTGGGTCCGTCTTCTGCCCCCCCCGGGATCCTCGGCCCCCCCGGCTGCCCATGGCCACCCCCCCCCCCGCCAGGACAGCTGCCTACGAGCCGCGCGGGCAGCGCGGGCAGCGCCCGGGGGCCGCGTCCCAGTGGAAGCCCAGGGCGTCGATGAGGCCCCCGGCGCGGCCGCTCAGGAAGCGCAGGACGGTGCCGGGGTGCAGCGGGGCCGCGTTGAAGCTGGTGCCCGTGTCCTTCCCGAAGGAGAAGCTGCGGCCCCGGTCCGTGGTGAGCACCAGCCGCCGCAGGTAGCGCTTGTACTTCCCCGACGCCTGCACCACGGACTCGCCGGGGTGCAGCGCGACCTCCTCCAGGTCCCCCCAGGAGCCGCCCACGTACTCGCTCCACTGCGACCCGTAGCGCACCTGCAGCCTGGGGGAGACGCGCCTCAGTCCCGCCCCCAGCCCCCCCAGCCCCGCCGGGGGCCCTCACTCCCGCCCCCCAGCCCCGCCGGGGGCCCTCAGTCCCGCCCCCAGCCCCCCAGCCCCGCCGGGGGCCCTCACTCCCGCCCCCCAGCCCCGCCGGGGGCCCTCAGTCCCGCCCGCAGCCCCCCAGCCCCGCCGGGGCCCTCAGTCCCGCCCGCAGCCCCCCAGCCCCGCCGGGGCCCTCAGTCCCGCCCGCAGCCCCCCAGCCCCGCCGGGGCCCTCCGTCCCGCCCGCAGCCCCCCAGCCCCGCCGGGGCCCTCAGTCCCGCCCCCCAGCCCCGCCGGGGGCCCCTCACTCCCGCCCCCAGCCCCCCCCCCCCCCCGGGGCACTCACTCCCGCCCGCACCCCCCCAGCCCCCCCGGGGGCCCTCCGCCCCGCCCCCCCGCCCCGCCGGGGGCCCCTCACTCCCGCCCCCAGCCCCCCAGCCCCGCCGGGGCCCCTCACTCCCGCCCCCAGCCCCCCAGCCCCGCCGGGGGCCCTCCGTCCCGCCCGCAGCCCCCCCCGCCCCGCCGGGGGCCCTCACTCCCGCCCCCCCGCCCCGCCGGGGGCCCCTCACTCCCGCCCCCCAGCCCCGCCGGGGCCCCTCAGTCCCGCCCCCAGCCCCCCAGCCCCGCCGGGGGCCCTCACTCCCGCCCCCCCGCCCCGCCGGGGGCCCCTCACTCCCGCCCCCCAGCCCCGCCGGGGCCACTCCGTCCCGGCCCCAGCCCCCCAGCCCCGCCGGGGGCCCCTCCCCCCCGCCCCCCAGCCCCGCCGGGGCCCCTCACTCCCGCCCGCAGCCCCGCCGGGGCCCCTCACTCCCGCCCGCAGCCCCGCCGGGGGCCCCTCCCTCCCGCCCCCCAGCCCCCCAGCCCCGCCGGGGCCCCTCACTCCTGCCCGCATCCCCCCTGCCGCGCGGGGGACACTCACTCCCGCCCGCAGCCCCCCAGCCCGGCCGGGGCCCCTCACTCCCGACCCGCAGCCCCCCAGCCCCGCCGGTGCCCCTCACTCCCGACCCGCAGCCCCCCAGGCCCGCCGGTGCCCCTCACTCCTGACCCGCAGCCCCCCAGCTCTGCTGGTGCTCCTCACTCCCGACCCGCAGCCCCCCAGCTCTGCTGGTGCCCCTCACTCCCGGCCTGCAGCCCCCTGCTGCCCCACCTGGGGCTCTCACTCACCCCACGATGAACAGCCAGTTCACTCGGATCCGAATGGCGGTGATGGGCCCATCCAGCTGGTTCCCAGAGTGAGAAAATCTCTTTCCTCCGCCCCCTCCGTACTCCCCGGAAAAGGACGAGCGGCTGACTTGGAAAAGGATCCAGAGAGGAAAGGGTTAAAGGGGGTTCCAGCCCCGCTGCTCCCCGCAGCACGGCCCCCCCCGCCCCTCCCCCCAAACTCACTCGCGTTGCCAGCGACGCCCAGGCAAAGGGCCAGGAGGAGGAGGAAGCGAAGCATCCTGGGGAGACAATGGGGCAAGGAGGTTATTCCGGGCAGGTTTTCATTCATTTGGGGCTGGGGGGCCGGCCCCTCCCCCCCCGAGCCAGCCTGTCCCGCCGTGGGGCCGGAGGGGAGCTGGTGCCCCCGGCGGGAGACAGGCCCCAGGTCCCATCACTCACGCCGCGTCTCTCCGTCGGCGTCGGCGCTGGGAGCTGCCCGGGGTGACCCCCGCTCTTATAGCCGCCGTGGGGAGAGGCTGACGCAGGCAGGCGCCGGCTGCGCAAACATCGTAAACCTGGGCCCCTCCCCACCCGCTGGCCCACTGGCCCCAGGAGCCGGTCGGGGCCATCTGCCAAGCGGAGCAAATGGATCTACACTGGGGACACCCCAATAAATACAGCTGGGGTGCAAGAGCAGAGAGCACCCCCTGCTCCCCCCTGCAGAACAGCCCCCCCCAGCAGCACCCTGGGGCCGGCCCTGGCTGGCAGGGGAGAGCGCCCCCTGCTGAGCCCCCGCCCCGCTCCCTGCACCCCCCAGATATGGGCTCGGACCCGTGTCCGGACATCAGCTACCGTCAGCTCAGCGTCTATGGGCCCTGGTTGTCGAGGAGGCTAACGGCATTGGGGGCTGTATAAGTCGGGGCATTGCCAGCAGATGGAAGGACGTGATCGTTCCCCTCGATTCAACATTGATGAGGCCTCATCTGGAGACTGTGTCCAGTTTTGGGCCCCACCCTACAAGAAGGATGTGGAGAAATTGGAGAGAGTCCAGCAGAGGGCAACAAAAATGATCAGGGGGCTGGAGCACATGACTTACGAGGAGAGGCTGAGGGAACTGGTTTCAGAGTAGCAGCCGTGTTAGTCTGTATCCGCAAAAAAAACAGGAGTACTTGTGGCACCTTAAAGACTAACAAATTTATTTTAGCATGAGCTTTCGTGAGCTGCAGCTCACTTCTTCGGATGCATAGAATGGAACACACAGACAGGAGATATTTATACATACAGAGAACATGAAAAGGTGGAAGTATGCATTATTAGACTCTGCCTGTTGGTATGCATACTTCCACCTTTTCATAAATATCTCCTGTCTGTGTGTTCCATTCTATGTTCCATTCTATGCATCCGAAGAAGTGAGGTGCCACAAGTACTCCTGGTTTTTTTGAGGGAACTGGGATTGTTTAGTCTGCAGAAGAGAAGAGTGAGGGGGGATTTGATAGCTGCTTTCAACTACCTGAAAGGGGGTGTCACAGAGTGTGGGGGAGTCAGGCCCTGCACCCCCGGGCTCCCTGCGATTCACCAGGACTCTCAGCCAGCCAGGAAAGCAGAAGGTTTATTTAGACGACAGGAACACAGTCCAGGACAGGGTCTTGCAGGCACAGATAACAGGATCCCCCCTGTTAGGTCCATCTGGGGGCCCCATAACCCCCCTCGGGGATCAGAGCCCGGTCTCTGCCTCCCCTCTGTTCTCCAGCCAACTCCAGTCTGCCCAGCCCCCTCCGGCCCCTCCTCTCTCCTCCGCTTCTTTCCCGGGCCAGGAAGTCACCTGACCCCTTTGTCTCCAACACCTTTAGCCAGCACCTTTGCAGGGAGGGGCCCGGCCATCAGTTGCTAGGAGACAGAGCTTCAGGCATTTGCTGCATGGACTTTTACTGCTAGATCCTTAGGATCTGTCCCCAGCCCCCAGTGTGACCAGTCCCACTTCGTCACAGGGGGTTCCAAGGAGGATGGAGCTCGGCTGTTCTCAGGGGGGGCAGATGACACAACAAGGAGCAATGGGCTCAAGCTGCAGTGGGGGAGTGTGACGGTGCCCGTGGGAGCCAGCTGGGGTCACGCAATCAGGGTGAGCTGCAAACAGACCGGGGCAGACAAACCCCAAACGCTGGTGGTTATTCCAATACTTAGATTTACCAACCAGCCCAAAACAGCTTCTACAGCACCTCACTGGGCACTCAGAGTCCAAACCCCGCAGTTCCCTTCAAGTGCCAGCCTCAGGCCTCCGGCCAGACACACCTGTCAGAGATGATGATGATTCCTGAGAATCTTACTTCATCATATAAAAGAAAAGGTTCTTCCAGTCCCAAAGGATCAGCCACACACCCAGGTCCAATTATAACTTAGATCTCACCCAAAATACACGCTATAGTCAATTCTTATTAACTAAGCTAAAATTTATTAAAAAAGAAAAAAGAGAGAATGTTGGTTAAAAGATCAATCTACAGACAGACTTGAATTCAATTCTTGAGGTTCAGATACACAGCAGAGATGAGCTTGTAGTTGCCAAAAGTCCTTTTAGAAATAGTCCAGAGGTTATAGTCCAATGTCCATATTCAGGGTGACTCCAGTCAGTGACTGGGGATCTCAATCCTTGTGGCTTAAGGTTTCCCCCTCTTGAAACCCAAAGCAGATCTGAGAAGAAGCAGGATCGTGTCCCAGGCTTTTTATACATTTCCAGCAGCCTTTTGGCCTGATAAAACAATAGGCTTAACTCCTTCTCCCAAACATCCTGGCAATTAGCACAGGGTAATTTATCCATTAAACAGTTCAGATCCAGGTTAGCACAACCTTCAAAGAGACACAGAGACAATAACACTATTTCACTCAAGTATCATCATAAATGTTAATATTCCTTTTTTGACCTATGAATTAAAACTCTAGCAATAGACAAGCCTTGTTTGCTGACATCACAAGCCCTGAGCAAACATCTCCCCTTGAGATCTCTAACAATGCCGGCTGCATTTCAAAGCTCTGTTCATTTACAGATCTTCCTAACCCGTCTTCAAGGTTCACCCCTGGGTCAGGTCAGTCTGGGAGGTGATTAATTCTTTCTGGCCCTGTCACCTTTCAATGAGATATTATATCACACTCATAAGGTCACAGGGAGGTTTAGGTTGGATATTAGGAAACACTATTTCCCTAGGAGGGTGGTGAGGCACCGGGATGGGTTCCCTAGGGAGGTGGTGGAATCTCCTTCCTTAGAGGTTTTTAAGGTCAGGCTTGACAAAGCCCTGGCTGGGATGATTTAGTTGGGTTTGGCCCTGCTTTGAGCAGGGGGTTGGACTAGATGCCTCCTGAGGTCCCTTCCAGCCCTGAGATTCTCTGATTGTAAGAAGAACGTCTTTCGGAGGGAAGGGATTGAAACCCCAGAAGGTCTCAACGCTGTGCCAAGTCCTGCAAACGGAGGAGACCCCCATCAAAGTGTCCCATCATGTTCTGGGGGCCCTGTCTCAGTTTCCCCTCGGCCCAGCTCTCCTCCTCCCTGTGACCAGTCTGGACTCCTGCGTCAAACTCTGGGCAGGGACGCTGGAGCCGGTGTGGAGCCGGGTGGCCGAGGGGGGAACCGATCGCACTCCCCCCCAGCGCTGGGGGAACAGTCCAGGAGCTACGGTGGGTGAAGCCATGTGAATTTGGAACAAAAGCATCCACACAGGGCTGAACAGAGGTTAATGAATCCACTTGAAAGTCACCATTTTGGCTGGGTCAGATTAATTTCTGTCCCCATGTAGACAAGGCCTTGGGAAGTGAAGTGAAACCAAGTTAGAAAGAGAGCACCCCCAGAGGGGTTTACTGACTCTGCTGAAATGAACTGGCATTTGCTCCCCTGGCTGTGCCCGTGTGGACACACTTCCCCTGGTTCAGCTGAACCCGATTCCAAAGTTTAGCCAGAACAAAGGACTCTCCCTGGAGTCACTCCAGATTAACTCCAGATGTGGCTAATCTCATTCCAGAGGCAGGATGATTTGTTCCTCAGCCCCCTGGCAAACCCCCTGCCCCGCTCCCCCTGCCAACCCCCCCCCCGCTCCCTGCAGCACAGCACCCGTTTGAGACGCGGGGGGGTGGGTGCTGGGAGGGCAGGGAGTTTCCGAGACCCAGGGTCAGGCCGGGATGCAGCTGGTGCCAGCACACGGCCCTGCCCGCTGGGAACACACACCCCACCCAGCGCTCGGCACACAACCTGGGCACGAGGGAACAGCCCAGGGGAAAGTCCAGGGGAGGGGTTGGAGAAGAGCTGCCCCCCCTCGAGGGGAAAGGTCCCATGTTCCATTCCCCCCCCCCCCGGTGAAATGCAAATGTCACACAGTTGGGGTGTTACGTTCTCAGCCCTTCAAAAGGACATTAGGGGGACAGCGGGAATAGAACCCAGGAGTCCTGGCTCCCAGCCCCCCCTGCTCTAACCCACCAGCCCCCACTCCCCTCCCAGAACTGGGGAGAGAACCCAGGCGTCCGGGCTCCCAGCCCCCCCCCCGCTCTAACCACTAGACCCCACTCCCCTCCCAGAGCCGGGGAGAGAACCCAGGAGTCCTGGCTCCCAGCCCCCCCTGCTCTAACCACCAGCCCCCACTCCCCTCCCAGAGCCGGGGAGAGAACCCAGGAGTCCTGGCTCCCAGCCCCCCCTGCTCTAACCACCAGCCCCCACTCCCCTCCCAGAGCCGGGGAGAGAACCCAGGAGTCCTGGCTCCCAGCCCCCCACCACTCCAGCTCCCTCCCGCTCCCCATACGCCCCGTCTGCCTGCTGACGTTTACGCGCTGGGCTCAGAGCGACACCGAGGCAGGTGGAGCCGCAGCCCAGCCTGGGGAGGGGCTCGGCGTGACCCCGCACTCAGCCCCGGGGGTGTTACTCCCTCCCGCCAAACAGCCCCGTGGAGCTCGACGCTCGTCTCCGGCGCTGCCCGACAGCCGCTGACCCAGGGAAGGACGGTCCCCCCGGCCCGGCTGCCCCTCGGTGGGCAGGTGCCCTCTGGCGTTGGCCTGGTCCCCCCACAACCCGCCCTGCGGATGCCCAGCCCCGGGCACGGGGGCGGCTCGGGCTGAAGCGGACGGAAAAGCGCCCGGCTCAGGCTGTGCGGGGGGTGACGCCACGGACCGGTCCCGGAGCGTCCCAGCGAGCCGGCCCAGAGCGACGAGCGTGGTGCCGGATCCCAGCCTCGGGGCGCTGGGAACGAGGGGGCTTGCAGGACCCCGCTTGGCCACAGCCCAAGGAAGGTGACAAGACGCCACCAAATCTGAGGCTAACAAAAGTCTCTTTTCAAATGCGTCCGTGGCTGGCGCTCGCTGGAGCCGCGTGCGAAGGGACCCGGGGCCTCGGCCGCAAAGCGGGTTAATGAGCGTTGTAAAGTGATGAATGTTTACACAAAACTAACAAAAGCTCCCCCCCCCCCCCGCTCCCCCTCTTGTGGCCTTTCGGGTCTGGGATCGGAAACGGCTCTAAAGGCGGGAGGGAAACGCAAACCCGGGGCCCACGCAGCGTGTGGAAGGGCTGGAGGTGACGTGGCAAAAGCTGCATCGTAGAAATCAAAGCGGCGGCTGCTCCGCCAAACGCCAGCTCGATTCCCGGCTGCTCGGGCACGAAGCGTCATTTCAAACCCAACCCCCGCGCGCCAGCAAACGCTTGGGGGTTCTGTAATCATCCCCTTTCGGCGCCGTGTTGCCCGGGCTTCCGGCAATGCTGCTGTTGCTGGCTGGGTGGGGGTTGCAGGGCTTTGGGGGGTGCTGCTTTGGCAATGGTTTTTCCTTGTCATTTTCGCAACGGTTTTGTTGTTGTTACAATGTTTTTTTTCCCCTTGTTGTTGTGGTTTTGCAATGGGCGTGTTGCTGATTTTGCGGTTTTGCAGTCTTTTTCCTTGTTGTTTTTGCAACGAATCACAGAGTATCAGGGCTGGAAGGGATCTAGTCCAACCCCCTGCCCAAAGCAGGGCCAAGCCCCAGACAGATTTTTACCCCAGTTCCCTAAGTGGCCTCCTCAAGGATTGAACTCACAACCCTGGGTTTAGCAGGCCAATGCCCAGACCCCTGAGCTCTCCCTCCCCCGCTAATGGGCGTGTTGCTGATTTTGTGTTTTTTGCAGTCTTTTTCCGTGTTATTTTTGCAATTTTTTTGGCTTTGTGTTTTTGCAATTGTTTTTTCCATGTCATTCTTGCAATATCTTTGCCCTGCTCTTTTTCAGTGGTTTCTCCTTCTTTTTGCCATTTTTTTCCTGGTCGTTTTTGCACCGTGTTTGTGGCTGATGTTGAACTTCTGCAAGCTTGGTCATGGTTTTCAAGCGTTTGGGGGTTTTGTGTTTTTGCCATTTTTCATCCTTGTGATTTTTGTGATGTCTTTGTTGTGGGTTTTTGCGATGGTTTTCCCTGGTTGTTTTTGCCGTGGTTGTGTTGTCGTTGTCCGGGCCGTTTCTGTCCCGGCGGGTTTGCCAGGGCGTTGGTGCTGGTTTTGGGGGGGGTTGCCGTGGCGTTCCCTTGCTGTGGTTTTGCAATGGCTGACGGCCCCCTTTGCTTTTGACATCCCCGAGTTTCGCCGCCAGCCCAGCTGTGGGGATGCCACGGGGGCCTCGTGCTGCGACAGGTGGCCGGGGCCAGAAAACCCTGCGGCGAAATGGCCGTCGGGGCTACGGGTTTTCCCCACGCCGCTTCGTGCTTCCCGATCTCAACCGGCCAAGAGCAGCAGGTTTTTTCTTTCTGCCGTGGCTGAAGTCGGGGGCGAGCGCTCAGCCGGGTTCACCTCGGGGAAGCCGAGCGGCCATTTCTGTGCCGTGGGCTCTGAGACTGGCAAAACCCGCGGGGGGCGACGCGCTGGGCGATCCGGCTAACCGGGCGCGTCTCCTTTGCCGGCTCTCCAGCCGCTCCGCCGGCAAAGCGGCGACCGCGGCGGCCGGGCCCGGAGCCGAGCGGGTGCGTAACCCAGAGCGATTCATGGTAAGAGCCGGGCCCAGGACGCTCCAGAACCGGCTCCGGGCCCAGGGGCGGCGAGATGGGATCGAAGGTGCTGGACGGACCCTCCACCCGCCGCTCGCCCAGCCACACACCCGGCGGCGGAGCGGGGCAGCCGGGGGCCGGGCACCGGCGCCGACTCCGGGGGGCTCCAGAGCTCAGACACCCGGGGGGGGGGGGAATAAGGGGGCTCGGCACCCCCCAGCCACAGCACTCGGTGACGCCGCCCATCAGCTGTCGGGGGGAGCGGGGAGGGGGGAGAGCAGCGAGTGGCAGGTGGGCGGGGCCTCAGGGGAGGGGGGAGAGCGGAGGCGGGAAGAGGTGGAGTGAGGGCGGGGGCTCAGGGGGAGGGGCGGTGCAGGGGCGGGGCCTGAGGGGAAAGGGGCGGGGAAGGGGCGGGGCCTCAGGGGAAGGGGCGGTGCAGGGGCGGGGCCACAGTTCAAGCAACTGAGCAGTTCAATTTACCAGTTTACTGTCTGTGTAAGCCCAGCCGCCCCCACCCATCCACCCCCCCCAGCCCCACACAGCCCCCATCTATCCATCCACCCCCCAACCCCCACCCAGCCCCCATCTATCCACCCCCCCATTCACCCACCCCCACCCAGCCCCCTTCTATCCACCCCCAGCCCCCCCCAGCGCCACACAGCCCCCCATCTATCCATCCACCCCCCCACCCAGCCCCCTTCTATCCACCCCCCCAGCCCCACACACCCCCTCTATCTATCTATCCCCCCCACACACACACCCCCTCACGCCCCCTCCCCCCCGATTTCTGTCCGGGGGATTTTTCCCAGCTGGGGGGTTTCTTCCCCCCCCCCCCCCCCCCCCCGCCGTTGCCTTTAACAAAGGACCAGCCGGAGCCGCCGCCTCCCTTCGCCGCCGCGGGCCTGGGGCCGCTCCCGGAGCCCATCGCGGGGGGACCCCCGGCCCCCCCCGGCCCTGCGCCCCCAGCCCTGCGCCCCGCCCCCGGGCTTGGGGGGATGGCTGCGATTTCAGTCCTGGGGGGGCCTGTGCCCCCGATCTCCGCCCTGCCCCCCCAGCCCAGCCGGGATTGTTTACAGTAGGGTCTTCAAGTGCAGCCCCGGCCGCCAGCTTCTCTGCCCCGACACATCCAGCCCCCCAATAGCCTGCCAGAGCCCCCCAATTCCCTGCCCCTCAGCCCCCCAAATCCCTGCCCCCAAATCCCTGCCCCACCGCCCCCCAATTCCCTGCCCCTCAGCCCCCCAAATCCCTGCCCCACCGCCCCCCAATTCCCTGCCCCTCAGCCCCCCAAATCCCTGCCCCACCGCCCCCCAATTCCCTGCCCCTCAGCCCCCCAAATCCCTGCCCCCAATTCCCTGCCCCACCGCCCCCCAATTCCTAGGCCCCCCAGTTCCCACCCCAGCCCCACCACATCCTGCCCACTCCCCCAGACACCCCCATACTCCCAGCAGCCCCCCCGACCCCCGCAGCTGCCCCCCAATGGCCTTCCAGGGCCCCAGCCCCGCGCTCCAGCCCCAGCTCTGCAGCAACGTCCTGGGGGCGCTGACCGGGCTGATCCAGCCCCCCCTGGCAGCGGGGCTGGGGGCGCCCCAGAAACGCTACTGCCCCACTGGGGTGCAGGGGGGGGCACCCCAGACCCCGCCGGCGCCCGCCCCAAAGACGGTGCAGCCCGAACCGGATCGACCCATCGGCTACGGCGCCTTCGGGGTTGTGTGGTGAGAGCGGAGGGTCTGGGGGGGCTGCCGGGCGGGAGTGAGGGGCACTGGCAGAGCTGGGGGGGTCGGGGGGCTGCGGGTCGGGAGTGAGGGGCACCGGCAGAGCTGGGGGGCCGGGGCGCTGCGGGTTGGGAGTGAGGGGCACTGGCAGAGCTAGGGGGCCGGGGCGCTGCGGGTCGGGAGTGAGGGGCACTGGCAGAGCTAGGGGGCCGGGGCGCTGCGGGTTGGGAGTGAGGGGCACTGGCAGGGCTGGGGGGGCCGGGGCGCTGCGGGTCGGGAGTGAGGGGCACTGGCAGAGCTGGGGGGTCGGGGGACGCAGGTCGGGAGTGAGGGGCACCGGCAGAGCTGGGGCCGGGGCTGCGGGTCGGGAGTGAGGGGCACCGGCAGAGCTGGGGGGGCAGGGCTGGGACTGGCAGGGGCTGCGGGTCGGGAGTGAGGGGCACCGGCAGACCTGGGGGCCGGGGCTGTGGGTCGGGAGTGAGGGGCACCGGCAGAGCTGGGGGGGCAGGGCTGGGCTGGCAGGGGCTGCGGGTCGGGAGTGAGGGGCACAGGCAGACCTGGGGGCCGGGGGCTGCGGGTTGGGAGTGAGGGGCACCGGCAGAGCTCGGGGGGTGCAGGGGCTGCGGGTCGGGAGTGAGGGGCACCGGCAGACCTGGGGGCCGGGTGCTGCGGGTCGGGAGTGAGGGGCACCGGCAGAGCTAGGGGGGTGCGGGGGCTGCGGGTCGGGAGTGAGGGGCACCGGCAGAGCTGGGGGGCCGGGGCGCTGCGGGTTGGGAGTGAGGGGCACGCGCAGAGCTGGGGGGGCCGGGGCGCTGCGGGTCGGGAGTGAGGGGCACTGGCAGAGCTGGGGGGGTCGGGGGGACGCAGGTCGGGAGTGAGGGGCACCGGCAGAGCTGGGGGCCGGGGGCTGCGGGTCGGGAGTGAGGGGCACCGGCAGAGCTGGGGGGGCAGGGCTGGGCTGGCAGGGGCTGCGGGTCGGGAGTGAGGGGCACCGGCAGACCTGGGGGCCGGGGGCTGTGGGTCGGGAGTGAGGGGCACCGGCAGAGCTGGGGGGGCAGGGCTGGGCTGGCAGGGGCTGCGGGTCGGGAGTGAGGGGCACTGGCAGACCTGGGGGCCGGGGGCTGCGGGTTGGGAGTGAGGGGCACCGGCAGAGCTAGGGGGGTGCAGGGGCTGCGGGTCGGGAGTGAGGGGCACCGGCAGACCTGGGGGCCGGGGGCTGCGGGTCGGGAGTGAGGGGCACCGGCAGAGCTAGGGGGGTGCGGGGGCTGCGGGTCGGGAGTGAGCGGCACCGGCAGACCTGGGGGCCGGGGGCTGCAGGTCGGGAGTGAGGGGCACCCTGTCTCTGCCCAGGTCGGTGACGGACCCCCGGGATGGGAAGCGGGTCGCGCTGAAGAAGATGCCGAACGTTTTCCAGAATCTCGTCTCCTGCAAACGGGTTTTTCGGGAACTCAGGATGCTCTGTTACTTCAAACATGAGAACGTGAGCCGGGGGGGGGGGAGTTTGGGGGGGCTCTGGCGCCAGGATGGGGGGTGATAGGGAGGGTTTGTGGGGGGCTGCGGAACATGGGGGTAGCTGTGGGGTTGCGGTGGGGGCTATGGGTGGGGGGGCGTTTATGAAGTGGGGGGGGCTGCCGTGGGGCTGGGGGTTGCAGTGGGGGGTAGGGGGGGCTGCAATGGGGCTGGGGGTTGCAGTGGGGGTGGGAGTGCTGCCGTGGGGCTGGGGGTTGCAGTGGGGGGCGGGGGCTGCCGTGGGGCTGGGGTTGCAGTGGGGGGTAGGGGGGGCTGCAATGGGGCTGGGGGTTGCAGTGGGGGTGGGGGGGCTGCCGTGGGGCTGGGGGTTGCAGTGGGGGCGGGGGGCTGCCGTGGGGCTGGGGGTTGCAGTGGGGGGCGGGGGGGGCTGCAATGGGGCTGGGGGTTGCAGTGGCGGGCGGGGGGCTGCCGTGGGGCTGGGGGTTGCAGTGGGGGCGGGGGGCTGCCGTGGGGCTAGGGGTTGCAGTGGGGGGCGGGGGGCTGCCGTGGGGCTGGCTCTGGGACCCTGTGGGGGTATCTGGGGTCTCACCCCCCGGGCCCCTCAGGTACTGTCGGCGCTGGATATCCTGCAGCCCCCCCAGATCGACTGCTTCGAGGAGATGTATCCGCCCCCCGTGGGGGAGGGGCGGGGGAGCCGTGGGGGGGCTGCCCTGGGGGGTAACCGGCGGCAACAGGAGGTGCCGGGGGTGGTTAGGGGTCTGGGGGGAGTGGGGCTTATCGGGGCGCCCTCATAGCCACCTGCTGACGGAGGGGAGGGCTGGGGCTGTGGGGGAGGGGAGCTGGGGGGCTGTGGGGAGCTAGGGGGCCGTGGCAGAGGGGCCTGGGGGGGCATGGGGCTCTGCTATGTGCTGACGGAGGGGAGGGCTGGGGCTCTGGGGGAGGGGAGCTGGGCGGGGGGGGGCTCTGGGGGCTGAGAGCTGGGGGGGAGGGGAGCTGGGGGGCCATGGGGCTCTGCCCCCCGAGCCGCGCCCTTGACCCCCGGCGGTAGCTACGTGCGGAGGGAGGGGAGGGCTGGGGCTGTGGGGGAGGGGAGCTGGGGGGGAGGGGAGCTGGGGGCCATGGGGCTCTGCCCCCCGAGCCCGCCCTTGACCCCCGGCGGTAGCTACGTGCTGACGGAGGGGAGGGCTGGGGCTCTGGGGGAGGGGAGCTGGGCGGGGGGGGGCTCTGGGGGCTGGGAGCTGGGGGCCATGGGGCTCTGCCCCCCGAGCCGCGCCCTTGACCCCCGGCGGTAGCTACGTGCTGACGGAGGGGAGGGCTGGGGCTCTGGGGGAGGGGAGCTGGGCGGGGGGGGCTCTGGGGGCTGGGAGCTGGGGGGGAGGGGAGCTGGGGGCCATGGGGCTCTGCCCCCCGAGCCCGCCCTTGACCCCCGGCGGTAGCTACGTGCTGACGGAGCTGATGCAGAGCGACCTGCACAAGGTGATCGTGTCCCCCCAGCCGCTGAGCGCCGAGCACATCAAGGTCTTTCTCTACCAGATCCTGCGCGGTGAGACCCGGCCCCCCCAACCCCCCCCCGGGACCCCAGAACCCCCCCAAACCCCTCACGTTCCCCCAGAGCCTCCCAGACACCCCCAGTCTCCCCAGGCCCCACAGCCCCCGAAACGTCCCAGTTCTCAGGGGCCCCCAAATATCCATCCTCAGCCACCCCGAAACCCCGTCCCCAGGGCACTCCCCTCCCCCGGCCACCCGGCGTCCCCCCGTACGTCACCGGCCCCTCCCCCGCTTCTCTCGGCACGGGCGGGGGTCCTGGGGGGATCCCTGAGCAGGGAGAAGGGCAGGTTGGGGGTCCCAATCCCAGCCCCCCCCAACGCTGCCCCCTCCCCCAGGGCTGAAATACTTGCACTCTGCCGGCGTGCTCCATCGGGACATCAAACCGGGGAACCTGCTGGTGAACAGCAACTGCATCCTCAAGGTGAGACCCCCCCAGCCCCTCAGCCTCTGGGAGCGGACCCAGGCGTCCGGGGGGACGGCTCCCAGACACCGGACAGGGAAAGGGACCCAGGCATCCGGGGGGACGGCTCCCAGACACCGGACGGGGAAAGGGACCCGGGCATCCGGGGGGACGGCTCCCAGAGACCGGACGGGGAAAGGGACCCAGGCATCCGGGGGGACGGCTCCCAGACACCGGATGGGGAAAGGGACCCGGGCATCCGGGGGGACGGCTCCCAGACACCGGACGGGGAAAGGGACCCAGGCGTCCGGGGGGACGGCTCCCAGAGACCGGACGGGGAAAGGGACCCAGGCATCCGGGGGGACGGCTCCCAGACACCGGACGGGGAAAGGGATCCGGGGGGACGGCTCCCAGACACCGGACGGGGAAAGGGACCCAGGCGTCCGGGGGGAGGGCCCCCAGACACCGGACGGGGAAAGGGACCCAGGCGTCCGGGGGGAGGGCCCCCAGACACCGGACGGGGAAAGGGGTCCGGGGGGACGGCCCCCAGACACCGGACGGGGAAAGGGACCCAGGCATCCGGGGGGACGGCTCCCAGACACCGGACGGGGAAAGGGACCCAGGCGTCCGGGGGGAGGGCCCCCAGACACCGGACGGGGAAAGGGACCCAGGCGTCCGGGGGGACGGCTCCCAGACACCGGACGGGGAAAGGGACCCGGGCGTCTGGGGGGACGGCTCCCAGACACCGGACGGGGAAAGGGACCCGGGCATCCGGGGGGACGGCTCCCAGACACCGGACGGGGAAAGGGGTCCGGGGGGACGGCTCCCAGACACCGGACGGGGAAAGGGGTCCGGGGGGACGGCTCCCAGACACCGGACGGGGAAAGGGACCCGGGCGTCCGGGGGGACGGCTCCCAGACACCGGACGGGGAAAGGGACCCAGGCGTCCGGGGGGACGGCTCCCAGACACCGGACGGGGAAAGGGGTCCGGGGGGACGGCCCCCAGACACCGGACGGGGAAAGGGGTCCGGGGGGACGGCCCCCAGACACCGGACGGGGAAAGGGACCCGGGCATCCGGGGGGACGGCTCCCAGACACCAGATGGGGAAAGGGACCTGGGCGTCCGGGACGGCCCCCGGACAGGGAAAGGGACCCGGGTGTCCGGGACGGCTCCCAGACACCGGACAGGGAAAGGGACCCAGGCGTCCGGGACTGTTCCACTAGGGGGCCCCTAGTGCTCCCCAGAATCTGAAATGGGCAGGGGACCCAAGCGTCCGGGTCGGGCTCCCCGCAGCGTTCCCAGGCAGTGGGGGAGGGGCTGGGCGGGGGACCCAGGCGTCCGGGCTCACCCCCTGCCCACGGCAGATCTGCGACTTCGGGCTGGCGCGGCTGGAGGAGCCGGACGAGGGGCAGCCCATGACGCAGGAGGTGGTGACCCAGTACTACCGGGCCCCCGAGATCCTCATGGGGACCCCCCACTACGGCCCCCCCATCGACCTCTGGGCCGTCGGCTGCATCTTCGCCGAGCTGCTCGGCCGGCGCGTCCTCTTCCAGGGCTCCAGCCCCATCCAGCAGGTGGGGCCGGCGGGGCAGCCGGGGGGGAGGGGATCGGGTGGGGGCCGGCGGGGCAGCCGGGGGGGAGGGGATCGGGTGGGGGAGAGGAGGGGAGAGGGGGGAGGGGATCGGGGGGGGCCGGCGAGGCAGCCATGGGGGTGGGGATCGGGGGGGGGGCTGGCGGGGCAGCCATGGGGGAGGGGATCGGGGGGGCTGGGGGGCAGCCAGGGGGTAGGGGATCGGGGGGGCCGGGCGGGGCAGCCATGGGGGAGGGGGTCGGGGGGGAGAGGGGAGGGATTCGGGGGGAGGTGGGGGAGGAGAGGTGGAGGGAGGGGCTAGTGGGGGGTGGGTTGCATGGGGGGAGGCTCTCGCACCCCCCATTAACTCCCCCCCCAACACCCTGCAGCTGGACCTGATCACAGACCTCCTCGGCACCCCCCCGCCCCACGCCCTGCGCTCGGCCTGCGAGGGGGCCCGGACCCACGTGCTGCGGGGCGCCCACAAACCGGTGAGCCCCGGGGGGGGGGCTGAGGGCAGTCGGGGCTGGCAGGGGGAAGCGGGGGCTGGGATCGGGGCACTGGGAGAAGTGGGGGACTGGAATCGGGGCTGGGCCGGGAGAAGTGGGGGGCTGGAATTGGGGGGCTGAGCCGGGAGAAGTGGGGGGCTGAGCCGGGAGAAGTGGGGGCTGGACTGGGGAAGTGGGGGCTGGACTGGGGAAGTGGGGGGCTGGGATCGGGGCACTGGGAGAAGTGGGGGACTGGAATCGGGGCTGGGCCAGGGGAAGTGGGGGGCTGGAATTTGGGGGCTGGGCCGGGGGAAGTGGGGGGCTGGAATTGGGGGGCTGGACTGGGGAAGTGGGGGCTGGGCCGGGGGCGATTGGGGGACCCGGGGGAGGGGAGCCCCACTCAGGCTCCGTGTCCCCCAGCCCGCGCTGTCCGTGCTGCACCTGCTCTCGGGGGAGGCGACCCACGAGGCCGTTCACCTGCTCTGCCGCCTGCTGGTCTTCGACCCCGTGAGTCACCCGGACACCAGGGTCCCTTTCCCATCCCTGGGAGCGCTGGGGGACCCCACCCGGACACCTGGATCCCTGGGAGCGCTGGGGGTCCTCGCCCGGATGCCTGGGTCCCCTCCCTGTCCCTGGGAGCACTGGGGGTTCCCTGCCCGGATGCCAGGGTCCCTTCCCCATCCCTGGGAGCGATGGGGGTCCTCGCCCGGATGCCTGGGTCCCTCCCCATCCCTGGGAGCACTGGGGGTCCTCCCCACCAGATGCTGGAGTCCCTGGGAGCACTGGGGTTCCCTGCCCGGACGCCAGGGTCCCTGGGAGCACTGGGATTCCCCCCGGACGCCGGGGTCCCTGGGAGCACTGGGGGTTCAGACTCTGGGGTCCCCGGGAGCGCTGGGGGTTCAGATTGGAGCACTGGGGGTTCAGACTCCGGGGTCCCTGGGAGCTCTGGGGTCCCCCCCGGCTGCCGGGGTCCCCGAGAACACTGGGGGGTCAGACTCCGGGGTCCCCGGGAGCGCTGGGGGCTCAGACGCCGGGTCCCCGGGAGCGCTGGGGGTTCAGACTCTGGGGTCCCCGGCAGCGCTGGGGGTTCAGACGCCGGGTCCCCGGCAGCGCTGGGGGTTCAGACTCCGGGGTCCCCGGGAGCGCTGGGGTCCCCCCCGGACGCCGGGGTCCCACGCTGGCTCTCGCAGGCGCGGCGGCTCTCGGCGCGGGCGGCGCTGGCTCACCCGTACCTGCAGGAGGGGCGACTCCGCTACCACACGTCCATGTGCCGCTGCTGCCACAGCCTGGGCTCGGGGCGCGTCTACGCCAGCGAGTTCGAGCCCCCCGCCGCGGCCCCCCACTTCGACGACGCCTACGAGCGGGGCCTGCGCTCCGTCGGGCAGGCCAAAGGTGACCCCCGCCGCCCCCCTGCCCCCCCGGTGCCCCCCAGTGCCCCCGCATGCTGAGCCCCCCGCCAGGGCCCCCGCCACCCCCCTGCCCCCCCGGTGCCCCCCAGTACCCCCGCATGCTGAGCCCCCCGCTGCCCCCCTGCCCCCTGTCACGGAGTGTGGGGGACCCAGGCCCTGCACCCCCGGGCTCCCTACGATTCACCAGGACTCTCAGCCAGCCAGTAAAGCAGAAGGTTTATTTAGACGACAGGAACACAGTCCAGGACAGGTCTTGCAGGCACAGATAACCGGATCCCCCCGGTAGGTCCATCTTGGGGGCCTCCCAGCCCCCCCCCCCGGGGATCAGAGCTCGGTCTCCCTGCTCCCCTCTCTTCCTCAGCCAACTCCAGTCTGCCAGACCCCTCCGGCCCCTCCTCTCTCCCCAGCCTCCTTCCTTTGTGTCTGCCCTGGCCAGAGGTGTCACCTCCCCTCCCCCAGGCCCAGCTCAGCTCACAGTTGAATTCCTGCATCTCACCTAAACCTCTGGCTCTCCCCTCCCCCGCACAGACAGTCTGTGCTTCCTACTCCTTCACACCTCTCCCCCCTCCGAGACTGAACTGAGCGGGGTCACTCCAGCCAGTGACCCGGGGAAGTTCGGACCCACCTACAACCTTATGCCGCCCGCGCCCTCTCCCCACCCCAGTACCCCTGGGGTGCACACGGGGCTGGGGCCTTCCCCCCACGTTCCAGTCTGGGGGGCTGTGATTCAGGCTCTCTCGGTTCAGAGCCCCCCTCCTGACCCTGGCCCCCCTCCGGACAGGCTCCTCGGGGCGGGGCCCGGGCCTTACAGCCATCTCCCCCCTGTCCCGGGCCTTCCTCCCCCTCTGGCAGGGGTCACAGGAGCGGCAGTGCTGCCGGACATGGGCAAAGACCCCAGGCCAGTAATAGTTCTGTAGCAGCCTCTGCTGGGTACGCCAGGCTCCCGGGTGCCCTGAGGGGGACATGTCATGGGCCTGGCACAGCAGCTGGTGGCGATACTCCTGGGGTGCCACCAGCTGCCTCCTGATCCCCCCTGACTCCATCTTCCCTGGGGGAGCCCATTCTCGGTACAGGAGCCCCTTCTCCCACAGGAACCTTTTCCGGCCACCTCGTCCCCTGGTCTGTCCCCCCGCGAGGTTGGCCAGGTCCCTTATCCTCCGCAAGGAGGGGTCTCCCCGCACTGCGGCCTGGTACTCAGCCGCTGGGGCAGGGGCGGGGATCTGCTCTCTCTCCCCGGCTGGGTCTGGGGCCACAGCCTCTCTGAGCCCCGTCCCTGGGCGTTCCCTCCCTACCGGGTCAGGGTCCGGTGTCTCGGCCAAAGTACTTTCCCCGGGGTCAGGGTGCAGAGCCCTGCGTCGACCCTGACTACGGTTCACGGACAGGGTACCCTGGGTGTTACTGGGCCAGTCCTCGAGGTCCCCCCCCATTAACACCTCCGTGGGCAAATGTCGGTGCACCCCCACGTCCTTGAGGCCCTCCTTGTCCCCCCACTTTAGGTGCACCCTCGCTACAGGCACCCTGAATGGGGTCCCGATCACACCCCTCAGGTTCAGGTAGGTGTTGGGCACCATCCGATCTGGGCCCACCACCTGCGGCCGGGCCAGCGTCACCTCTGCGCCCGTATCCCAGTACCCAGTGACCTCCTTCCCGTCTACCTCCAGGGGAACAAGGCACTCGCTCCGGAGGGGTAGTCCCGTGCCCACCCTGTAAACCCCAAACTCAGGGCTGGGAGCATCCAGCCCCTCGGAGGGGACAGCCCGGGGGCCCCCCCTCCCTCCTTTGCAGGGGGTACGCGGCCAGCCCCCCTTCCCTGCGAACGCTGCCCCTCATCCAGCTGGGTCTCTACCAAGTTGACCCGGTGGGGGGCTGGTCTGCTCAGTTTGTCCCAGAGCTTGGGGCACTGGGCCCGTACGTGGCCCGGCTGGCCACACTGATAGCAGCCCATGTCTCGTGGGTCCCCTCGAGGGGGACGGCTGGACCTGACGCCAGATGCTTCCCTTTGGTGGGGGCCCTCCCTCGGCCCCTTCTGGGAGGTCCCGTGGTGACTCTCTCTCTGCGTTGAGGCAGACCTGCTCCTTCGAGACGCCTCCCTGCCATCCCCCGCCCGACTGTCCACAAACTCGTCGGCCAGCCGGCCTGCATGCTGCAGATTCTCCGGCTTCTGGTCCATCAGCCACTGCTTCAGGTCCGATGGGCACTGCTCATACAGGTGCTCCAGTACAACTAGGTCAAGCAGGTCCTCTCTAGTTTGGGCCCCAGCTGTCCACTTGCGGGCATACCCCTGCGCCCGGTTGACCAGTTGCAAGTATGTGCCCTCCCGGGTCTTACGTTGACCCCGGAACCTCTTCCGGTACATCTCCGGGGTCAGCCCAAACTCGCGGAGCAGGGCCTCTTTGAACAGGTTGTAGTCCCCCGCCTCCGCCCCTCTCATTCGGCTGTACACCTCCACGGCGGTGGAGTCCAGTAAGGGGGTGAGGCACCGGATCCTGTCTGCGGGGTCAACCTGGTGCAGCTCGCAGGCATTCTCAAAGGCCGTCAGGAAGGTGTCTATGTCCTCCCCCTCCTTACGCCGGGCCAGGAAGTTCGCATCGAAGCTCTTTGTAGGCTTGGGCCCCCCCTCACTCACCGCAGCCGGGGCCTCCCTGCTTTTCAGCTGGGCCATGGCCAGCTCGAATTCACGCTGCTTCTGCCGGTCCTCCATCTCCATCCGTTTGATCTCTCTCTCCAAGTCCAGCCGCCTGCGCTCCACGGAGGCCGAGCGTCGCCGGGACGATCCCCTGCTGGCTGGGGAGGTCACGGTGCCCTCGGTAGCTGGGCTCCTCCTCCCCCTCCCCCTAGGCCTAGGGGTGGGGGGTCTCGGGACGCCCTCATCCGCCGACTGGCCACTCCCAGCGGGGACAGACACTGGTGCCTGCGCTGCATCTGCCGGGCTGCTTCCCTCAGAGACAGGGACCGGTTCATTCCTGCGATCTCTCTCCTCCAGCCGGGCAATCAGCTGGGCCTTGGTGAGCTTCCCATGGCGCAGCCCCCCCTGCTTGCACAGCTCCACCAGCTCACACTTGCGCTTCTGGGAATACATCTTCCTGCTGGCCACTCGCAGGCTGGGGTGCTCGCCGCTCCCCACGGGTTCCAGGGGGACCCCTAGTGTGCCAGTCCTTGAGGTCACCACCTCTCTGCCAGGGTCGAGCAGCAGCCTCCTCCGCCCCTGGAATCGCTCGCTGTGATCCCCCGGGGGACCCTGTTACTGCAAAGTCCTTCTCTCTGGCCACACTCGCCCAGGAGTGAATCGCCCCTTCGTTTTACTGCTCCCCAGTCACTTACTGCAGGAAGCGCTGTCCGCGGGGTGCCGCCGATCCCACCGCTGCCACCAGTTGTCACGGAGTGTGGGGGACCCAGGCCCTTCACCCCCGTGCTCCCTACGATTCACCAGGACTCTCAGCAGCCAGTAAAGCAGAAGGTTTATTTAGACGACAGGAACACAGTCCAACACAGGTCTTGCAGGCACAGATAACCAGATCCCCCCGGTTAGCTCCATCTTGGGGGGCCTCACCGCCCCCCCCCCCCCCCCCCGGGGATCAGAGCTCGGTCTACCTGCTCCCCTCTCTTCCTCAGCCAACTCCAGTCTCCCAGTCCTCTCCGGCCCCTCCTCTCTCCTCCGCCTCCTTCCTTTGTCTCTGCCCTGGCCAGAGGTGTCACCTCCCCTCCCCCAGGCCCAGCTCAGCTCACAGTTGAATTCCTGCATCTCACCTAAACCTCTGGCTCTCCCCTCCCCCGCACAGACAGTCTGTGCTTCCTACTCCATTACACCCCCCCAGTGCCCCCCGGTGCCCCCACAGGCTGACCTCACCCCCTGCTGCCCCCCGATGCCCCCCAGTGCCCCCGCATGCTGAGCCCCCCACCAGGGCCCCCCGCGGCCCCCCCATCACCCCACACACCGACCTACCCCTGGGGCCCCCACAGCCCCCCTAAAACTGACCCTCACCCCCTGGGACCTCTTGCTGTCACCCCCGAGCCCTGACCCCCCTCCAAACCCCCCACTGTCCCCCCAAACACCAGCCCCCCTCACATGAACCCCCCCAGACCCCCTCCGGCTCCCACAGCCGCTGCCCACCCCCACAAGGGACCCCCCGGTTTGGATCTGTTCCCCCGACCCCCTCTCCAGCCCCCCGCAGTGAATTTCTGCCCCGCGACCCCCAGATCTGGAGCTGCCCCCCTCTCTTGCAGAGCTGGTTCACAGCTTCATCCTGGAGCAGCAGAAGGGGGCGCGGGTCCCCCTGTGCATCAACCCCAACTCGGCCGCCTTCAAAACCTTCATCCGGTGAGTGCCCCACGGCGTCTTCCCCCTGCCCCACGGCATCCCCCCCCTCTGCCCCACAGCGTCCCTGCCTCCGCCCCAACGCGCCCCCCCTCTGCCCCACAGCGTCCCCAGCTCCGCCCCAAAGCGCCCCCCCACCCCACGTCACCTGCCCCCCTCTGCCCCACGGCGTCCCCCCCTCTGCCCCACAGCATCCCCCCTCTGCCCCACGGCATCCCCCCCTCTGCCCCAAAGTGCCCCCCCGCCCCACGGCATCCCCCCCCGCCCCACGGCGTCCCCGCCTCTGCCCCAAAGTGCCCCCCGCTGCCCCACGGCGTCCCCACCTCCGCCCCACGGCGTCCCCGCCTCCACCCCAAAGCGCCCCCCCGCCCCACGGCGTCCCCGCCTCCGCCCCAAAGTGCCCCCCCTCTGCCCCACGGCGTCCCCGCCTCCGCCCCAAAGTGCCCCCCTCTGCCCCACGGCGTCCCCGCCTTCGCCCCAAAGTGCCCCCCCTCTGCCCCACGGCGTCCCCGCCTCCGCCCCAAAGCGCCCCCCGCCCCACGTCACCTGCCTGCCTGCGCCCCACGGTGCCCCCCACCCCACAGCGCCTGCCAGCCTGTGCCCCACGGCGCCCACCCCCCTCTGCCCCACGGCACCTGCCCGCCTGCGCCTCACGGTGTCCCCCCCGGCGCCTGCCAGCCTGTGCCCCACAGCACCCCCGCCTCTGCCCCACGGTGCCCCCCCATCTCCATCCCACAGCGCCCCCCACCAGCCTCTGCCCCACAGCGCCCCCGCCAGCCTGCGCCCCACGCATCCCCCACTACCTCCCCCCATGGCGCCCCCCACCCCAGCCAGCCCCGTGTCCCACTGCTCCAACCCACAGCCAGCCCCCCATCCCGCCCCACAGCACCTTCACCAGCCCCCCACCCTGCTCCCCACAGCTCCCCAGCCAGCCCCCCGGCTGGGTTTGACCCCTCGTTCCCCCGCAGGTCGACGGCCTGGCATTCGTCGAAAGCTTCCAAGAAGGATGAGAGATGAAGGCGGCTGGAGGCAGCTTTGGGGTTCGGGGGTGGCCAGATGGAAGGAGAAAGGGGGGGCTGGAGCCCCCCGGCCACAGCGGGACGGACCCCGAATCGCCTGCTGAACTGCTGGGGAAAAGTCAAGGCTCCCGGACCTGAAATCAAAGGGACCCTCGAGTTCCCCCTGAACCTCCCTGCACCCCCCAACCCCCTGAGTCTGCACTGGGAATACGCCCCCCCCCCGAGCCCCCCCAACCCCCTGAGTCTGCACTGGGAATACACCCCCCCGAGCCCCCCCGAATCCCCTGAGTCTGCACTGGGAATACGCCCCCCCGAGCCCCCCC
Organism: Mauremys mutica; assembly: GCF_020497125.1. NCBI lineage: Eukaryota > Metazoa > Chordata > Testudines > Geoemydidae > Mauremys > Mauremys mutica. The sequence continues at coordinate 155,982,599 of NC_059075.1, forward strand.
AACCCCCTGAGTCTGCACTGGGAATACGCCCCCCCTGAGCCCCCCCGAATCCCCTGAGTCTGCACTGGGAATACGCCCCCCCGAACCCCCCAACCCCCTGAGTCTGCACTGGGAATACGCCCCCCCCAACCCCCCCCTACCGCCTGTGTCTGCACTGGGAATACGCCCCCCAAACCCCCTGAGTCTGCACTGGGAATACGCCCCCCCGAGCCCCCCCAAATCCCCTGAGTCTGCACTGGGAATACGCCCCCCCGAACCCCCTCCAACCCCCTGAGTCTGCACTGGGAATACGCCCCCCCCGAGCCCCCCAAACCCCCTGAGTCTGCACTGGGAATACGCCCCCCCCGAGCCCCCCCAAACCCCCTGAGGCTGCACTGGGAATACGCCCCCCCGAACCCCCTCCAACCCCCTGAGTCTGCACTGGGAATACGCCCCCCCCCGACCCCCCCAACCCCCTGAGTCTGCACTGGGAATACGCCCCTCCGAGCCCCCCCGAATCCCCTGAGTCTGCACTGGGAATACGCCCCCCAACCCCCTGAGTCTGCACTGGGAATACGCCCCCCCGAGCCCCCCCGAATCCCCTGAGTCTGCACTGGGAATACGCCCCCCCGAGCCCCCCCGAATCCCCTGAGTCTGCACTGGGAATACGCCCCCCCGAACCCCCTCCAACCCCCTGAGTCTGCACTGGGAATACGCCCCCCCCAACCCCCTGAGTCTGCACTGGGAATACGCCCCCCCCGAGCCCCCCAACCCCCTGAGTCTGCACTGGGAATACGCCCCCCCAACCCCCTGAGTCTGCACTGGGAATACGCCCCCCCGAATCCCCTGAGTCTGCACTGGGAATACACCCCCCCAAACCCCCTGAGTCTGCACTGGGAATACGCCCCCCCGAGCCCCCCCGAATCCCCTGAGTCTGCACTGGGAATACGCCCCCCCAACCCCCCCAAACCCCCTGAGTCTGCACTGGGAATACGCCCCCCCGAACCCCCTCCAACCCCCTGAGTCTGCACTGGGAATACGCCCCCCCGAGCCCCCCCGAATCCCCTGAGTCTGCACTGGGAAACGCCCCCCCAACCCCCCAACCCCCTGAGTCTGCACTGGGAATACGCCCCCCCGAACCCCCTCCAACCCTCTGAGTCTGCACTGGGAATACGCCCCCCCGGACCCCCTGAGTCTGCACTGGGACTCCGCCCCCCCGCGCCCCCCCAACCCCCTGAGTCTGCACTGGGAATACGCCCCCCCGAACCCCCTCCATCCCCCTGAGTCTGTACTGGGACTACGCCCCCCCAACCCCCTGAGTCTGCACTGGGAATACGCCCCCCCGAACCCCCTCCAACCCCCTGAGTCTGCACTGGGAATACGCCCCCCCAACCCCCTGAGTCTGCACTGGGAATACGCCCCCCCGGACCCCCTGAGTCTGCACTGGGAATACGCCCCCCCGAGCCCCCCCAAACCCCCTGAGTCTGCACTGGGAATACGCCCCCCCGAGCCCCCCCGTACCCCCTGAGTCTGCACTGGGAATACGCCCCCCCTAGCCCCCCCAACCCCCTGAGTCTGCACTGGGAATACGCCCCCCCGAGCCCCCCCGGACCCCCTGAGTCTGCACTGGGAATACGCCCCCCCGAGCCCCCCCAAACCCCCTGAGTCTGCACTGGGAATACGCCCCCCCGAGCCCCCCCGAATCCCCTGAGTCTGCACTGGGAATACGCCCCCCCGAGCCCCCCCGGACCCCCTGAGTCTGCACTGGGAAACGCCCCCCACCCCGAACCCCCCCAACCCCCTGAGGCTGCACTGGAAAATGAACCCCACTGCACCCCCAAATTCCTTTGAGCCTGCACTGGAAAGGAGACTCCCCGTCTCTCCCCTCGACAACCCCAAATTCCCCTGTCTCTGCAATGGAAAGATGAGCCCCCCCCAAACCACCCCACAGCCCCCCCAAACTCCTCGGCATCTGCACTGTCAGTGCCCCCCCGAACCTGCCCCCCGTCCTAGCTTCCCCTGCAGCTGCTCAGGAAACATGACCCCTAAAACTGCCCCCAAGCACCCCTGAACGTCTCTGAGTCTGCACCAGAAACAAGCCTACCTTGAGCCCCAAATCCCTCCCACGCCCCCCCAAATTTCCCTGAGGCTGCACTGAAACCAGGAGCCCCCCAAAACCAACCCTTCCCCCCCAAATTCCCAAGTCTGCACTGTGAATACAGCCCACCCCCAAGTCCCCTTAATGCCCCCTGCTGCCGCCCCAATTCCTCAGCCCTGCCCCCCCACCCCCACCGTCCCCCCAACAACCCCTGGGGCCCCTTTTCAGCCCCCCAACCACTGACCTCCCCCCAGGAGCCCCCCCACTCCCCACAGCGCCCCCCGCTGGCAGAGGCTGGGAATTTGTATTCAGTCACTGCTCCCCAAATCTACCTCGCCCCCAACATTTCGGGTTTCGGTGGCTCCGGGCTGCGGCTTTGCCCCGATTTTCCCCGCTGGTTTTTCGTTGCAAAGGGGGCGACCGAAAACACCCTGGAAACTTGAACCGCCCGGGGGGGCTTTGTTGATTTAATCGAACCTGCTGGGACGTTCCAGCATTAAACTGCTGGCGCGTTCGCTGCCGGGCTTTCCTTCCGGCGCGCGGCTGGGATGCGGCTGCTTCTGGGGTGGGGTGGGGGGCTGGGCACACGGGGACCCCTGGCCTGGCGCTGGGACCCGGCCCCTCTGGGTATGGGGGGGGCTGGGCACACGGGGACCCCACGCCCGACACTGAGACCCGGCCCTTCTGGGGTGGGGGGGGCTGGGCACACGGGGATCCCTGGCCCGGCACTGGGACCCGGCCCCTCTGGGTATGGGGGGGGCTGGGCACACGGGGACCCCTCGCCCGGCGCTGGGCCAGGCCCCTCTGGGGTGTGGGGGGCTGGGCACACGGGGACCCCTCGCCCGGCGCTGGGACAGGCCCCTGTGGGGTGGGGGGGGCTGGGCACACGGGGACCCCTCGCCCGGCGCTGGGACAGGCCCCTGTGGGGTGGGGGGGGCTGGGCACACGGGGACCCCTCCCCCGGCGCTGGGACACGGCCCCTCTGGGGTGGGGGGGGCTGGGCACACGGGGACCCCTCGCCCGGCGCTGGGCCAGGCCCCTGTGGGGTGGGGGGGGCTGGGCACACGGGGACCCCTCGCCCGGCGCTGGGACACGGCCCCTGTGGGGTGGGGGGGCTGGGCACACGGGGACCCCACCCCCCGCGCTGGGACACGGCCCCTCTGGGGTGGGGGGCTGGGCACACGGGGACCCCTCGCCCGGCGCTGGGACCCGGCCCCTCTGGGGTGGGGGGGGCTGGGCACACGGGGACCCCTCGCCCGGCGCTGGGACACGGCCCCTGTGGGGTGGGGGGGGCTGGGCACACGGGGACCCCTCGCCCGGCGCTGGGCCAGGCCCCTGTGGGGTGGGGGGGGGCTGGGCACACGGGGACCCCTCCCCCGGCGCTGGGACACGGCCCCTGTGGGGGGGGGGGCTGGGCACACGGGGACCCCTCGCCCGGCGCTGGGACCCGGCCCCTGTGGGGTGGGGGGGGGCTGGGCACACGGGGACCCCTCCCCCGGCGCTGGGACACGGCCCCTGTGGGGGGGGGGGGCTGGGCACACGGGGACCCCTCCCCCGGCGCTGGGCCAGGCCCCTCTGGCAGCACTGCAGGGCCCGTGACCGCTGCCCGAGGGTGGGGGAGGCCGGGAGAAGCGTAAAGCCCCCGAGCCCCCCGCCCGGCTCAGCGGGGCCGTTCCAGCCGGTGGCCGGGGCCCCTCCGCAGGGGGACCCGGGCGGGGAGGAATCCAGCCTGGGGGGGGGGGGGATTTCGCTACGCGCTGCCCCGAGGCAGAGACCAGTGTCACTGGGGGGGGGTCCCCAGCGAGGTCCTGACAGACCAGGGGTCCCACGTCCTGGCAGCCCGGCTCCGCGGCTCGTGGGGGGTGGGGTCTGGCCCCCCCGGGCCCGGGCCTGCCCCCCCCAGTCCAACGGGCCGGTGGAGGGGTTCAGACGATGCTGAAACCCTTTGTGGCCCAGCACCCGCAGGGCTGGCAATGGGGGGGGGGAATATCCCCCTCTCCTAGAGCCGGGCGGGACCCCGGAAGTCCTGGCGTCCAGCCCCTGCCCTCACTAGCAGGGCCCAGGGCTGGTCTCTGCCCCGGCTCCCCAGGTGGCCCCCAGGGACTGAACTCACCCCCCCGGGTTCAGCCGGCCGATGCCCCAACCCCTGCGGTGCGGGGGGAGCCCCTCGGGGAGGGGGAGGGGGAGGCCCCCCCGCCGGAGACCCAGGGGTGCTGAGCTCGGGGCTTGGTGGGCCCGGAGGAGCAGAAGGGCTGGTCCGGCCGCTGCCCGTTCCTGCGGCCCCGGGACCAGGCCGGCTCCCCCCTGGAGGCGATTCCCCTCTGGGCTCAGCTGGCCCCGGCCCAGCAGGCTGAGATCCGGGGGGGGGGCTGCATCTGCACCCACAGCCAGCCGGGGCGCACTGATGTGACCGTCCACCGGGTGGAGACTGGGGCACCCCCCCCCCGAGACGCTGCCCCCCGTTTCGGGTCACCGGGAAGCCTGCCCAGGACCTGGAGAGGGAGGTCGGGGACATGCCGGCCTTGGGGGTGATCCAGCCTCCGCCAGCCCCTGGGCCTCCCCGGTGGTGCTGCTCCCCCAGGACGGGTGGAGCCGGTTCTGCGGGGACGAGCGGAGGCTCAATGCCATCACCGTGTCCGATGCCCACCCCATGCCCAGGCCTGACGGGCTCCTGGACAAGCTGGGGGGCGCTCGGCACCTCACCACCATGGATCTTACCGAGGGCTAAGTTGTCACGGAGCGGGGGGGGTCCGGCCCTGCCCCCCCCGCCCGGGACCCCCAGTGACTCCCAGCCGGCCAGGAACACAGGTGGTTTATTGGACACAGGATACAGCCCAGCTCGTGGGCACAGCCAGGACCCCTCGATCTGGCCCCTCTGGGGGTTCAGGGGGCCTGGATCCCAGCCTAGGATCCCCTGAAAACCCCCCCAGCCCCAAACCGAAACTGACCCCCCCCCACTCGGCTCCTTTTCCTTTGTCCAGCTCCCCGGGCAGAGGTGTCGACCTCCCCCCCCCCCCAGCTCAGGTTACAGGCTCAGGTCCTGTCCCTCCCCTAACGTCCTCCCGACTCCCCCAACCCCCCCACACAGACAGCCCCTGCTCCGGCACCGCTCCGAGCGAGGAGGCTCCCCGGGTCCCCCCCCCCCCCGGCTCCGAGCGAGGAGGCTCCCCGGGTCCCCCCCCCCCGGCTCCGAGCGAGGAGGCTCCCCGGGTCCCCCCCCCCCGGCTCCGAGCGAGGAGGCTCCCCGGGTCCCCCCCCCCCCGGCTCCGAGCGAGGAGGCTCCCCGGGTCCCCCACCCCGGCTCCGAGCGAGGAGGCTCCCCGGGCCCCCCCCCGGCTCCGAGCGAGGAGGCTCCCCGGGTCCCCCCCCCCCGGCTCCGAGCATCCCCCCGGGACACAGACGAGTCAGTAGCCGACGGGGCCGGGCTTGTTAGCACAGACATCAGGGACCTCCAGCTACGTCCATCCGGGGGGGACCCTGGGCCTGGTGCCCTGGGCTCTGCCCCCCGAGTCCCAAACAGGGGCCTGCCCGGTTCCCGCTGCAGGGCTCCAGACCCCCCCATCGCCCCCCCTCCGGTCCTTGCCTTGACCCCCTGGTCGTATCCCCGTCCTGGGTCCCAGGTGACGAAGGGCACCGGCCGCTGGAGAGGCCTCACCTGCCCCGAGGGTCTCAGCCAAAGTCCCCCCCCAAATCCCACCACCCAGGCATTGGTGCGGCACACAGGGAAACTGAGGCACCCACCGTATTCATGCACAACAGACTGGCACACAACATAACAAGGGGCAAACCCCCTTCGTCAGGCCCTCGGGGCACAGGGGCTGGGCACACGGGGACCCCGCGCCCGGCGCTGGGACGCAGCCCCTCTGGGGCGGGGGGGGGCTGGGCACACGGGGACCCCTCGCCCGGCGCTGAGACCCGGCCCCTCTGGGGCGGGGGGGGGCTGGGCACACGGGGACCCCTCGCCCGGCGCTGGGACTCGGCCCCTCTGGGGCGGGGGGGGGGCTGGGCACACGGGGACCCCTCGCCCGGCGCTGGGACGCGGCCCCTCTGGGGCGGGGGGGGGGCTGGGCACACGGGGACCCCTCGCCCGGCGCTGGGACGCGGCCCCTCTGGGGCGGGGGGGGCGGTGAACTCCCAGCCAAGCTGCACACAGGTTTGAGACAGGAAGTGACGGAGACGCTGAAGGCGACTGAAGGGAGGGGTCTGAATGAGGAGCTGGCCAGGACGCCTGGGTTCACGCAGGGCTCTGAGGACAGGGCACCCCCCCGCTGAGCCCCTATCCCCACCCCGAAAGCTGTTTCCATCGCGTCATTTGCGCCAACGGCTCCGGGCAGGAAACGCAGCGTCACGGCATCGACCACTTCCCCCCCCAGCCGCGCCCGGCTCCCGCCACGGCCCCCGCCAGCCATGGGGCACCGCCCGGCCCAGCCCCCACGAGCCGCTGGCGCACCGGGCACCCTCTGCTGCCAGCCTTGACGTGAGTAACCCGCGGCCCGGCCCCCCCTTCGGAGCCGGCGCCCCCCCCCCAGAGGGGACAGGCCCCCAGCCCATCCCCCGCACCCCCGAGTCCCCCAGTCCCCCGCCCTGGGGCCGGGCCAGAGCCGGTGCCCCCCAGAGGCACCGTCACTTCCTGTCTCAAACCTGTGCGCAGCTTGGCTGGGAGACCCCCGTGTCCCATCCCTCCGCCCCCCTCCTAAGCCAGGCCTGGGTCAGAGCCGGCGCCCCCCCGAGGGGCCAGACCCCCGTGTCCCATCCCTCCGCCCCCCTCCTAAGCCAGGCCTGGGTCAGAGGGGCCAGACCCCCGTGTCCCATCCCTCCTGGCCCCTCCTAAGCCAGGCCTGGGTCAGAGCCGGCGCCCCCCCGAGGGGCCAGACCCCCGTGTCCCATCCCTCCTGGCCCCTCCTAAGCCAGGCCTGGGTCAGAGCCGGCGCCCCCCCGAGGGGCCAGACCCCCGTGTCCCATCCCTCCGCCCCCCTCCTAAGCCAGGCCTGGGTCAGAGCCGGCGCCCCCACCCACCCGGGAGCCCCCCACTTATCTCCCCCCCCCTCTCTCCGCAGCCGATCGCTGACGATGCCCCCGTCTCTGCCCCCCAGCCCCCGGCTCCCGCCCCCTTCGCCGCCCCCCGCCCCGCCCTGCGCCGCCTGCCTGGGGCCCATGGTGGCGCTGGCGGGGGTGGCCGGCCTCTTCGTGGTGCTCGCGGCCCTGCTGGGCGAGCGGCTCTTCCGGGGGGCCCGGGCCCGGGCGGTGCCCAGCGTGTGGCGCCGGGGGGGGGCGCTGTGGATCGAGCCGGCGGCCCCGCCCCCGCAGGACAGAGCCCCCCAGGCGGAGCCGGGCGACCTGTGGATCCCGCGCCCCCCGCCCAGCGCCGAGGACTGGTACCGGGCGCCCGCCGGCAGCGCCGGGAGCGGCACCTCCAGCGGCGTCCACTCGGGGGCGCCGGAGAGCGCCGGCAGCACCGCGGCCTTGTGGGACGCCGAGGCACCGGCCTGGGGGGCCCAGCCCCACGTCACCCTGCAGGAGATCTCCGAGTTCTTCCGGCGCGGGGGGGGGAGGGGGCCGTGAGCACCGGGACCCCCCCCCAAGAAGCAGGATTCACCCCATGGATGGTGGGGCAGAACTGAGATTTTGGGGGGACACTTTGAAAATTGAGGGGGCACAAGCCTGTTGAGGCCCCCCCCACTGTCCCCAACCATGGGGCACAGAGGGGCCTGCACCCCCAGCCTGCCGTGGGGCACAGAGGGGCCTGCACCCCCCGCCTCCCCGGCCTGCCGTGGGGCACAGAGGGGCCTGCACCCCCCCCGCCTCCCCAGCCTGCCGTGGGGCACAGAGGGGCCTGCACCCCCCCCCTGCCTCCCCAGCCTGCCGTGGGGCACAGAGGGGCCTGCACCTCCCCGGCCTGCCATGGGGCACAGAGGGGCCTGCACCCCCCACCTCCCCGGCCTGCCATGGGGCACAGAGGGGCCTGCACCCCCCACCTCCCCAGCCTGCCGTGGGGCACAGAGGGGCCTGCACCCCCCGCCTCCCCAGCCTGCCGTGGGGCACAGAGGGGCTGCTCTATGGGACATGGGGAATTTCTGCCAGCGGCCGGTTCGCGGGGCTACGGACAAGTGGCTGAAGCTCCTGGCTCCGTTAACAGCCCCTGGGTGGGGGCTCGGTGTGTCCCCCGTTGGCCCGTTGTGACAAAGGGGGAATGTTCTGAATGTCTGTGAACACTGGGTGGGTGCCTCAGTTTCCCCTGTGCCATTCGCAAGGTGCCGGCTGAACGTGCTGGAGAACAAAGTGCTCAGGTGCCTCCTGGCCCGGGAACGAGACAAAGGCCAGAGGGGGGCTGGAGAGTCTCAGTTTGGAGCTGGCTGGGGAGACGGGGGCAGCCCCAGGGCGGGGGTCTGGGCCTCCCCACCCCCCAGAATGGACCCGGCCAAGGGGTCCCGTTCGCGGTACCTACAAGCTCTGTGTTAGCCCCTGTTCCTGTCATCGAATAAACCTCTGTGTTACTGGCTGGCTGAGAGTCACGTCTGACTGCGCAGTGGGGGGGCAGAACCCTGTGGCCCCCCCAGGACCCCGCCTGGGCGGACTCGCTGGGGGAAGCGCACGGAGGGGCAGAGGAGGCTGAATGCTCCCAGGAGAGACCCAGGAGGTGAAGCCGTGGGAGCTTCTTGCCCTGCAGACAGGCTGCTCCGAGGGAGAGGAGGCTCCCAGAGTCCTGCCTGGCTTGGTGGGGAGCAGCTCCAGGGCAGCGCCCGGGGACCCCGTGACCCCCCCCCCGTCTGCTTGGCCTCGGCTGCCCAGGACACGCCCCGGGGGCTCGGCGTTCGGGGGCCGGCGTGTGGCACGAACGGGCCGGGGCCGACACACAGTAAAGATTCTCGCTCTTGACTGGACGCTGGGTCTGTGATCTGTGCCTAGACGCAAACACGGCCCCCTGGGGGGCCAGGCCCCCGCCCCATTCCCGGCCCCCGGAGCCAGCCAGGCCCTGCCCTGGGGCCAGGGGGAGCCAGCGCCCCCTAGTGGGGACAGGCCCCATGTCCCATAGCCTATTCCACAGCCCCCCTATTTCCTCTCCTAAATACCCCACCCCCCACTCCCAGCCGCCTCCTCTGAATTTCTGGGCCCAAACCCCCCCAGGTCCCTTTTCTGCCACCCGCCCTCCACCCACCCCCAAATAGGGAACTGAGCAGCGAATCGTTTCTCTCCCAGCTGCCACTGGGCGCCACTTCCTTCCAGGTTTTTCACCATTTCCTCTCCTCCTCGTCACCCTTTCTCGTTCACTCGTTCCTGCCCCGTCCTGCAGCGGAGGGGCTGCCACGTGCTGGTCCTGGGCTCAGACCCCCCCACCAGCCCCCAGCCCCACCTGCAGCCACGAGGTACGTTGGGGGCAATTGGTGTGTGCGGTGGGATCAGCTGGAGAAGGAGCTCACTGGGTGGGACTGTGGGGGGAGGAATTAGGATGGGGGGGTTAGGCAGGGGACTGGTAGTTGGCTACATAGCAATGGGCTGCTGGTCAGCAGTGATGGGCACCGGCAGAGCTGGGGGGGGCTGCGGGTCAGGAGTGAGGGGCACCGGCACAGCTGGGGGGGGAGGGCTGGGCTGGCAGGGGCTGCGGGTCGGGAGTGAGGGGCACCGGCAGAGCTGGGGGGGCACCGGCAGAGCGGGGGGGGGCTGCGGGTCGGGAGTGAGGGGCACCGGCAGAGCTGGGGGGGGGGAGGGCTGGGCTGGCAGGGGCTGCGGGTCGGGAGTGAGGGGCACCGGCAGCGCTGGGGGGGGCAGGGCTGGGCTGGCAGGGGCTGCGGGTCGGGAGTGAGGGGCACCGGCAGGGCTGGGGGGGGCTGCGGGTCGGGAGTGAGGGGCACCAGCAGAGCTGGGGGGGGCTGCGGGTCGGGAGTGAGGGGCACCGGCAGAGCTGGGGGGACCCAGGGCTCGGTGCCGGGTGGGTGGGGTCAGCTGGTCTGGGAGGTGTCTGGCTTCCGCAGAGGTTTCTGTGGTGTGGGGCGGGTGCTGATATTTCAGCAGGTGAGCCCAGCCGTTGGGTGAGCCGGGGACAGAGTGGAAAATTAGGGGGGGTCATTTTGGGGCATCAGCCCCATAGGGTGAAATTCACTGGGCTCCCCCCACACATACCCAGCACAGCCCTGCCGGTGCCCCTCACTCCCGACCCGCAGCCCCTGCCACCCCAGCCCTGCCCCCCCCGGCCCTGCCGGTGCCCCTCACTCCCGACCCGCAGCCCCTGCCACCCCAGCCCTGCCCCCCCCGGCCCTGCCGGTGCCCCTCACTCCCGACCCGCAGCCCCTGCCAGCGCAGTCCTGCCCCCCCCAGCCCTGCCGGTGCCCCTCACTCCTGACCCGCAGCCCCTGCTAGCCCAGCCCTGCCCCCCCCAGCCCTGCCAGTGCCCCTCACTCCCGACCCGCAGCCCCTGCCAGCGCAGTCCTGCCCCGCCCAGCTCTGCCGGTGCCCCTCACTCCTGACCCGCAGCCCGATGCCACCCCAGCCCTGCCCCCCCCTGCCCTGCCGGTGCCCCTCACTCCCGACCCGCAGGCCCTGCTAGCCCAGCCCTGCCCCCCCCAGCTCTGCTGGTGCTCCTCACTCCCGACCCGCAGCCCCTGCCAGCCCAGCCCTGCCCCCTCCCCCTCCCCCAGTTCTTCCCATTGGTGCTCTCTGCATCTGGCAGTTTTCAGTTCCCCCTTTGATGTCTGGTTCTAAATCTGGCTTTAAATCTGGAGCCAAGAACTTGGTGTGATGCTCCCCATCGCCCCCTGCTGGAGAGACCCTGACACTGACTCACTTTCCCCTTCGCTCCCAGGCTGGTGTTTGTGCGTCCGGCGCGTCTCCCGTCCCCTCTCTGCTCCGTACCCGTCTGCCGAGCCCCGGCCCGGGACCAGGGAGCCCAGACACCATGGCGGTATCGGGGGCCTGGCCCCAGCCGAAAATCCGGCCTACGCTCCTGCTTCTCCTGGTAGCTGCAGCCTGTGCACAGGTGTCACTCGAAGAGAAGGAGACGGCCAGTGAGGAAAGCCGGCACATCGGTACCAGTCCAGAAACTGCCTCGTCCTCTGCCGAATTAGCCAGAAACAGCACCGAGCCCTCTGCCGAATTAGCCAGAAACAGCACCGAGCCCTCTACCCAATTAGCCAGAAACAGCACCGAGCCCTCTGCCGAATTAGCCAGAAACAGCACCGAGCCCTCTACCAAATTAGCCAGAAACAGCACCGAGCCCTCTGCCGAATTAGCCAGAAACAGCACCGAGCCCTCTGCCGAATTAGCCAGAAACAGCACCGAGCCCTCTACCCAATTAGCCAGAAACAGCACCGAGCCCTCTGCCGAATTAGCCAGAAACAGCACCGAGCCCTCTACCAAATTAGCCAGAAACAGCACCGAGCCCTCTGCCGAATTAGCCAGAAACAGCACCGAGCCCTCTGCCGAATTAGCCAGAAACAGCACCGAGCCCTCTACCAAATTAGCCAGAAACAGCCCCGAGCCCTCTGCCGAATTAGCCAGAAACAGCCCCGAGCCCTCTGCCGAATTAGCCAGAAACAGCACCGAGCCCTCTGCCGAATTAAGGCATCCACAGCAGGAACCCACCGCCGCCCAGATGCTGGCAATGAAAGATTCGGTTGGCTCAGTGTCTCCGTCTGGCCTTCCCTCTACGGCGGCGACCGTGGCCCCGAGATCCGGCCTGGCCAGGGCGACGGCAGCGGGTGGCGAACAGCCCGTCACGGATGAGAAGCTGAAGGGGCAGGCGGGCACGGTGGCAGGGAGCCCGGGTCCGGGGCAGGAGACTCAGACCGTGCCAGGCAGGGGCGGGCAGACCACGAGCACCCCCATGGAGCCCGCCAAGGGCACCGATCGGAGCGGGCACAACCAGACCGCGCCAGCCAGCACCCATCGGACCGGCCGCTACAGGGCCGCCCCAGACCACACCTCTGGGCCCTGGGAGAAGCAGCCCACCCCCAAACTCTCGCCCCCTGCCCTGTCCCTCACCCCGCCTGCCAAGAAACAGGAGCCCGTCCCCGAGGACATCACGACCCCGGCCTCCAGCCCCGCCCCCGGCACCCGCCAGCTGCCCGTGATCATCATTGTGGTGCTGCTGGTTGTCGCCATCGTGGTGCTGGCCCTGCTCGGCCTGGCGCTGCACTGTCGGCGCCGGCGCCGCTGCGGCTCCACCAGCTTCAGCGGGGGGGCGGGGCCCGGCGAGTGGGCGGGGCCGGTGAGCCTGCCGGAGGAGAAGGGCGAGGGGCAGGCCGGGGACGGGGGGCAGCAGGCCGGGCTGGGCGAAGGCAGGCGGCCCACGCTGACCACCTTCTTCGGGAAGCGCCACTCCCGGGTGTCCTCGGTGGCCATGGAGGACGTGGCCGGGGCCAAGGGCGAGGGGCCCCTCTCGGAGCCCCTGCTGGCCGCGGGGGAGCAGGGGGGCGACCCCGCGCCACAGGGGGCAGGGGAAGCCAACGGGATGGTGCCCGGACCCCCCTCGCCCCCTCCGGGCCCCCCCGCCAACGGGGAATTCCCCCTGCCCCCTCCCATGGAGCAGGAAGCCTTGCCCCCCGTGTAAGCCCCGCCCCTAATCGCCTGCCCCGCCCACGGCGCCCCCTGCTGGGCGAGGCCGGGGATGGAATAGCTGGGAGCTCCCCCGCAGCCAGTGCCCCCCCACAGCGCCCCCTGCTGGGCGAGGCCGGGGATGGAATAGCTGGGAGCTCCCCCGCAGCCAGTGCCCCCCCACAGCGCCCCCTGCTGGGCGAGGCCGGGGATGGAATAGCTGGGAGCTCCCCCGCAGCCAGTGCCCCCCACAGCGCCCCCTGCTGGGCGAGGCCGGGGCGGTTTCCATCTGCCCACCTGGGCTCTGGTGGATTCCTTGTCGTTCTTGCTCAAGTCTTTTCTTTGTGTCTTTTGCAAGATTTTCCGCTGTCCCCAGCCACAAGTTTCCTGTTTATGATTCACCCCTCGAGCTTGTTTGAATTTGGAGTGAACAGTTTAGGGTGTGAACAGAAAAGAACCCAGGAGTCCTGGCTCCCATCCCCCCACCTCCCACCCCAGCCCCTGCTCTAACCCACTAGACCGCACTCCCCTCCCAGAGCCGGGGAGAGAAACCGGCCATGCAGCTCAGGAGTAGGGCTGGGGGAACCCAGGGCTGGGCTGGCAGGGGCTGCGGGTCAGGAGTGAGGGGCACCAGCAGAGCTGGGGGGCGGGCAGGGCCGGGGGATCAGGGGCTGCGGGTCGGGAGTGAGGGGCACCGGCAGGGCTGGGGGGGGCAGGGCAGGGGGGGCAGGGGCTGCGGGTCGGGAGTGAGGGGCACTGGCAGAGCTGGGAGGGCAGGGGCTGTGGGTCGGGAGTGAGGGGCACCGGCAGGGCTGGGTGTGTGATTGTGGTTCGGGGCAGGATGCTCATGTCTCTTGGCTCGTCACAATTTCCTTTCAACTCACTCGCAGGACTTGAGTAATTAACGGCTGAATCTGTTACAGGAAGGCTTGTTCTGCCGGTGCCCCTCACTCCCGACCCGCAGCCCCTGCTAGCCCAGCCCTGCCCCCAGCTCTGCCGGTGCCCCTCACTCCCGACCCGCAGCCCCTGCCAGCCCAGCTCTGCCGGTGCCCCTCACTCCCAGCCCTGGGCTCCCCCCAGCCCTGCCTGTACATTTGACGTGAGAGGAAATCGCGCCCCTTTCTGCAGAGTTTTATATTTTTGTGTATTTAATAAAGAGTTTTGCGGCTCCATCACTGGCTGAGAGCAGAATTGTAACAGCCAAATTCGAGCGTCACAGGGTCAAGGGCAAGCAGTGGCCCCCGGGGAGCACCCGCTCCGGCCGCAGGACGCCCCGAATGAATGCCAGGGGGAGCTCGGGCACCCGTCCCCGGTCGGTCCTTCCCGCTGTGCTATTGGGGTGCTGGGGCAGGAGTGGGCCGGGGAGCTGCACCCGGGACATGAGCAGGGATGCCATGAGGGCGCTAGCTCAGGGGACGGGGTGTTAGGGGGCTTCCCCTTCACCCCCTCCCCCGGTGCATCTCACGCAGCCAGAGAGCAGACGGCCAGAAGCCCAAAGTGCAGGCGATGCTGTTTGGTGGGGTTAGTCCCGAGCGAACAGCTCCAGCGCTCGACACTTCAGCAGAGTCTGTTCCCCAGCATCCCCTCCCTGGCTCCGCCGCCGCCGAGCGTTTACCTGCGTCCCCTCCCTGGCTCTGGGAGCACAGAGCCCCCGGGAGGGATCAGAGAACTGAAGAGGGATTAAGGCCCATCCCACACAACATCCCGGCAGCATGACGAGGCCGGCAGAAAGGGTGAGGCCACCACCTGGGCACGAGGCCGGCTGGTCGTCGGGCTGTCCCGCTAGAGCGTCACGCGAGCCGTAAGCCGAGCGACCCAATTCACCGGCCTCAGCGCCGCCCAAGCCTCCCCTCGGCACGAGGCCCCTAGACGCGGCTGTAGTAAAACCAACTCCCTGAGCTAGAGACTGAAACGCAAGGCGAGTAGAAGGGTTTGGAAACACGAGGTTACTGGGCAAGGAAAACCCTTGAGCAGCTGTGACGTGGTGCCCACATGCCCTTGTTCTGTCTGTTCGTACTTGGAACCACTTACAGCCGACTTTTTATACTTAACAAAATCACTTTTGTTTATTAACAAACCCAGAGTAAGTGATTAATACCCAGGGAAGCAAACAGCTGTGCCTGTCTCTCGATCAGTGTTAGAGAGGGGGGACCATTCATGAGTTGACCCTGTATAAGCTTTATACAGAGTAAAACAGATTGATTTGGGGTTTGGACCCCATTGGGAGCTGGGTGTCTGGGTGCTGGAGACAGGAGCACTTACTGAGCTGGTTCCAGTTAAGCCTGCAGCTTTGGGGTGTGGTTCAGACCTGGGTCTGGGTTGCAGCAGGCCGGCGTGTCTGGCTCGACGGGGCAGGGTTCTGGAGTCCCAGGCTGGCCGGGAAAACAGGCTCAGAGGTAACTTCAGCCCGTCAGGTGACAGTCCCAAGGGGGTCTCGGTGACCTCTGAAGAAGTGGGCTTTCATGCCCTGTAGACGGGTCGGACTCACCCCCGCGGCGCCTCCTGCTGGTGACTCTGGGAATTAGCTCTGTTCAGCGCTGGAGCGCCCTCTGCAGGCTGGTGACCCGCCTGTCCTCAGGCCCCCGTGTCCCTCCCTGGACCCGGTGCCCTTTTACATGGGGGTGCTGCCCCCTGGCAGTAACCCCTTTATCTCAGGGCTTCCCCTTCTCAGGGAACCCCCACTCTCTATCCCCACCTTGCCTCAGTGTAGGGCCACTGCCAGTCATTGTCTAGCCCCACACCCTGGGGCAGGCTGCAGTATCAGCCTATTCATCACTGGCAAAGGGGTTTGGACCTGCTGCCTTGGCCTACCCCTGGGCTGCCCCCTGCAACCCCCAGGACCTGTTGGCCCTTCGCTAGGCCGCAGCCTGGGGCTTTCCAGGCTGGAGCTCCCCAGCTCCTCTGCCTTTCCCCAGCCCTGCTCCACTCAGGTACCCTGTGTCCAGCTCCCTGCAGCCAGGCCCTTCTCCCTCTGAAGGCAGAGAGACTCTCTCTTGGCTTCTGGCTTCCCTGGCCTTTTATAGGGGCCAGCTGTGGCTCTGTTTGGGGCGTGGCCCCAGCTGCAGCCACTTCCCCAATCAGCCCAGCCTAAAGCCCCTTCCCAGGGCTGTTTCAAAGCCCCAAAGGGCCGGAGCGGGTAGCCACCCCGCTACAGGCCCAAAGAAATGTGTTCGTCTCTAAGGTGCCACCGGGCGCCTCGTTGTTTTTGTGGCTACAGACTGACACGACTACCCCTCTGATAGATGGATTAACACAGGCACCTGCCTGGTTCCCACCATTCGCAGGTGACCTGCTCCGTACTCCAGAGAGAGCTCAAGGCAGTGACCTCGGCGTGTTTACCGTTCGTGTCAATGTTGAGATCTCCTTCCGAGCTCTGAATGAGCAGAATGCAGCTTAGACAGGACCCGTCTGGTTCCATTCTCGACCCTTGGCTGGCCAGATCCCGAGGCACCGACATTCCAGACAGATGAATAAATGACGAGCCCGCCCAGAGGGGACACTGGAGGGACGGAAAAGCCAGTGACTGGTTACAGGGCAGGGAGTCAAAGGACACCCTGGGCGATGAACAAAGTAACCTCAACCTGCCCTGTCTGTGTGACGTTCCCCTGGTGTTCTCCGGACCGGCGATCTGCTGGGTCACCCCAGTCCCTGACTCTGGGAACCAGCCTCTCTGGGAACCCCCCCTCCCGGGCTGTTCACACACGGCCCCTGGCACGTGAGCTGCTCTCAGCTACGTGAGTGAGCACTTTCGGCAGCCGCAGCTTGGATTGTGCAACCCAATGACACCAGCCGATACCTCTGGTCCCAGACACGCCCGAGGAACCTTCGACTTGCAGTGTCCAGTTACGCCCGCTGGACGCCGCAAGCTTATCGGAGTTCGTCAATTTAACAAAGACATTGAGCTGCACCAGGCTTGTTATCCCAAGGGGAGACTCTGACACGCTGCAAACCAATCGCACTGCTTCAGCGAGACTAAACAAACAGATTCATTAACCACAAAATATAGATTTTAAGTGATTATAAATCAAAGCAGAACACGTCAGATTTGGTCAAATGAAATAAAAGCAAAACGCACTCGAAGCTGCTCTTAACCCTTTCAGTGCCCTTACAAACGTCGATGCGTCTCCCCACAGGCTGGCTGGTGGCCCTTCAGCCCGGCTCTCCCCTTGATCAGCGCTTCAGCCGCTCGGTGGTGGGGTCTGTAGATGGAGGTGGAAGAGAGGGACAACCTGGCAAACGTCTCCCCCTTTGTGACAAAGTTGGGGATTTTTGTAGCGTTTTCCATGACGAGCGTGTGCGCGCCTCAGTTTCCCTGAGTGCTGCAGGTTTCACAGGGTGGTGGGAGAGGGTTGTTGTTGCAGAGGACCAGGTGTGACCTCGTCTGGCAGCCGGGACCCCCGGACAACGGCCTGGAGATGGGGAACCCCAACAACTGGTGACTTGGCAGCCAACCGGTTCTGGGGCTGGAGTGGGAGCAGGCAGAGCCCCCCGGCTGCAGGGGGACTGGGATGTGCTGGGCTGGGGGAGGCCAGGCCTGAGGCCGGAGAGTTTCCTGTGCTGGGTTCAACCCTCAATAAACCTCCTGTGTTACGCTGGGGGAGAGTCGGTCTGGGCTAGAGATCAGGGCTGGGGGGGATCGTCCCCTTGGGGTGAGGAGGCCCCAGGGGCCCAGAGCGAGGGGGCTCCCTGGAGGGCCCACGGCAGAGCCAGACGTGCTGAGGCTCAGGGAGGGGCGGCTCCAGGAGGTGGGGGGGCCTGACCCCGGGAGAGAGGGGCCCCCCGAGAAGGGCCGTCACCCTGAAGGGGGCCCCCCCCAGGGACCGCACGGGGCCACAAGTGGGCCCGACCTGGGAGTCCGTGACGCCCTTTTATCCTGTTCTTTCTTCCCTCTTGGCTCCCCCCCCCCCCCCGGCAGAGTCAGGTCGGCGTCACCTCAGCGCAGGCCCAGACTGACCGGGGAGGGGGGCGACTCACTCCAGAGTCCAGCAGATCCTGTGCTCCTGTGAGGCTGGTCTGGTCTGTCCCGTCCGTGCCCTGATGAGGTGTGAACGGCCCCTCTGCCCTGGAGAGCTTTGCCTGGGCTGGTTTTAAGCCATGAAGACACATTTCCAGCCTCATAACTATAGACATGAAATTACAACCCACGACATCACATACCAACAATGCTCAGCGCATCCTGAGCCTGCCACAGACCCCTGACCTGGCAGACTGCACCGGACACCACACACTCGTATTACAAGGATGAACATGGGGGTGCCGGGTGTCCCCCGAGCGTCACACCTTCCCCCTTCGGTGACTGCAAGAGGGTTAGTCAGTGACTAGCTCGAAGGCAGTTTGGGTTATAGCTCTTCTGGCCACCAGCCGTCCCGGCCATGAGGCGGCGTGCCTCAGTTTGCCCCAGCTCCACACAGCAAAGCAGGTGTGTGATGGTGTCTCTGCTGTGACAAGCTTTACAGCTGTTTACAGGTATTAACTGAGAAGTAGCGTTACCATAAGATGTAACATCAGTAACAAAATTCTTATCCCGAAACTTAACATTAACACCAGCACTTTGTTATCACAGCCGGGCGTTGACAAGGATCTTTCTCACACCACGCTGTGACAGGCTGTATCTCCGGGGAACACCCTGCACCAGCCGCAGCTTGGATTGCGCAAGCGAACGGCACCAGCTGACATGCCAGAGGCTGAGCGTGACCAGCCAGGGGTGGGGGTTCGCAGCGCAGAGCAGGGTCAGGCTGGCTCCCAGAGTCGGGCACTGGGGTGACCCAGCAGATCACCGGTCCGGAGAACAGCAGGGGAACGTCACACGCGCCCTCGGTTCAGACAGGGCAGGTTGAGGTTACTTTGTTCATCGCCCAGGGTGTCCTTTGACTCCCTCCCCTGTAATCAGTCACTGGCTTTTCCTTCCCTCCAGTGTCCCCTCTGGGCGGGCTCGTCATTTCATCGCGTTGCCTCGGGGTCTGGCAAGACGGGCCCAGGGGGATCCTGCGCAGTGGCTGGCCCTTGGGGGAGCCGAGTCCCAACCCCAGGATTGTACGTGTGTAGAAAATCCAGTTCCCTCTTTGGGGTTACGCTGTGTCCCCCTCCCAGCACTGGGTCCTTCCCTGGGGGGCTGCGATCTGTGCTGGGGTCATTTACCCCGAGATCAGATGCACCTTTTCCCAGTAGCTCTCAGCAGCTGGGAGGAAACCAGCCCCTTCTCTGGCACAGAAGGGACCTCAGGAGGCAGCTAGCCCAGCCCCCACTCAAAGCAGGACCCAGCCCCAGAACGCCCCCTCCCGGACTGAGCTCACAACCCCAGGCTTAGCTGCAGGCCAGTGCTCAAAGCACGGAGCTGTCAGCTGGGTCCTTTACAGCCTGACAAACCCGCTGGCCGGTTCCTGGGCCCAGCTCCTGTTCTCACCGGCCTGGGCTGCACCTTGCTGTAAAGAGACTCAGTTACTGTCCCCAAACGTATCCGAAATTCCCTCCGCCACCCTGAGACGTCCGCTGGGTGACTGCCCCTCCGGGCGCTCGGTCACAGGGTTCCTCCCAGCCCGGGTCACGGGCTGACCACCGGGGTGCACAGACGCTGACGCGGCCATTCGGTCCTGGGCCTCCTGCCCCACGTGACATTCCTGCCCCCCCACAATTCCTCCCCCAGTTTCCTCCTCTGGGCCCCCCGAGAAGGGGCCTGTCCCTTGTTCATCTGTAAAATCCTGCCAGCTACCAACTGCGACAGGTTCCCTGATCACGGCCAGCACCTCTCCCGCCCCCGCGCCTGAGGGCACGTTGCCTTCCGCTGGACGGAGCCACCCAGCCCCTCCCACGCTTGGAAACACCCTGGTCCCCTGCGTTACCGAGTCACAGGAATCCTCACCCACCCCAGTGGTTTCTGAGATCCCCTGGGCTCCCCTCTGCTCCCTAGAGCCGGCGACCGGCTGCCGCTGACACCCTGGACAGGCCTCTCCCTGGCCGGCATCACTCCCCCATCCCTGCCTGAGGTGGGGCTGCCTCCAGCTGCAGGGCAGGAGCTGGTCTCAACCACCCTCCCACCTGGAAACGTGGCTTCCCCCTGCTGCAGAGGAATCACGGAGCCTCTCGCCCCTTCTCTCAGCAGTTCCTGAGACCTCCCCCTTTCCCTCGGGGTCCCAGCATAACCCCTCTCCTGCTCCAGGCAAATCCTGTAACCTGAGCTACACGGAGAAAATCATTCCCCAGGAGCAGGTCGAATGGGAGGTGATCCAGCACCCCCCCCAGCCCCCACACTTCCACACCCCATGGATCTGAGCTAGTGGCCCGAGGAATCGGCTTTTGCCCACCCCCACAATCTCTGCCATTTGGCCAGGCAGCATATGGGCCTTTGGGACCACACGCTGCTTAACCAGAGAGATCTGGGCCCCTGTATCCCTCTGCCCCAAGTCCTCCCTGCCATTAATTTCGACAAACTTAACATGCTCCACGTCTGGTTCTGCAGAGGCTAATCTCACCAAGCCGGGTTTCCGTGGTGAGGCCGGCAGAACTAACGTGAGCTATTGGGTGCCTGCTTCCGCCTGGCACAGGGCATCTATTCCTCAGGGGGTCACTGGAATTACACCGATAGCACCTGCCGGGCTCCTCTGCGTTCACAGGAGGGTTGGGATGGGGGTTAGAGGAATGGTTTGGGGGAGGTCAGTACCCAGCCCCCCAGCCACCCTCCCTCTTGCTAGGGATAAAATGGGATCTTCCCGTCCCACCAGCTTCAAACACCTCGTTCCTGGTTTGTTTTCAATAGACGCCTGGGTCTGTTCGAAGGTGTGAAAGTGGAGTGAATTATGTTGTGAAAATAGAAAGGATTAAAGAATCGCTGGGTGTGGCTTTAAGCAAAAGAGCTGAAATGTTGCAATCCAGGTGTCAGGCAGAGGAACATTGAGGCATAAACAATGAGCTAATGGTGAAACATTTGCCGGAGATTGGTAAAAGCTAGCAAGGAAATTCACTGTGTCTGTCTGGCCTCGGGGAACTTGTCAGTTCTGCTCCCTTTGTTACCTTGTCAAGTTCACTCCCTTTTGATCTGTATAAATTGAGGTCGGGTGGCTCTTGCCCGGGGCTCACACTATCCGGGTGTATTGGCAGAGCGCTGGGCTAATAGACAGAGCGGTCCTGAGTCTGACGCTGACAAAGGCATCATCAAGAGACGCCATCTCACCCACAGACCTTACGTCTTTGTCCCACGGACACTGGTCGCGTCCGCCTTACGCCGGCCCGGGAAATGCCCTTCAGCCAACGTTCCCTCCCAGCTGGGAACACCTTTGCCCCTCACCCACTTTCCTTTGTTCTCCTCTTCCCCATTACTCAGCCCAACGTCCCTCTTAACGTTCCCAAACGTAACCCGATAGGTTTGGGGGGGAATCTGAAAACTTCCCAGACCAGTGTCTTTAATTGTCTAAAGCGTCTTCGCCAGGCAATTCCATTGAACAGGCGTCGAGCTGTACCGGTTAATCTCACAGTCAGGGTGGGGACTCGCTGATCCTCGGGGATTTCATTGCACTGCACCCAGGCTCTGGAAGGTGGTCAGACAGGCAGCAATATCGTCCTCCTCGCTGGGTGCAGGACACAAGTGTTCCCACTCGGGGAGTTTGGGAGCCGGCCGGGGGGTTCTGGTTCTGCTTCTCTAGCAGGTCCAGCTGGTGTTTTCTCTCTTTCTCTTTCTTCTCTCTCCCTTTTTCTTCCCTGGCCCTTCTGGGTGCAGCCTCCTCCCTGGCTGTCTCTGCAGCCACAGGTTCCCTGGACGCAGCTGCTGCTTCGAGCCTCATTTCTGCCGGCCACATTTGAAACTCCCGGCCCTTTGCCTTCTCCGCCGCTTCCAGTCTGGCCAGCTCCAGTTCTGCAGCTGCCTCATTGGGAGTCATTTTCCTGTTTTCTTGTGCGCATTTCCCTCACCCGAAATAAACCAACAGAACCTAACAGCACGGTGACCTCCTCCCGACCGTTCTTAGCCACTGCACTAAAAATCACAAATATCGGTGCTTAGAGTGTCAACGTCACTTGGAGTAACAAGCTGCACATGCACCCTGCCCGCTGCACCACTGGGACGTTCCCCTCTGGGGTTATCTGGACCGGTGATCTGCTGGGTCAAGAGACCTTTTGCAAGAAGCATATTCCAGTTACATTATAGTCACACCCAGTAGTATATTTCCATACAATCACATAAAGTGCAACGGCACCTCTCCGTCTGGCAGGGTCCAGTTACGCCCGCTGGACGCCGCAAGCTTATCGGAGTTCGTCAGTTTAACAAATTGATCTGTCCCAGGCTTGTAATCCCAAGGGGAGACTCTGACACGCTGCAAACCAAGCGCCCTGCTTCAGCCAGACTAAACAGCCAGGTTTATTAACTACAAAGAGATGTGAAATGATTATAAGTCAAAGCAGAACACGTCAGATTTGGTCAAATGAAATAAAAGCAAAAGGCACTCGAAGCTGCTCTTCACCCTTTCAGTGCCCTTACAAACCTGGGTGCTTCTCCCCACAGGCCGGTGGCCCTTCAGCCCGGCTCTCCCCTTTGAGCAGCGCGTCAGTCGCTGGGTGGTGGGGTCTGGAGGTGTAAATGGAAGCGAGAGGAAGAGCCTGGCAAACGTCTCTCCCTTTTATCGTGTCCTTTCTTCCCTCTTGGCTTCCCCCCCCCCCCGCTCAGGGTCAGGTCGGCGTCACCTCAGCGCAGTCCCAGACTGACCCGGGGAAGGGGGCGACTCACTCCAGAGTCCGACCGATCCTTTGCTGCTGCCTAGGCCAGTGTCCTTTGCTCCTGTGAGGCTGGGCTGGGTCTGTCCCGTCCGTGCCCTGATGAGGTGTGAACGGCCCCTCTGCCCTGGAGAGCTTTGCCTGGGCTGGTTTTAAGCCATGAAGACACATTTTCAGCCTCATAACTATAGACATGAAATTACAACCCACGACATCACATAACTACAATGCTCAGCGCATCCTGAGCCTGCCGCAGACACCCGACCTGACAAACTTTGCACTGGACACCACACAATCGTATTATAAGGATGGACGTGGGGGTGCCGGGTGATCCCCCGAGCTACAGAGCATCCCAGTGTGTAAACACACAAAACACAAAAACATTATCTACCAAGATGTCCCTAAAGGTTGAATTTGGGTCATTAACGCTGCAGGATGCTTAGCCCGTTCTCGCCATGTGTCAGAGCTGCCTGCACAGTTCTGACACCGTTATCGTGCCTTCAGCCCATTTCCGGTGACCCTTTCTTCATGGCTGGCACTGTCCCGCCTCCCACTTCTCGACAGGGCAGCAGCAGTAGCGTTCTGCTTCGAACCTGGGGCAGGAATGGAGCCAGTGCCTCAAGCCTCTGCGCCTTTTGTCCTTGGAGTTCATGGAAATTAAGAAGGTACCTGAGTGACTGATGGTCCATCCTTGGCAGGACAGCGGCCCCCAGGAGTTTTGTGGAGGTCGGCACTGCCAGCAGCTGCCTCCTAGTCACGCACGGAGCTCAGGGGCCACCTGGCATCTGCAGCGACTTTCCTTGTCCCCGTACGGCTAAGCCCAGACAGCGTCAAGGACAAATTTTCTGTGTCTACACTGCACGAGAGCTGAGGATCTGGGTGCAGTTCTGGGACAGGCATCAGCCTCTACTTTAGCTCCACCCGGGCTTCGTGGCGTGCAGGCCGTTAACTCCCAGGTTTGCCCCCCCTCTGCCAGCTTGTGCGGTGGCCGTGAGATGGTGGCACAATCAGCAGTGGCTTTCTCTCCAGTTGTACGATGGTGGGCCCAGTGCAACTCCGCGCCTCAGTGACGGCCGGTAGCATGGGTCGGGGGCAGACGGCTTTCCCCTGCTCAGGGGCTGTCCCTGTCCCCACCCCCCTGCAATCACACGCCCCAGGTAATTTACTTCACCCCAGAACAAAGGTGCCTGTGCCTGGTTTCACCCCGTGCAGCTCCCGCCGGGGCTCCTCGCACGCCCTCCCGGTGAGGACGGCGTTATCGAGAGACACCAGGCGGGACGTCCCGGATGGTGGAACCCCCATCGGCCTTTGGAACGACCCGGGGGCATCACAGACTCCAAAGGGCATGACGTTAAACGTGACATGTCGGGTGGTGAACGTCGTCTCCTTCTGTCGGTTCTGCGGGGTGCACTCAGGGCAGGGCACAGACCCAACGGGACGTGGCCAGTGAGTCCAGGTTGTCGCCAGTCCCTGGGAGGGGATACGTGGCTCTCACGGCAACGTCACTCGCCTGTCAATGGTCCTCACGTACCCATATCCCTCCCTCTGCCACCTTGGCCAAGTCTAGAGGCCTCTGGGCTCCCGGAGGGTGGACGACACCTCTCTCAGCCTCTCTTGCAGTTGCTCCCTGGGGAAGGATGGGGATCTGTGGTGGTCCCACCCATCTGGCATCTTCGGTCTCAGCCCAGTGCCGCATCGGCCCAGGCCACCGTCCCCAATGGAGACGAATCCGGGTAGTTTCCCCGCAGGTTGTGGGCGCTGGCAGAGGTGACAGGCTCCCAGCTCCAGCTCCTGCGTGAGATTGTCTCTCTCCTGCACGTGGTCCTGCTCAGTGACTCCCCTGTTTCCCAGGGCCTCGCGGCACCCACATCCACACTCGCTCCAGAGTCAGCCCTGGGTGGAAGGGACCAAGTCCCAGGCGTGGCACGTGGCACGAGATCCCCTTGTCACACTGGCAGCTCTCACACCGGGGAACAGCCTCTCAGGCCTTTGCCAATGGCCCAGCAATTCAAGGCAACTTGATGAGGGTGCTTCCAGCCCTTCCATGGGGGTCACCCTGGCAATACCCATCTCACGCCTCAGCAAGCAGCGTCACAGCCCTCTCCACGGGTCCCTCCCACACCCCTGCCTCGCCCCAGCCCCAGCGGGGGTCATGGGACACGGCGCGGAGGGGTAGCACCTCGGTGCCAGCCGGCGAAGGCCTCACGCTGTGTCAGCAGCCCTGACTGACTCAGTGCCCCCCGTGCCCCCCGTTCACGGTGTTTATCCATAAACAGAGTCTTGTGAGGGGCCAGATGAGAGCCGGCGACGCGCTGCTCATTAACATCCCTGTACAACGCACATATTAACAGCAAGGGGGGGATTCCCTAGCCCGGCAGATATTGTGCCTTCAAGCCTGTAACCAAACGAGGGCGAAACAGGTTTCTTCCAGACCGGGGGGAAGGGAGCTCTGGCCTTGCAATCCCAGCACAACGGCAAAGGCAAGTTAGCACCGGGAGGAGAACTCACCCTGGCACCAGTCCCCCGGTGAACAAGCAGCCGAGGTGCAGTTCAAAGGGACACCAGAGAATAACCGGGGCGGCGGGGAGGGAGCCAGGACTCCTGGGTTCTCTCCCTGGCTCAGGGAGGGAAGTGGGGGCTGGTGGTTACAGCAGGGGGGCTGGGAGTCCCCTCCATTGCCCCTTGCCAGCTGAACATCTCTGTCCCCCAAGTCTGCTCAGCTCCTCACAAAGCCACCCCACTGCTCAGAAACCCCATTGTCCCCCCCCCCACTGCCCGGCGTGATGGATCTGCAAAGCAAGGGACCACGTCTCCCTTCAGCCCCTCTGTGCCGGGTCGGTAGAAAGGACCCGCTCCTGGGGTGCAAGCCCACCTGGGGCTCGCTGTGAGTGTCCGTCCGGAGACAGGGGCTGGCCACTGCAGGGGGACGCCGCTGGGGAGCTGTGCTAACCCTGAGAGGCAAAGGAAAGGGGGGAGCCCGGCGGGGTTTCTTCGGGGGTCTCCTGGCCGGGAGTGTCTGGGGCTGTGTCGGGTTCTGCAGGGACAGGACAGGAGCTGGGGGCCGCAGGACGGGCTCCGCCTCCACCGGGCTGCCCGCAGCGCCCCGACGCCTGGCTGGGCCGGGAGCCTCCCACGGGCCCCCGATCAGTCCAGCCGCCCCTTTCCAGCCCAGGAAGGTCTGTGCAAGGTGGGGGCCCTGGCCTGCCTCCCGCCTCGGGCTCAGACTCCCAGCCTGGCTCAGACCCTCGGCTTCCACCCCCCCACTCCGGCCCCGACCCCTGGCGTCGGCACCAGGACCCCGACCCGGGTCCCCGGATTCAGGCTACCGCTCTGAGCCTCCGACCCCGGTTCTGACCCCCGCCCGGACCCCGGTTCTGACCCCCGCCCGGACCCACCGCCCTGACTGCCCACGCCCCGGTGGCGACAAACAGGGGTCCTGGGAGGCTCCTTCCGCTGCCGACGGGGGGTGGCCAGAGCGATCGCTGTTCGCCGAGTCCCCGTCACATCCCGGGGGGCTGGTCTGCAGCCTGGACCCATTGAAAGGTCTCGACGTCGTCTCCTCCCCTTGGCGGCTGGTGGCTTCCCGCGTCTCCCTCCCGCCATCTGTTCACTGTGGGTCGCGGCACCCCCCCGTTTCCGCCGCCAGCTGGTTAACGGCCTGGCCTGCTCAACACGCCCTCCGGCCGCTTTCCCACTGGCTGCCATGACGTCCCGTTCGGCCCTGGGCACCCCTGCCCGGGCGGCTGGGCCCCCTTGCACTGCAGCCCCCATACCCGGGTCTCTCTCCCCCCGGGGTATCAGGTCTCTGACCTTCAGCCAGCTCCTGGGTGTCGCCTTGGAGCAGCAAGCCAAGAAAACCCAGCTGGTTCAGAAGGGTGGATCCACCCCAGCCTTCCCCAAGTGCTGGGCACGAAGACAGGCGACCGCATCTCCCCACCTGCCCTACCCTGCCTCTTCCGGCTCCCGCCGCCCGGGACAACACTCTGAGTGCCGGGGTTGTTCGTTTCCACCCACCGCGTAGCCCTCGCAACCGTGGCACCTGCCCCTGGAACCCTCCCAGGCAAATCTGCTGATTGGCATCCCACCGCTGCCACCAGCGGCAGCCCTGGGGTTCGTTAGTCTGTGCCCCAAACCAGTCAGGTGCCAGCAGCAGGCCCGGTGAGCTGTGGCATTGGAGGTACTTCAGCAGCTCCGCTCTGTAGGTGCCACCGTGCCCAGAGACCTGGCTCAGGGGACGGGTGTGGTACTGGCGCTGGGGGGAAACGGGCGGGGGCAGAGCCCCTAGGTGCCGTTCGAAGTGAGCGAGCGGGGTCCAGCTGGGCCCCTGGGTCAGGCCAGCCGAGAATGGGGAGCCCTGGGGCGCCGTCTCCAGACCCGCCCCTGCTCCTGCCCGTTTCCAACCCAGCCTCGGTCGGTGTCTCTCTCTGGGGCCGCTCTGCTCTGGCTCCAGCCCCCGCTGCTCCCCCAGAAACCTGCCCCCGGCTGGGCCGTCCGGGACTCACAGCCTGGGGCGGAGTCTGTCTGTCCCGCCAAGCGGCGGCCAGTCGCCAGACGGCGTCTAGACCCGGCGCCGGAAGAGACCCGGCTCCGCGCGGGAGAACCCCGGGGCGGAGCGTAGCAGGGGGCCGCTGAGCCCGGCTGGATCCAGACCAACCCGGGGGGCGGGGGGGAGCAGTGGAGGGCCGGGGAGCCAGTCGGAGAACTCTCACCTGACCCCAAACGTAGCTCCACGCTGCCACCCAGCGATGAGTCGGGGTTACTGCACCCCAGAGCTGCAGCCGCAGATAAATCAACGCAGACCTTAGGGGCAAGACGGGGGTGGATTGTCCACTCCGGTGTATTCCCCCTCCGGCCTGGCCGGTGCCCCTCACTCCCGACCCGCAGCCCCTGCCCCCCCCAATTCTGCCGGTGCCCCTCACTCCCGACCCGCAGCCCCTGCCAGCCCAGCCCTGCCCCGCACAGCTCTGCCGGTGCCCCTCACTCCCGACCCGCAGCCCCTGCCCCCCCCAATTCTGCCGGTGCCCCTCACTCCCGACCCGCAGCCCCTGCCAGCCCAGCCCTGCACCCCCCAGCCCTGCCGGTGCCCCTCACTCCCGACCCCCAGCCCCTGCCAGCCCCGCCCTGCCCCCCCCCAGCTCTGCCGGTGCCCCTCACTCCCGACCCGCAGCCCCTGCCAGCCCAGCCCTGCACCCCCCAGCCCTGCCGGTGCCCCTCACTCCCGACCCCCAGCCCCTGCCAGCCCCGCCCTGCCCCCCCCCAGCTCTGCCGGTGCCCCTCACTCCCGACCCCCAGCCCCTGCCAGCCCCGCCCTGCCCCCCCCCAGCTCTGCCGGTGCCCCTCACTCCCGACCCGCAGCCCCTGCCAGCCCTGCCCTGCCCCCCCCAGCCCTGCCGGTGCCCCTCACTCCCACCCCGCAGCCCCCTGCCAGCCCTGCCCTGCCCCCCCCCCAATTCTGCCGGTGCCCCTCACTCCCGACCCGCAGCCCCTGCTAGCCCAGCCCTGCCCCCTGAGCCTGCCCCTCAGTTCCAGCCTGAAACCCTCTTCTGTCCCAGCCGTGGGTTCCCACCTCCCACAGTTCTCGCTGGCTAAGTCCCTGCAGACTCATTGCAGGTAAGAACAGCACTTCCTGGGGCTCAGCCCCAGCCCCCTGGGCTGGCGTCCTCGGTTATGAAAGTGAAAACCTTGCTGGCGCCCGGCCCCTCCTCCATTGCGAATTGAGCCCTGGGGGGCAGCGAGGGGCGGTCCCCAGCTGGCCGGGGGCCGCCGGACGAGCCGCGTCTAGGGCACGGTTCAGGCTGTGCGACTCCGCAGCCGCCCTGCCCTGGGTTGGGGTTAATCGAGGGGAATTCGCAGCGCAGGGGAACTCAGCAAGCCAGCAGCCTCCCCACTCCAGCCATTTTCCTTTGCTCGGCAATCCCCATTCCCCACTCCCTGCCTTCCTTCTCCTCCCCCAGGACCCCACTCCCCTCCCCGAGCTGGGAGAGAACCCAGGAGTCCTGGCTCCCAGCCCCCCCTGCTCTAACCCACCAGCCCCCACTCCCCTCCCCGAGCTGGGAGAGAACCCAGGAGTCCTGGCCCCCAGCCCCCCTGCTCTAACCACCAGCCCCCACTCCCCTCCCCGAGCTGGGGAGAGAACCCAGGAGTCCTGGCTCCCAGCCCCCCCTGCTCTGACCCACCAGCCCCCACTCCCCTCCCCTCCCCTCCCAGAGCCGGGGAGAGAACCCAGGAGTCCTGGCTCCCAGCCCCCCCTGCTCTAACCCACCAGCCCCCACTCCGCTCCCAGAGCCAGGGAGAGAACCCAGGAGTCCTGGCTCCTAGCCCCCCCTGCTCTAACCACCAGCCCCCACTCCCCTCCCAGAGCTGGGGAGAGAACCCAGGAGTCCTGGCTCCCAGCCCCCCCTGCTCTAACCCACCAGCCCCCACTCCCCTCCCAGAGCCGGGGAGAGAACCCAGGAGTCCTCGCTCCCAGCCCCCCCTGCTCTAACCCACCAGCCCCCACTCCCCTCCCAGAGCCGGGGAGAGAACCCAGGAGTCCTGGCTCCCAGCCCCCGCTGCTCTAACCACTAGACCCCGCTCCCCTCCTCGAGCTGGGGAGAGAACCCAGGAGTCCTGGCCTCCAGCCCTGCCCCCACCTCCGACTTTTCAGTTCAAACCCTTCCCTCTGTTCTTTGCCTTTTCCTAGCTCCCGTCCCAACCACCTTGGATCTGTCTCTGATTTCCGGATGAGTCAGAACTGCACGCCTGTAACTCGGTTCCCGTCACTTTGATCTGCCTACACGTGTCTTCCTTTCCCCATCCCCCCGCCAGGATCCCGCTGGATTCTCCACTCGAGGGGCTGTTTGCCCTCGTCCCACCAGGAATTCATCCAGGGCCGCCCTACATCCTGGATGCTCCCAGATCCTTCCTGGCTGTGGAATCTATGGCTCTGCCTACGGGGCAGGTCCCAGATGAAAAGAAACGTTGTTAAACCGATAGCCGAAAGGACACCTCCCAGGCAAAGATCCTACAGGCGCCTGGGATGAGCCCGTCGAAGTCAGAGGTGAATTCCCAGGCGACTCGGAGCTGAGGTTAAATTGCACAACAGCTGGGGTGATGAATGGGAAATGTATTTTAATCAAGCGACAGCAGCAGCTTCACCTCCACCCATCAGTGTCACAACATTGACCACCAAATTATGATTTATGGCAAGTAATAGTATTTACAGGACTCTTGGCATCATTCGTCTTTCTATTTCTGCCTGCATTAAAGCATCCGCACAGAGCGAGTCATCGTTTGAATTCACTTCCAAGTCTCGCCCTGCTCTGAAAGGGCAAATTTTCAAAGGTAGTTAGTCACTAGACCCAGTCCGCTCTCAGAACTGGGAGAGAACCCAGGTGTCCTGACCTCCAGCCCCCACGATGTAACCACTAGACGCCACTTGCCTCCCAGAGCCAGGGAGAGAACCCAGGAGTCCTGGCACCCAGCCCCCCGCTCTAACCACTAGACGCCACTCCCCTCCCAGAGCCAGGGAGAGAACCCTGGAGTCCTGGCTCCCAGGCCCCCCGCTCTAACCTCTAGACACCATTTGCCTTCCAGAGCCAGGGAGAGAACCCAGGAAGATTCCCCCATCCCTCTGCCATCCCAGTTCCTGGCTCCCTTGCCTTGTTTCTTCAGCCGCGAGACCGCGCTCCCATTACAGCTATATAAAACATTTGAGGTTTCATTCGATTGTGCTGTGTTTAGACAAAATGCCTTGAAAAGACCCCTTTCTGAAATGTTTTTGTTGTGTTTCAGTGAGGAGGGAATTCAGTTTAAAACCAGACTTGCTTCGGTCACCAGAAAAAGGTCAGGAAAGTTTAAAAGGGAGAGAAAATGGGAATTTTGGACGGTAGACCTGTGAAAAAATGACCGTTAGGAAGTTTTCACTGGAAAAAGCCAAGTTGCCATGAAATTTTTTGACTGAAATGAAAAAAAAAATCATCGAAAGCAAGAAAGCAAGAAAGAAAGCCAGCCAGCCAGCCAGCCCTAGATAGGTAGCTTGATGCTGATTGGAGTGTTACACCAGGGAATTAAATCATTTCAGTGAATTTTCTATTAAATTTAAAAGGTAAAAAAAGACATTTTTGCATTACAAACTCTGTTTTGTTCCAGTTCAAGTTGTTCCCAACATTGTGTTTTGCATTTCAAATTTTTTTGGTAAAACCTTTTGGGTTTTTTGACAAAAGCCAAAACATGGAAAATTCAGGTCTCCGAAAGTGAAAAATCTTTTGGTATTTTTTGTGCCACAACTGGGATAAAATTAGACCTAAATGAAAATGTTTTGGGGGGCATAAAATAGCCATTTTTCATCTAAAGATACATTCATTGCGAAGATACTGGCTAGTGCTATAGCGATGAAATTCATCTGATTTAGTCCCTCAAGAAAAAAAACCAACAGATTCAATATGGCCACTGATCCCAAGATGGTTGGCAAATATGGCCACCAGATCCAGGATGGTTAATAAATCTCCTACGGCCTCCAATCCATTCTCATTTGCATAGCCATGTAGCCACCAAATCCATGCTTGTCGGCTTGACTAATGCAGCCACCAAACACAGGTTGGTCGGCATGATCAATCTGGCCTCCCATTGCAGACTAGTTGGCAAATCCAATATGGCCACCAAATCCAGGCTGGCTGGCATGGTCAAAGTGGTCACCAAATCCAGGCATGGTCGTCAGATCTTGCTCTAGTCCTAAATCGTGGTCCCATCAGACGTTCTGCAGGAGAGATTCCAGGCGAAAGCGGTTCAACCAGTGTTCCCAGGGAATTCTGCACGTAGCCACTGGTTTCTCTGGTCATTGTTCTGATGGCACATCGTGGTTATAAAAAGGGGAGCACAGATCATCGACAGGACCATGGCGTCTCGGAAAGGCTGCTGCTAGTCACACAGACAAAGTCTCCCGAAGTAGTTCCAATTCTGCAGATCTGGAGAGGCAACTGAAGGCGAAATCCAACGCTTCCCAGGTTTGGGTGAAGGCCAAGACAGCGTAACTCCATGCTCAGAGTCCCAGCTCCCGGTGACGGGTGGATGGTGCAGAAGGCCAGATTTCATCCCCACCCCCCCAAAAAAAGTAAGTTTCCAGCCTTGGCCTCTCCAGCACCACCCTGCATCCCATCCCATCCCCCCAACCCCTTCCACCTTCATACCCTGCCATGTCGTGCCCCACGCCCCAGTGCACGGGCCCCCCTCAATCCCCCATCCTTTCTGCCACCTCCACTCCTCTCCCCACCTCACCCAGCCCCCTCCCCTCTCCTCCCTGGTTCCCCCCTCAGCCTCCTTCCCCCTCCCCTGCCTAGCCCTCCCCCCAGCTGCTCTCCCGCCCAGGCCCCCCTCAGCACTCTCCCTTCCTCAATCTCCCCCTGTCCCCACCCCCTCCCCTCTCCTCCGAGTATCCCCCATTCCTGGGCCCTGCTTTCCCCCCTCTCATCCTCCAGTCCCCTGCCTGCTGCTCCCCGTAACCTGCCTTCCCCACCCAGTACACCCGCTTCCCAGTGCCACCCCCAAACTCCCCTCCCTCCCAGTCCCCCCTGAGCACCCTCCCTTCCCCCATCTCCCCCTCTCCCCACTCCTTCCAACACCCACTCCCTTCCCTCATCTGTCCCCCCTCCGGGGCCCGCTCCCCCGCCTGTCTCCCACGGCAGCAGGTGGCCCGGCCTAGCCACGCGCCCCCAGAGCCCAGGCAGACCAGGATGCTGACACAGGCCGTGAGGGCCAGGGAGCCCAGCGCCATGCGCTTGTCGGCCTGGCCCCATATGGTGCACTCGAGGGCAGGGGGGCAGGCCGGGGTGCCGGGGAAGCAGGGGAAGCTGGGCCCTGATACTGTGGGCAGCTGCCGGGCCAGCAAGGCCCAGAGGAATCCGACCTCAGTGGCCAGCAGCACAGCGATGCACGCGGTGAAGACTCCAGCATGCCAGGGCGGCTGGGCAGCCATGTCGGGTCCTGCCGGCGGCCCGCTCACACCACTCAGGCCAACCGTGTTGTCTTTGGGAGCCACATTGGTCGTGTCAACCAGCTTTGGGGTGGCGGCCACGTTGGAGTCTCCCACCGGCCTGGGCTCGGCAGCCATATTGCATTTAGCAGCTGTGTTGGATTCCTCTGCCAGCTTGGGTTTGGTGGCCACGCTGGATTCTCCATCAAACCTGTGCTCAGCAGCCGTGTTGGAGCTGGCAGCCATATTGGATTCTCCCACCGACCTGTGCCCAGCAGCCATGTTGGATCTGGTCGATGCCGTGTCCTCCTCCCCACCCTGGCCCTGACGATCTCCCTGGGGGTACAGCATCCTCATGATGGTGATGGGGATCAGGGCGATGAGGAAGGAGAAGCCCCAGCTGGGCGTGATGGGGTCCAGGAAGTGGCGGTTGTAGCAGACGGAGGTGCAGAAGCGCCGGTTCTCCTCCTCCTGGCTGCGGTTCCAGGCACACGCCAGATCATCCCGCGCGCTCTCCCACGGCGAGCTGGCGAAGTACAGGGCCAGCAGACGCAGCCCCAGCAGGAAGAACCAGTGCTCCAGGCCCTGCCAGCGCAGAGCCCCCGACATGGCCGACAGCACCGGGTGCAGCAGGCTCACCAGCGTGGAGACAATGATCAACATCTGCCCAGAGAGAGACATGGAGTGGAGTGGTGGGGGGGGCACAAAGGGCTGGCCACGTGGCCCACATGCCACACACCCAGAGAGAGCTAGTGGGTTTCATTCCTTCGGCCTTGCTTTTCTCCTTCCTTCCTTCCTCCTTCCTTCCTTTCTCATTCCCTGGCTTTGTTCTTTCTTTCTTAGTCCCCTGTTTTCTTTCTTTCTTCCTTGCTTGCTTCCTTTCTGTCAGTCTCATTCCCTTCCTTTCTTGTCCTGTATGTCTCTGGCTTGGCCCAGCTCCCTGTATTATTTCCATCCCTCCCTCCCTCCCGAACAAACCTCTTCCCAGATACCTTTTTCTGATAGTCTCTCTTCTACCAGTCTCTATCACCAGTCTCGTCTCTCCTTTGCCCAAGGATCCTCTATCGTTCCAGGCTGCTGGCTCCGTGCCTGGGGGTGGAGGACCCGAGTTGGTTCCTTCAGCACAGGTGCACGCCCGAGCCAAACAGCCAGAGAAGGAGAAGCTGAAGCCAGAAGTGAAATCCCAGAGCTACTCCCAACACAGGAACACCTTCCCACATAGCTGGCTCCCTGCCCTTCCCCGCATCAGCCCCACCTACTCTGGGAGGGATCGGTGCCCGGACAGAACGCAGGAGTCCTGCCCAAATGCTCACAGGTGGAAGCAGAAGCCCAAGGGCAGCAGCCCAGACAGCTTCCTGCTCTAACCACTAGACCCCCCCTCCCCTCCCAGAGCTGAGGAGAGAACCCAGATGTCCCGGGTCTCAGCCCCTCTGCTCTAACCACTAGACCCCCCTCCCCTCCCAGAGCTGAGGAGAGAACCCAGATGTCCCGGGTCTCAGCCCCTCTGCTCTAACCACTAGACCCCACTCCCCTCCCAGAGCTGGGGATAAAACTGAGGAGTCCTGGCTCCCAGCTCCCTGCTCTAACCACTAGACCCCCCCTCCTGTCCTGGAGAGCCCAGCTAGCTGAAGACTTGGACAGGGCCGCCCAGAGGATTCAGGGGGCCTGGGATCTTTGGCAGCGGGAGGCTCCCGCTTTGGCGGCAATTTGGCGGCGAGGGATCCTTCCGCTCCGGGACCCGCCGCCGAAGTGCCCTGAAGACCCGGCACTTTGGCAGCAAGTCCCGGGGTGGAAGGCCCCCCCGCCGTGGGTCTTCGGGGCACTTCAGCAGCGGGTCCCGGAGCGGAAGGACCCCCCCCCGCCGTGGGTCTTCGGGGCACTTCAGCAGCGGGTCCCGGAGCGGAAGGACCCCCCCCGCCATGGGTCTTCGGGGCACTTCAGCAGCGGGTCCTGGAGCGGAAGGACCCCCCGCCACGGGTCTTCAGGGCACTTCAGCAGTGGGTCCCGGAGCGGAAGGACCCCCCCGCCATGGGTCTTCGGGGCACTTCAGCAGCGGGTCCCGGAGCGGATGGACCCCCCCCCCCGCCGTGGGTCTTCGGGGCACTTCAGCAGCGGGTCCTGGAGCGGAAGGACCTCCCCCGCCGCCAAATTGCCGCCAAAGACCCGGAGCAGAAGAAGCTCCGGGGGCCCGGGCCCCACAACAGTTTTCCGGGCCCCCCAGAGCGAGTGAAGGACCCCGCTCCAGGGGCCCCGAAAAATTCTTGTGGGGGCCCCTGCGGGGCCCAGGGCCTGGGGCAAATTGCCCCACTTGCCCCCCCTCTGGGCAGCCCTGGACTTAGACAGGTTCTTAGGTGGATACTCGGAAGTGCCTAAGGGGGTCATCATGGGCAATCCCAAGATTGCCAAAAGCTCGTAGCCCCCTCACATTGCACCACCTTCCTTCCCCCTCAGACCATGCCACGTCGCCCTCCAACCCCTTCAGCCCTTCCCCCCTCCAATCCCACTCCTTTCCACCACCTCCGCTCCCCTCCTGCCCCCCGGCCCAGCCCCCTCCCCTCTCCTCCCAGTCGGCTCCATTCCTGGTCCCCCCTCTCATCCTCCGGTCCCTTGTCCACCTCTCCCTGGCCCTTCCGTTCCCCGTTCAGCCCCATCCTGGCATCCCCCCCACACTCCCAGGGCCCCCTCAGCACCCTGCCTTCCCCCATCTCCCTCTCTTCCCACCCATCACAGCACCTCAGGTGTCCCCCCTCCGGGGCCCGCTCCCCCGCCTGTCTCCCACGGCAACAGGTGGCCCGGCCTAGCCACGCGCCCCCATAGCCCAGGCAGACCAGGATGCTGACACAGGCCGTGAGGGCCAAGATGACCAGCGCCATGTGCTTGTCGGCCTGGCCCCGCACGGCGCACTCGAGGGCAGGGGGGCAGGCCGGGGTGCCGGGGAAGCAGGGGAAGCTGGGCCCTGATACCATGGGCAGCTGCCGGGCCAGCAAGGCCCAGAGGAATCCGACCTCAGTGGCCAGCAGCACAGCGATGCACGCGGTGATGACGCCGGCACACCAGGGCGGCTGGGCGGCCATGTCAGGTCCTGCCAGTGACCCAGTCACACCACTCAGGCCAACCGTGTTGGCTCTGGCAGCTACATTGGTCGCACCAACCAGCTTGGGGATGGCGGCCATGTTGGAGTCTCCCACCGGCCGGACCGTGGCAGCCATGTTGGATTTAGTGGCCACGTTGGATTCCCCTCCCATCTTGGGTCTGGCAGTCATCTTGGATTCTCCCAGCAGCCTGACCGTGGCAGCCATGTTGGATTTAGTGGCCATGTTGGATTCCCCAATCACCTTGGGTCTGGCAGCCATGTAGGATTCTACCGCCAACCTGTGCTCGCTGGCCTTGTTGCATGTGGCCGACGCCGCGACCTCCTGCCCCCCCTTGCCGTGAAGATCCTCTTTGGGGTGCAGCACTCTGATGAGGGTGATGGGGATCAGGGCGATGAGGAAGGAGAAGCCCCAGGTGGGCAGGACGGGTGCCAGGAAGTGGCGGTTGTAGCAGACCGAGGTGCAGAAGGTCCGGGTCTCCGCCTCCTGGCCAGGGCTCCAGGCACACGCCATATCCTGCTGTGCACTCTCCCACAGCGAACTGGCAAAGTACATGGCCAGCAGACGCAGGCCCAGCAGGAAGTACCAGTGCTGCAGGCCCTGCCACTGCACAGCCCCCGACAACGCCGACAGCACCGGTTGTAGGAGACTCACTAGGGTGGACACGATGATCAACATCTGCCGGGAAACAGCAATGACGTGGAGTGACACGGGGGACAAGGAGGGGACGGTAACACAACCCACACGCCCCCTGCGGCAGAGGTAGCCAGCGGCTTTCATTCCTTTGGGTTCTTTCTTTCTTCCTGTCCCAGGGCTGCGCTACACTGACACCGGCAGAGCCGCACACCCGAGCGACGTAGTTAACGCGACCTAACCCCCGGTGTAAACAGCCCTACGTCAATGGCAGAAATCTTCTCTCTGCCTAGCTGCCGCCTCTCGGGGAAGTGGATTCACTAGGTCCACAGCAGAACCCCTCCCGTAGGCGTCAGTCGTGTCAACACGGAGGAGCTACAGCTGTGACACTCCCGCGTTTCAAGACAAGCCCTTAGATTCCTAGATTCTAAGGCCAGAAGGGACCATTGGGGTCATCTAGTCTGACTCCTCTATGGCACAGGCCAGAGACCTGCCCTGAATTAATTCCCATTAAACTTCCCTTCTCTCCTCCCTCCCGTCTTCTCTTCAATTTGCCTCCTTCTCCTTCCCGTCTTCCCTTCATTTCGCCTTCTTCTTCCTTTCATCCTTTTTTCATTCATTCTTCCCATTATTGTAATAATTTATTATTATGGCCACACCTACAGACCTGGACCGAGATTGGGGCCCCGATGGCTCCAGGTGCTGCACCGAATTTCCCTCCCTAAACCGAGGTCTGGCCCGGCACTGTGCTGAGCACTGCAGACGCCCCTCCACCCCCTCAGGCCAGTATCAGGGTCCCCGTCCCCCCGGGCCCTGCACAGACGCCCCTCCACCCCCTCAGGCCAAGATCAGGGTCCCCGTCTCCCCGGGCCCTGCACAGACGCCCCTCCACCCCCTCAGGCCAAGATCAGGGTCCCCGTCTCCCCGGGCCCTGCACAGACGCCCCTCCACCCCCTCAGGCCAAGGTCAGGGTCCCCGTCTCCCCGGGCCCTGCACAGACGTCCCTCCACCCCCTCAGGCCAAGATCAGGGTCCCTGTCCCCCCAGGCACTGAACAGATGCCCAGTGAGAAGCAGTCTGTGCCCCCAAGAACTTCCACTCTTCTTTTTTCATACACTCATGCTCTCTGTCTCAGCCCAGCTTCCAGTACCATTCCCACCCCCCTCACGCACACCCCATTTCCCTGATACCTTTGGCTGAGATTCTCTCACTCTGTCACTCTTTTCTCTCCTTCGTCCTGGGATCCTCTATCTCGCCGGGCTATGGGATCCAAACCCCAGGGTGAGGGGAGCTGCGATTCTACCCGCGGGACCAGCGTACATCGAGTAAAGCAGCCAGAGAAGGGGAAGCCGCAGACTGAGAGAAATGCCAGAGCTATCACCAAACCATCAACATCTTCCCACACACCTGGCTCCCCGCCCTTTCCCAGATCAGCTGGCAGAGGGATTATCTGCTCCACCTAATCTGGGAGGGATCACTGCTGCGATAGAGCCCAGGAATCCTGCCCAAACTCCCACGGTGGAAGTAGAAACCAGAAGTCCAGTATTTCAGACAACCCTGCTCTAATCCACCAGACCCCACTCCCCTTCCACAACCTGGGAGAGAACCCAGGCATCCTGGCTCCCAGCCCCCCTGCTCTAATCCACTAGGCCCCACTCCCCTCCCAGAGCCGGGGAGAGAAAATTGTAAGTGTAATTATGAACAAATAGGAAAAAATCATACATATATTTTTATTGACGGAGCAAAGTAAGGCTGTACACTCAATTCAATGGCAACCCTCCGCCCCACCCCAGGGGTGGCCACATCTCAATGTAGTAGTAGGATTTTATGTTTGTATTTTGTATAATTTAAAATAAAAAATAAAGAATAATCCTGTAGCATGTATTAAATATATTGGTGTATGATTTGACCATATCCTGCCAGCCACCCTTTCTGAAAGCAGAAAGGAATGGCCTAATGGGCCATTGGCAGAGATGCATCAGCCAGAATCTGTGTCTGGGCTGATTTCAAGGCAGTAACAGACCTTTGAGGGTCACCACTTAGTGGTAGGTTCAACATTTTAAAAGAAGTAACAGAATGCAATCGTTGTTTTTCCCTTGCATTGCAATTTGATGTTCCTGTTCAAATGTTCTGTGTAAATCAATTCTGTTTTGTGTGTGAATGAGGAACAGGTGTGTTAAAAAATAAGTGTGAAGGCCATTGCTGAACCAGGTGTTCTAGGGAGGAACCAAAGACAGACACAAGGGTGCTAGGAAGTTGCAAAACGCCTCTATTGACATGTCAGAGGAAGGCAGATTGACGACTCTAAAGATGAGACAGGCACCTATCAATGGGGACAAAATAGCTGTGACCAAAACCAGCCTGGGGTAACTCCCTAAAAACGTAATAAAAGAACAAAATGAAAAAAACAATTAAAAATACAAGCCCTCGTCAAACAACAATTGATTACAGCATGACGGTGCAAAACTCACTAGGCCCAATGAAGGAAAATCACTATATGAACAGGGGGCCTTGCCATGAATCTTTGGGTTCATCCTGCCAAGACTTCCCCGGAGTCTTGTCGCGACCGATGGAACCCGGCTCCTCCCTACCCGTGATCAACCTGGCTGGCCACTAGATTGATCTGGATGCTGGACTGGTAACTAGAACATCGACTGGCGGGACTGTGTGTGTGGTGGGATTGAATGCATATGCTAATTGTTGTATCTTCAATAACCACGGCGTTTTGCCTTTTCCCCTGAAAAAAATCCCACGTGCTTCTTATAAGCATGACATAGCATAATACCCGGAAAGGGGTACCTGTATAAACCGCCCTTACGCTCCACCCCAGAGATGGCTGAATGTCAGACCGGACTTACACTCGATATGCTTCCCGTTCTGCCACAGATTCACCCCATCTTGCTCAGATTCACCTATTCTTTGTCTGTGAGCTGATCTCGTCCCAGAGCACAGCACCTTCTCGGTAATGACTGAAACACCACAATGCTACACACATGGGCTACGCAGAGACTCTTCTATTGCAATACGACCAAGGCAGGGCTGGGTGGATTATTTCCCACAAACGATTTATTAGCAAGAAAAAAAATGCCCTTGTGGGCAGCCGAAGCTCTTCACAAATTCAGAGAATTCTGAAAAACGCTGAAGGTTTCCTTTCAGTATTTTCAAAATGGCTTTTACATTTTAAAATGATGTTTCAGGTAGAAATTCAGCTACATTGAACCAAAAGAAAAAAATCAAGCACAAAAAAAAGTCAAAAACACCCAAAAATGAAATATTCTGACTTTTGGTTCCCAAGTGAAGGTTCATTTTCAAAGTTAACCAACTAACCCCTTCCCCACCGAAATAAAACCAAAAGGGCTAAAACCACTCATAACCAAAACACTTTGACTTCCTATTTCAAAACCACATTTTGTTTCAAGACGAAGCCAGATTTGACCCAAAAAATTACAAAAACCACACAAAAAAGCCAATTAACACCCCCCTCAGCCCTCGCAAAAATAAATTTTCAACTTTGCATTTCAAAAAACCTTTTGATTTGAAATGTATCCAGATTTAACAAAAATCAAAAGAGTTTAAAGGCACCCAAAAAGAAACAGTTTCTTTTCCCCAAATCATGGTATTTCTCTTGACAAGCTTAAGCCAGTCCTGGCCACCAGAGCGAACAGGACGGCAGGATCAGCACTGTTGTCAGATCTGCCGAGGGAATTGCAGGGCTGGAAGGAGAGCATTGCAGGAGCTCACCCCGAGGCAGCTGAGGGCTAGAGGTTTAAGGGAAGGGTCTATTGAGCTGGATGAAGGGGCCGTAGGGCCAGTTACCTCTCAGTCTGTGAGAGTGGTCTGCTCCTATGAAGGCCAGGTAGAGCTCTGGGCCATCTCCACTTGGCCCAGTGGCTGTATGTCGATGTTGAATAGGCTGGAGAAGGAGTCAGTCCCTGGGGGATTGTACAGTTGAGGGGGCTGACAAGAGAGGCCCAGTTTCCCATCCCTACACCTTGGGTGTGTCCCTCTCAGAAGGCGTCACACCATTGTAGCACCACCCCCGTGACCTCTCCCACTTCTCTCAGGCAGGACACTGGTAGGCAGTATTTTAAGCCTGAAGGTGAGTAACCACTCGAAGCAATTCCCAAGGGGACAGGTGCATTTTCCAGCCCTCCATGGAGCACCAGACATGTTTGTCTAACTTCTTCTTAGAAACCTCCAATGATGGGGATTCCCCTGCCTCCCTGGGTACCGGTTCTAGTGCCGAGCGACCTTAGAGTTAGAAAGTTTTCACTAATTTCCTACCTACATCTCCCTCGCTGCAAATTAAGCCAATTTCATCTTCTCCTCCCACCGTGGACATGCAGCACAACCCATCACCATCCTCTTTAGCGCAGCCCTTGGCATATTTGAAGGCAGTTCTGTCCCCTCTCAGTCTTCTCCTCTCTACACGGAACACACCCAGTTCTTTCAATCTTTCTCTATAGCTCATGTTTTCCAGACATTCTGGATGCTCTTCTCTGGACTTTCTCCAATCTCTCCACATCTTTCTCAAAGTGCAGGGCCTTCAGATACAGATGGGAGGTCTTTCTAGAAGACGCTTCAGCCAAACCCAGATTATCAGGCTCACTACAGGTCTAACTGAGTGAAATGTAATGGGTTGTGCTACAAGGAGGCCAGACTAGGTGATCTGATGGTCCGGTCTGGCCTTCAGCTGTCGGAATAGCACACTTGACCAGGTCGAGTGGTGCAGAAAGGTCCAGCAGGATGAGCATGGATGTCTGCTCTCACCCCTTGATTGCTGGAGATCATCCATGAGTGCCACCAAAGCAGCTTCAATTCCATGTCCTGGCCTTCAGAGAAGGAGGGGTTCAGTGGAGAGGCACAAGAACAATTCCAGGGTTAGACAACACCCCGATCACGAGGAGCTCCATGTGTTTAGTTGAACAGAGGGATGGTTAAAGGGTGTTTTGATCCCACATGGGGACTGCAAAGCCTGGGAGGGCCGACACTCCCACGGCACCACTGGCAGGGCATGTAGCGCCACCTCCTGGGAGCACTGCCGTGAGTAGGCACCACAGGAAGTACCGCCCAAAGGACCCAGAGTGGCAGTACACTGCAGCCCTCTGATTGGTCAGCCACACTCTTTAACCCTGGAAGGTGCCCCAGCACGTTGTCTGGGTAACTAAACAGATGTCTGGCCTGTTCTGACTCCAGACCTCACCTTGTCTCCTGGATCTCCAGTCTCTGACCCCAGCCTGACTCTGACCCTGATTCTTGCTTTTGGACCTGGCTCTGGTGATTCCTCTGACCCCTGCTCACTGACTACCATCCTTGACGTGGGGACCCCAGCCCAGCAGTGACCACTAGGCCAGACCACCCATGGCCCGGTCCCTCACAATGGGAAACAAAGCTCTGATAATGAGCTCTTCAATCTAG
Organism: Mauremys mutica; assembly: GCF_020497125.1. Taxonomy (NCBI): domain Eukaryota; kingdom Metazoa; phylum Chordata; order Testudines; family Geoemydidae; genus Mauremys; species Mauremys mutica. The sequence continues at coordinate 156,023,993 of NC_059075.1, forward strand.
CAAACAAGGGTGTGTCCAGATCCAACAGCTGGAGGTTGGAGCTAGACAAATTCAGACTGGAAACCAGGCACAAAGTTTGAACAGTGAGAGGAACTAACCATTGGAGTGACGTGCCAATAGAGGTGGTGGATATTTCATCACTGGCCATTTTTAAATCTACAGGGAAGGTTTTCTAAAAGCTCTAGTTCCAAGAGGAATTGAGTCAGGGTAGTCCTGTGGCCTGGGTTATACAGGAGGTCACACAAAGTGGTCACAGGGGTCCTGCTTCACCTAAAAATGTATCTATCAGGCTGTGGTGGGGACTAGGATATTAGTTTCCACGTTACCCCAAAAACAGGTTTTGGGGTGCCCCCAGAATAGCCCACCTAATGCACCCTTAATCTGTTCTCCCTTAGGTATGGGGCTGCAGGGTGGCTAAGGAATACCTGGAGGACACAGATACACTCTGTGATGGGTTGGATCACAGAGACCCCCCTTGGGAACTGCCAACTGATGTGCCAAGACTACTTCTGCCCCTGCTTTCCCTGCCAGCTTGGGACTCCAGCACCCTGTCTTGCTGAGCCAGACACACCCGTCTGCTCCAACACCAACCCAGGGTCTGAATTACCTGCCCCAAAGCTGCAGACTTAACTGAAGGCAGCTTACAGAAGTGTTCCTGTCTTTAACACTCAGATGCCCAACTCCCAATGGGGTCCAAACCCCAAATAAATCCATTTTACTCAAATTGTTCGCCCTCTATAACACTGATAGAGAGGTATCCACAGCTGTCATCCCCCCCCCCCCCCCCAACCAGGTATTAATACATACTCTGGGTTAATTAATAAGTAAAACGTGATTTTATTAAATACAGAAAGTAGGATTTCAGTGGTTCCAAGTAGTAACAGGCAGAACAAAGTGAATTACCAAGTGAACTAAAATAAAACACGCAAATTTAAGCCTACTACAGTAATACAACTCAGTACAGATAAAATCTCACCCTCCGAGATGTTCCAATGCATTTCTTTCACAGACTGGACTCCTTCCCAGTCTGGGCACAATCCTTTCCCCGGTACAGCCCTGGTTCCAGGGGATTTCTCATGATGGTTCCCCCTTTGTTCTCTCCCACCCACTTATCTCTCTTTTCCATAAGGCGGGAATCCTTTGTCCCTCTCTGGGTTCCCACCCCCCCTTCTCACTGGAAAAGCACCAGGTTAAAGATGGATTCCAGTTCAGGTGACATGATCACATGTCACTGCAAGACTCCATTGCCCACTTGCCAGCACACACGTACACAGGAAGACTTACAGGTAAAACAGAGACGGCTGCAGTCAATTGTCCTGGTTAATGGGAGCCATCAAGATTCCAAACCACCATTAATGGCCCACACTTTCCATAATTACAATAGGCCCTCAGAGTTATATTTCATATTTCTAGTTTCAGATACAAGAGCGGTACATTTATATAAATAGGATGACCACACTCAGTAGATTATAAGCTTTGTAATGATACTTTATAAGAGACCTTTTGCATGAAGCATATTTCAGTTACATTATATTCAAACTCATTAGCACATTTTCATAAAATCATATAGAGTGCAACGTCACACACCCCTCTCAAATGATTGTCACACGCAGTACTCTTTCCAAAACAGTGCACCTTTATATTAATACAAGCGTGACACTGTATGGAATATGTGAGACACTTTATTATGATATTATTGATAGCAATATTATAAAATTGCAATGAATCTTACCAGATATGCCCTGTAAGGTATCAGTGGAGAAGTTGTAATTTGCTAAATATAATAATCATACCATCTAGCCTGCTTGATGGCCTATCGAAGGCCCTCAGCTGTACAATGAACCTATTGAGAGAAGCCAGCGGTTACACCTATGAGTCAGCAGGACATGTAGGGACGCGCCTGTCCATAGGTTTCTCCTTGACAATGTGCTGTGAGCTTGTGTTTGGGACAGAGGCTGTACAAGCCACATGGCAAAGGATATAAAAAGGCAGCTGCATCATCTCCAGTTTGTCTCAATCCTGCTTCTTACCTCTGGAGGAACTTTTTTACAAATTAAAGCACTAAATAAAGGACTGAATGACCTAGCGGGACTTTCAAGCCAGCAAACTCACCAATACTACTAGGATTGGGTGGCAGGTTGGTATTTTGAGTAACAGCCAAACTAACATTGACCTGGCAACGTGCCTCACTCTGGGGTGGGAAGGACATTTTGTAGCGTGAGCAGAGTTTTTAGGTAACTTCTCCCTGCACTGGACCTGGTGCTGGCTGGGAGCCAGAGAACTGGAATGCAGTAAAGGGGGGGGGATCAGGGAGCACCAGGCGTAACGGGTGGGGGGGTTTCACTTCAGTGTTACCCACCAGCCTTGGGAGGAGCTGCTCTCCCTGCTGCAGCCTGCCCTGCCCTTGGCACTCCCAGCGTGGGCTGCCCAGGCACTTTGAGTCACAACAAGTAACAATGTGGACACAATAACAATCTAAACACAAATCCCTTATAATAAGTTAGACACTTCAAGCCACATCGCCTTACGCTGTTTGAAATGATACCCAATGATGTGCCCTGCTCACGGTGCTGCGCTGTGCAGGGGGGTGACAGCAGTGCTTAGCAGTTCACTAAGGGTATGGCTACACTGGCGATTTGCAGCGCTGGAAAGCCTCCACCAGCGCTGCAATTAGTAAGTGGCCACACCTGCAGGGCACTTCCAGCGCTGCAACTCCCTGGCTGCAGCGCTGGCCGTACACCTCACTCGGCATGGGGAATAAGGATTCCAGCGCTGGTCATCAAGTGTGGCCACACACCAGCGCTGTGATTGGCCTCCAGGGTATAAGGTGTATCCCAGAATGCTTTTATAAATTACTCTCTTTGTTTTGTTATGCAGCCTCTCTTTGTTTTGTTGTGAACGAGCTCCGCGGAGCTCCGTTGCCGTTGCTGCTTATCTAAAAAACAAACAGAGCTCCTGTTTGCTGTGATCATCTGTACCTGGCTGTAAACAATCAAATAAGATTGCAGGCAGGGAGCGAATGAAACAGCGGGGAGTCATGTTGGCTGCAGGCTGTTTGCAATTAAGAGTTAAGACTAAGGGGTCGGAAAAATGTTCTGATTTTTCAAGGCAGGAAGCTAAACACACAGTGTTGGCTCCAAAAATCCCCTCTCTCTCTCCCCCCGCTCCCTGCCACACTAGACCCCACTCCACCCCCCTCTTTTCAAAAGCACGTTGCGGCCACTTGAATGCTGGGATAGCTGCCCATAATGCATCACTCCCAACAGCGCTGCAAATGCTGCAAATGTGCCCACACACCAGCGCTGGTAGCTGTGAGTGTGGCCACACACCAGCGCTGGCCCTGCACAGCTGGATGACCAGCGCTGCAAACTACCAGCACTGCAAACCGTAAGTGTAGCCATACCCTAAGTGTTACACAGGGAAATCCCTCTCACAACCCCCCCCACATAACACTTCATGACCCCGGCACGCACACCGACACGCTAACACTGCCCTGTACTGTGTCCGCACCACAGCTCTGGCCAACAGGCTGACTCGGAGTGCGGCCTGCTCGGCCCAAGCCCCGTCTCGCCGGCGGTGCCCCTCACAACCCCCCGGTCTGTCTGCTCCGCCGCACTGCCCCACCCAACTCCACAGCCCCACACCCGCCGACCCCACGGCCAGGCACCCGCTTTATACCCTTCCCTCCGACCCCCCTTCACACGCGGGGCCTGGGCGCCCCCCACACCCACCGACCCCCACGGCCAGGCCCCCGCTTTAAACCCTTCCCTCCGACCCCCCTTCACACACAGGGCCTGGGCGCCGCCCCACACCCGCCGACCCCCCCTTCACACGCGGGACGGGTATAAAGCGCATGTGAAGATGTTCCAATAAGCTTCTTTCACAGACTAGACTCCTTCCTAGTCTGTGTCCGGTCCTTTCCCCGGTACAGTCTGTGACGTTGCACTCTACATGATTTTATGAAAATATGCTCTTGTAACTGGAATATGCGTCATGCAAAATGACTATGGTAAAGTATTATTACAAAGCTTATAATCTACTGAGTGTGATCATCGTATCTGTATAAATGTACCGCTCTTGTATCTGAAACTAGAAATATGAAATATAACTGTGAGGGCCTATTGTAATTATGGAAAGTGTGGGCCATTAACGGGGGTTTGGAATCTTGATGGCTCCCATTAACCAGGACAATTGTCTGCAGATGTCTCTGTTTTACCTGTTTCAGAGTAGCAGCCGTGTTAGTCTGTATCCGCAAAAAAAACAGGAGTACTTGTGGCACCTTAAAGACTAACAAATTTATTTTAGCATGAGCTTTCGTGAGCTAAAGCTCACTTCTTCGGATGCATAGAATGGAACACACAGACAGGAGATATTTATACATACAGAGAACATGAAAAGGTGGAAGTATGCATACCAACAGGCAGAGTCTAATCAATTGAGATGAGCTATCGTTAGCAGGAGGAAAAAAAACTTTTTGAAGTGATAATTAAGATGGCCCATAGAAGGTGTGAGGAGAACTTAACATAGGGAAATAGATTCAATTGGTGTAATGACCCAACCATTCCCAGTCTTTGTTTAGACCACAGTTAATAGTATCTAGTTTGCATATTAATTCAAGTTCAGCAGTTTCTCTTTGAAGTCTGTTTTTGAAGTTTTTTTGTTGCAAAATTGCCACCTTCAAGTCTGTCACTGAGTGGTTAGAGAGGTTGAAGTGTTCTCCCACTGGTTTTTGAATGTTATGATTCCTGATGTCAGATTTGTGTCCATTTATTCTTTTGCGTAGAGACTGTCCGGTTTGGCCAATGTACATGGCAGAGGGGCATTGCTGGCACATGATGGCATATATCACGTTGGTAGATGTGCAGGTGTACGAGCCCCTGATGGTGTGTCTGATGTGATTAGGTCCTGTGATGGTGTCACTTGAATGGATATGTGGACAGAGCTGGCATCGGGCTTTCTTGCAAGGATAGGTTCCTGGGTTAGCGTTTATGTTGTATGGTGTGCGGTTGCTGGTGAGTATTTGCTTCAGGTTGGGAGGCTGTCTATAAGCGAGGACTGGCCTGTCTCCCAAGATCTGTGAGAGTGAGGGATCATCTTTAAGGATAGGTTGTAAATCTTTGATGATGCGCTGGAGAGGTTTTAGTTGGGGGCTGTAGGTGATGGCTAGTGGTGTTCTGTTATTTTCTTTTTTAGGCCTGTCCTGTAGTAGGTGGCTTCTGGGTACTCTTCTGGCTCTGTCAATCTGTTTTTTCACTTCAGCAGGTGGGTATTGTAGATTTAAGAATGCTTGATAGAGATCTTGTAGGTGTTTATCTCTGTCTGAGGGATTGGAGCAAATACGGTTGTATCTTAGAGCTTGGCTGTAGACAATGGATCGTGTGGTGTGTCCGGGATGGAAGCTGGAGGCATGTAAGTAAGTATAGCGGTCAGTGGGTCAGTGGGAGACAGGCCAGTCCTCGCTTATAGACAGCCTCTTATAGACAGATTTCTCTCTTCAGGAATCTTTCCACGCAACAACCCGTTTGTCACAGAAATTCTGCCCTTACCCTTTTCACCCAGGGCTTGCTCTAAGGGAGCATTTACCTGAGCAACAACAGACTCTTTCTGGGTTTCACTTAAATCCAGAATCACCTCTGTCCCATCAGGAGGATTGTCACAAAACCCCCTTGCAGGTAAAATGCCAGATTTCATAGTCACAAGATTAGAAGCTTCTCTTCCTTGTTACAAGTTTCCACAATGTCAGTGGGTGACATGGTCAAATCACCTTCTTTTCTTTGCGCCCTGGCTCTGATATCATCCTGATTGGAGAAGGTCGTCATATCTTTAACCAGCAACGTACTAGCAACAGGCAAAATAGAAGCACCAGAATCGCTTGGTCTCTGGGAGCTATTTATGACATAACCTGGCTGCAACCTAGTTACAATGTCATCGTCCCTAGCAGACAAAAATTCAGGACCACTTCCTTCCTGGGCTTTTGTTGTATCCTGAATCAGCTCTGGGTCAACTGATTACCCCCAACAGACACAGGAACGTTTCCTTCACTGTCACAATTTTCCACACTGGTAATAGGTAAGGGATAGGGATACTCACATGCCCCTAACCTTGCCTTCCCAAACTGCTGATTAGACAAAGCCATCGGCTCCGAAGGCTGCCTCTGCTCATCTAAGCTCTCTTTGCCTTCCCCTCCCTTAACAGAGAAACTTCTGTTTTCCACAAATGGTGTCTTTGTACACTGACGCACATCACTGTTACCTGGGTCAGGCTGACTTCCCCAAGCTTTACTAGCCAACAATTTATCACTCACCAAGAATTTACCCTTTCTTCTCTCAGGCAGGCCTTTAACCTGCTCACCAACTTTAATATGTTCTAGAGAAACATCTTCCTAAGCCTTATCGAATGCCAGATTCTGCGATATTCTGCGATACCAACAGACACTCAGAAATTTCTGCCACGTATGCACTGGTTCTTTGCACAGACAAACAGCCGTCTTCCTCGGACAAACATCTGGAGAAACCCTCCACGGGCAAATCCTTGCCCCTGGTAGACACAGGTTCAGGATTATTTCTGTCCTGTGACTGGTTTATGGCATCAACTTGACTGAACAAAGCTTTAATATCATCCCCAATCCAAAGATCCTTAGGCAACAACTTTTTCACAGCAGCAATAACTGCATGTTTAACACCATTCCATTCAATATGGATTCTGGCTAAAGGCACACTTACAGTGAACTCATAAAAAAAAACAGGAGTACTTGTGGCACCTTAAAGACTAACAAATTTATTTTAGCATGAGCTTTCGTGAGCTAAAGCTCACTTCTTCGGATGCATAGAATGGAACACACAGACAGGAGATATTTATACATACAGAGAACATGAAAAGGTGGAAGTATGCATACCAACAGGCAGAGTCTAATCAATTGAGATGAGCTATCGTTAGCAGGAGGAAAAAAAACTTTTTGAAGTGATAATTAAGATGGCCCATAGAAGGTGTGAGGAGAACTTAACATAGGGAAATAGATTCAATTGGTGTAATGACCCAACCATTCCCAGTCTTTGTTTAAACCACAGTTAATTGTATCTAGTTTGCATATTAATTCAAGTTCAGCAGTCTCTCTTTGGAGTCTGTTTTTGAAGTTTTTTTGTTGCAAAATTGCCACCTTCAAGTCTGTCACTGAGTGGTTAGAAAGGTTGAAGTGTTCTCCCACTGGTTTTTGAATGTTATGATTCCTGATGTCAGATTTGTGTCCATTTATTCTTTTGCGTAGAGACTGTCCGGTTTGGCCAATGTACATGGCAGAGGGGCATTGCTGGCACATGATGGCATATATCACGTTGGTAGATGTGCAGGTGTACGAGCCCCTGATGGTGTGTCTGATGTGATTAGAGCTTGGATACAACCGTATTTGCTCCAATCCCTCGGACAGAGATAAACACCTACAAGATCTCTATCAAGCATTCTTAAACCTACAATACCCACCTGCTGAAGTGAAAAAACAGATTGACAGAGCCAGAAGAGTACCCAGAAGCCACCCACTACAGGACAGGCCTAAAAAAGAAAATAACAGAACACCACTAGCCATCACCTACAGCCCCCAACTAAAACCTCTCCAGCGCATCATCAAAGATTTACAACCTATTCTTAAAGATGATCCCTCACTCTCACAGATCTTGGGAGACAGGCCAGTCCTCGCTTATAGACAGCCTCCCAACCTGAAGCAAATACTCACCAGCAACCGCACACCATACAACATAAACACTAACCCAGGAACCTATCCTTGCAAGAAAGCCCGATGCCAGCTCTGTCCACATATCCATTCAAGTGACACCATCACAGGACCTAATCACATCAGACACACCATCAGGGGCTCGTACACCTGCACATCTACCAACGTGATATATGCCATCATGTGCCAGCAATGCCCCTCTGCCATGTACATTGGCCAAACCGGACAGTCTCTACGCAAAAGAATAAATGGACACAAATCTGACATCAGGAATCATAACATTCAAAAACCAGTGGGAGAACACTTCAACCTTTCTAACCACTCAGTGACAGACTTGAAGGTGGCAATTTTGCAACAAAAAAACTTCAAAAACAGACTCCAAAGAGAGACTGCTGAACTTGAATTAATATGCAAACTAGATACAATTAACTGTGGTTTAAACAAAGACTGGGAATGGTTGGGTCATTACACCAATTGAATCTATTTCCCTATGTTAAGTTCTCCTCACACCTTCTATGGGCCATCTTAATTATCACTTCAAAAAGTTTTTTTTCCTCCTGCTAACGATAGCTCATCTCAATTGATTAGACTCTGCCTGTTGGTATGCATACTTCCACCTTTTCATGTTCTCTGTATGTATAAATATCTCCTGTCTGTGTGTTCCATTCTATGCATCCGAAGAAGTGAGCTTTAGCTCACGAAAGCTCATGCTAAAATAAATTTGTTAGTCTTTAAGGTGCCACAAGTACTCCTGGTTTTTTTGCGGATACAGACTAACACGGCTGCTACTCTGAAACCTGTCAGTGAACTCATAGAGGATCACAGTATTCACAGTCTGAGTTGGTAAATAATCTTCCTCTTTTACAAGATCTGCTTTAACAAAAGTGATGATAGTAGCGGTAATTTGCCCTAAACAGCTTTTCCCATTGACTTTTACATTCTGTGCACAAGTTCTGGGGTGACCTTCACCCAAGCTCCCAGTAAAAGCATTTACATAAAAGGTGGCAGTGTAGGGGTAAATTTGGTTACACACAGACAACTGCTTAGAATCAAACAACCTACCAACATGGTTACAACCTGGATAGATTCCATCCCCATCTTTGCTGTTGAGAGGATCTGACTTTCCAGGATGATACAGTACCTGTTGTTCCTTTATTCTCGAGTTGGAGCTTAAGTCTGTCCACTTTTGCCTTAGCTTCTAGTTCCTGCAATCGAATATCTGCCAGTTTTTGTTCATGTTCAAAACCCAGACGTTCTCTTTCAGCAGCTTCTCCTTCCATCTCAGCTATTTTTTGCTTTTGGTCAAGTTCTAGCTGCTGATTTCTCACCACAAGCATTTGGGCTGGTTCTGCTTCCTTATCACTGGCAATTAACAGATTTTTCAGTTCCTGATATGGAGCCATTTTCTTAAAAGACAGACCCCTCTGTGGGCACAATTCTTCCAGGCTTTTTCTGTCAGGATCTTGATCAGAGGTCACTCACTGTAGCTGATTTTTAACCCTTAAACTCTCCAATATCAAAATTAAATTTTGAAAAATATGTGGTTCTAATCCAAAAACCTAATAAACCTGTGGTAATGTGCATCCTGCCGACTACACCACTGTGACCGGGGTCTTAGTGGGGGCCGGCTGTGGTCGCTCAATTAGGATGAACTGCAAAGAATGGGGCAGACAATCCCCATAGAGCTGGTGGATATTCCAATCCTTAGATTTACCAAGCCAGCATAAAACAGCTTCTTTATTATCTTACTGGTTACGCCGAAATCCAAACACCACAGTTCCCTTAAAGTGTTCCAGCCTCAGGCCTCCATCCAGGTACCCACGTTAAATATGATGAACATTTCTGTAAATCTTATTTCATAATATAAAAGAAAGGGTTCTACCAATCCCGAAGGATCGGACACATAGTCTAATGTCCAAATCTCATATTCAGGGTGTTCCAGCATAACTGGGACCTCAGTCTTGCAACTCAAACTTCACCTGATGAAGTCTAAGGAGATATGAGATGACAGAATCAGGACACAAAGATCTTTTATACAATTTCATGTCTTTTAACAAGTTGGAGTTCCTCGGGGAACAAAAGGTAATTAGGATGACTTTGAAGGAGGTCCATCACTGGTACTTAGCTATACTAATTAACATAAGGCCATTCACAGTACATTTCCAAGAGACATGAATACTGAGATATCACCTGTTTACAATTCATTTACATGATAGGATGTCCTTTTGAGCTCTGAACTATCAGAATACAGCATAGACAGGGACTGTTGATAACATTGTCCACCAGACTCCCCTCCTTTTTCCTTTAATGCAGCAGCACTTTGCAGAGGAGGACGCCGCAGAGGCATATTGTGAGGCTTTATACTGATTCAAGGGATCTTTTACCCAATTCCAACTCACAGTCTCCTAACTGGTTCTCCTGAGATATTACTAACCTTGAGAGATTGCAAGACACTTTCCATAGTGCCCACCCAGCCGCAGTTTTCACAGCCCTTTTATTTAAGTTAGACTTCATATTATTGCAATACGCTTCAAACCCTTTACATGCATGTTCCAATGCATTTTTCCCTTGAAAAGGGTCATCTTCCCATAGGCATAGACCTCGGTCCACTATCCACTTTGCAAGGAGGGTTGGTTCCCCTGCCAATTCCACCCCTCCTGGCTTTTCAGCTTAGGATTCTCACTCTCCCTATTCCTTAGAGTGCTCATTCTCTCAAGCAGGCTGCAGGCTTGACAGAAGGGGCACAAATATTCTGTCCAACTGCTGTATAAGGGTCAATCAGCTCGGTCCAAATGACCTAGGTTGCCCGCATTCTCCACCAGTCTGTTACCCGCTCAGTTTAGGGCACCCCGCCCATACCCTTCGGAGGGCTCAAGGTGTGATCTGGTCAATTAGGACAGCCTGCCTATCCCCGACCGAGGGCTCAAGGTGTAGGGTGACCAGATGACAGAGGTGAAATATCGGGACGTGGAGGGGGAGAGGGGGGAGAGCAAAAAAGAAAAAAAACCAAGCCGGCAGTGGAGCAAAACAAAAAACAAAAAAAACCCGCTGGAGCACAGGAAAAATTGGTGGGGGCTGAGAACCCACTGGCAGCTCCACGCCCCGCCCCCCCCCACCAGCTTGCCTCTGCTCCGTCTCCACCTCCCCCCTCAGGGAGGGAGGGGGGCAGCACGCAGAGCCCCCCGCAGCCAGCGGGACCTGCACCTGCCAGGGGGCCAGGTGAGTCCCAGCAGTGCAAGCCTTACCTGGAGCGGCTCCCAGGAAGCATCCAGCAGGCAGGTCCCATCCCTCTGGCTCCTAAGGTCACGTGGGTCATATATATATATATATATAACTTAAGATCAGAAGGGACCATTATGATCATCTAGTCTGACCTCCCGCAAGATGCAGGCCACAAAAGCTGACCCACCCACTCCTGAAATAATTCTCTCCCTTGACTCAGCTGTTGAAGTCCCCAAATCCTGATTTAAAGACTTCAAGTAGCAGATAATCCTCCAGCAAGCGACCCCTGCCCCATGCTGCGGAGGAAGGCGAAAAACCTCCAGGGCCACTGCCAATCTACCCTGGAGGAAAATTCCTTCCCGACCCCAAATATGGTGATCAATATATCGGGTCGGGTCAGGTCGAGGGGAGCGGGGGAGCTCTCTGCCTGCTGCCGGTGCCTACAAGCCCTGCCCCTGCAGCATGCAGCGGAGACCTCCTCACCAGCTCCGTGCGTGCCTGGGGAGTGGGGCTGCAGCACTCTGCAGGCTCCTGCCGGCCGGCCGGCGGGCGCTGCCCCAGGGCCCAGGAAGAAGAGGTGAGCGGCGCTGGCAGCGCCGGCTTGCGTCCTCCACCAGACGGTCCCCCGATATCGGGACAAAGTGCGTCCCGACCAATGTAAAGTCGGGACGTGGGACAAGCCTCTAAAATCGGGACTGTCCCGATAATATCGGGACGTCTGGTCACCCTGTCAAGGTGTGACCCAATCAATTTAGGCACCCCCACTCCTTCCCTACTGAGGGCTCAAGGTATAAGCCACTTATTTTTACCCCTGGGGCTCAGGAAGAAACCTGGTCAATTTAAGTGGCAGCCCTTTCCCTCGGGGCTCAGGGCTCTACGGGTCTGCAGGACCTTTTCCCAGAAAAAAAACTTTTCCCTTTACACTGTTGTGCTCTAAACATCTATTTATTAGCAACACACACAGAACACGTATACCAAGCAAATCTCTTATGCTCACCACTCCCAGTATCCAGATAAATTTCAGCTAATGGCTACGCAGGATTCATTCATCTGGGGGTTCCCAGCGATGCCTCTGCATGTCACGGACGTGCAGAGCGGTCAGAGTTCCAGCAGCCAGATGTTGAACTGCAATCCAGAAATGGTTCCCAAAGAGCATTGCTTTTCATTTCCATTATTTAGGTAAAACTACCTTCCTCCTTCACACTTACTGAACCTATCACAATATCTCACACGCATAAATAACAGAAATGTTAACCAATTACGCACTGGCACTTGTGTGTCCTCCCTCCTGCCCAAGTTCTTTACATTTTCTCTTTCCTGCCCAAATGGGAACTTGGTTGTGACCTTCCCTGTTTGTGCAGAGGGTCAGCATAAAACGCTGCTCAGAGCTCATCTTACCATTTGTTGAGTCTCTTTCTGTATCCTCCCTAATTTCCCAGCACCTGGGTGTCTCTACGTTACCACTTCGGTGGTTATAACTCTCGTTAGGGACATTCCTCAGGTGGGGGTGCTTTAACAGCAGCAGAACATTATTTTCTTTTTTTTTAATTGTAGTGGTTTCACCCAAGGCTACTATAATACGCGGAGAGAGGGGGCGTTAATCAGGTCTCAGGCCTACAGCAGGATGACAAGCACTGCTGCTTCATTCCATGGAAGGTCATAAAAACGCAGGACTGGTGAAGAAATTTCCTCCCTGGATGGCTCCTTGGAGCAAATTTGGCAGCTCCGATACAGGCTGATAGGAAGGTTCATTAGACTCCATTCCACCCCCAGAGAACCCAGGAGTCCTGCCTCCCAGCCGCCCTGCTGCACCCACAAGATCACACTCCCATCCTGCAGAGTTCACCCAGATGAAGATGTAGGTAGGTACCTACGTGGATACGCAGAATGGACTAAGGGGATTAGCAGGGGCTCTGAGACAGGAGCCCAAAGGATCATTCCCCTGACTTTTCATGATCTGCACTCGGTGGGGTGCATGAGGGGGACCCCATTAGCTATTGACCAGAGCTGGGTGTCATAATGACAGAGTCTCTTCACAGAGAGCCACATTTCTGTAGCGTTAGGACCCTATGTGACAGGCTGTCCCCTGGCGGGCTGGGCCAATCTTGCCCCCCACAAAGAGACGTCTCCAGTCACACTCACGCCACCAAAACAGCCGTGGAAACCCTGGCCCCAGGAACGCTGGCTAATGGGGCGTCTTCCCTGGAATAATTTCAGCCCCTTCGAAAATTGTATCACAAACCTTCGAGTCCTTCCCGGATGAAAAGACGCAGATCTCTGTAGCTAGTCACAACATTTTCTCCCCCAAAAAGGGCTTGTTGAATATTTTTCTCTGCCTGTCCCACAATATTTCCCCCTGCCTCCACTCTCATCCACCCACCCCCTTTCCTCCCACCTCAGACCAATCGCTGTAGCCCCCCAGTCCCCACACCCATTCCCCCCTCCATCCCTACTCCCTACCTCCACCTCTGCTCCCCTCCTGCCCCCCGGCCCAGCCCCCTCCCCTCTCCTCCCAGTCGGCTCCATTCCTGGTCCCCCCTCTCATCCTCTGGTCCCTTGTTCACCTCTCCCTGGCCCTTCCGTTCCCCGTTCACCCCCGTCCCGGCATCCCACTCCCCACTCTCCCAGTCCCCCCTCAGCACCCTGCCTTCCCCCATCTCCCTCTCTTCCCACCCATCACAGCACATGCTCCCTTCCCTCATGCGTCCCGGCTCCGGGGCCCGCTCCCCCGCCTGTCTCCCACGGCAACAGGTGGCCCGGCCTAGCCACGCGCCCCCATAGCCCAGGCAGACCAGGATGCTGACACAGGCCGTGAGGGCCAAGATGACCAGCGCCATGTGCTTGTCGGCCTGGCCCCGCACAGCGCACTCGAGGGCAGGGGGGCAGGCCGGGGTGCCGGGGAAGCAGGGGAAGCTGGGCCCTGATACCATGGGCAGCTGCCGGGCCAGCAAGGCCCAGAGGAATCCGACCTCAGTGGCCAGCAGCACAGCGATGCACGCGGTGATGATGCCGGCACACCAGGGCGGCTGGGCGGCCATGTCAGGTCCTGCCAGTGACCCAGTCACACCACTCAGGCCAACCGTGTTGGCTCTGGCAGCTACATTGGTTGTGCCAACCAGCTTGGGGATGGCGGCCATGTTGGAATCTCCCGCTGGCTGGACCGTGGCAGCCATATTGGATTTAGTGGCCACGTTGGATTCCCCAACCACCTTGGGTCTGGCAACCATCTTGGATTCTCCCAGCAGCCTGACCGTGGCAGCCATGTTGGATTTAGTGGCCATGTTGGATTCCCCAATCACCTTGGGTCTGGCAGCCACGTAGGATTCCACCGCCAACCTGTGCTCGCTGGCCTTGTTGCATGTGGCCGACGCTGTGACCTCCTGCCCCCTCTTGCCGTGAAGATCCTCTTTGGGGTACAGCACTCTGATGAGGGTGATGGGGATCAGGGCGATGAGGAAGGAGAAGCCCCAGGTGGGCAGGACGGGTGCCAGGAAGTGGCGGTTGTAGCAGACCGAGGTGCAGAAGGTCCGGGTCTCCGCCTCCTGGCCAGGGCTCCAGGCACACGCCATATCCTGCTGTGCACTCTCCCACGGCAAACTGGCAAAGTACATGGCCAGCAGACGCAGGCCCAGCAGGAAGTACCAGTGCTGCAGGCCCTGCCACTGCACAGCCCCCGACAACGCCGACAGCACCGGTTGTAGGAGGCTCACCAGGGTGGAGATAATGATCATCTGGCAGGAAACAGGCATGGCATGGAGTGACATGGGGGACAAGGAGGGGACGGTAACACAACCCACACGCCCCCTGCGGCAGAGGTAGCCAGCGGCTTTCATTCCTTTGGGTTCTTTCTTTCTTCCTGTCCCAGGGCTGCGCTACACTGACACCGGCAGAGCCACACACCCGAGCGACGTAGTTAACCCGACCTAACCCCCGGTGTAAACAGCCCTACGTCAATGGCAGAAATCTTCTCTCTGCCTAGCTGCCGCCTCTCGGGGAAGTGGATTCACTAGGTCCACAGGAGAACCCCTCCCGTAGGCGTCAGTCGTGTCAACACGGAGGAGCTACAGCTGTGACACTCCCGCATTTCAAGACAAGCCCTTCGATTCCTGGATTCTAAGGCCAGAAGGGACCATTGGGGTCATCTAGTCTGACTCCTCTATGGCACAGGCCAGAGACCTGCCCTGAATTAATTCCCATTAAACTTCCCTTCTCTCCTCCCTCCCTTCTTCTCTTCAATTTGCCTCTTTCTCCTTCCCGTCTTCCCTTCATTTCGCCTTCTTCTTCCTTTCATCCTTTTTTCATTCATTCTTCCCATTATTGTAATAATTTATTATTATGGCCACAGCTACAGACCTGGACCGAGATTGGGGCCCCGATGGCTCCAGGTGCTGCACTGATTTTCCCTCCCTAAACTGAGGTCTGGCCCGGCACTGTGCTGAGCACTGCAGACGCCCCTCCACCCCCTCAGGCCAAGATCAGGGTCCCCGTCCCCCCGGGCCCTGCACAGACGTCCCTCCACCCCCTCAGGCCAAGATCAGGGTCCCCGTCCCCCCGGGCCCTGCACAGACGCCCCTCCTCCCCCTCAGGCCAAGATCAGGGTCCCCGTCCCCCCGGGCCCTGCACAGACGCCCCTCCACCCCCTCAGGCCAAGATCAGGGTCCCCGTCTCCCCGGGCCCTGCACAGACGCCCCTCCACCCCCTCAGGCCAGGATCAGGGTCCCCGTCCCCCCGGGCCCTGCACAGACGCCCCTCCACCCCCTCAGGCCACGAGCAGGGTCCCCGTCTCCCCGGGCCCTGCACAGACGCCCCTCCACCCCCTCAGGCCAAGATCAGGGTCCCCGTCTCCCCGGGCCCTGCACAGATGCCCCTCCACCCCCTCAGGCCAAGATCTGGGTCCCGTCTCCCCGGGCCCTGCACAGACGCCCCTCCACCCCCTCAGGCCAAGATCAGGGTCCCCGTCTCCCCAGGCCCTGCACAGACGCCCCTCCACCCCCTCAGGCCAAGGTCAGGGTCCCTGTCCCCCCAGGCACTGAACAGATGCCCAGTGAGAGGCAGTCCCTGCCCTCAAAGAACCTCCAGTCTTTTTTTCTCATTCCCTCGTGCTCTCTGTCTCAGCCCAGCTTCCAGTACCATTCCCACCCCCCTCACGCACACCCCATTTCCCTGATACCTTTGGCTGAGATTCTCTCCTCTCTCACTCTCTGTCACTCTTTTCTCTCCTTCGTCCTGGGATCCTCTATCTCTCCAGGCTATGGGATCCCCACCCCAGGGTGAGGGGAGCTGCGATTCTACCCGCGGGACCAGCGTACATCGAGTAAAGCAGCCAGAGAAGGGGAAGCCGCAGACTGAGAGAAATGCCAGAGCTATCACCAAACCATCAACATCTTCCCACACACCTGGCTCCCCGCCCTTTCCCAGATCAGCTGGCAGAGGGATTATCTGCTCCACCTATTCTGGGAGGGATCACTGCTGGGACAGAACCCAGGAGTCCTGTCCCAACTCCTACAGTGGAAGTAAAAGCCAGTAGTCCAGAATCTCAGCCAACCCTGCTCCAATCCACTAGACCCCACTCCCCTTGCACAACCAGGGATAGAACCCAGGAGTCCTGGCTCCCAGCCCCCACCCCCTGCTGTAACCCATTAGACCCCACTCCCCTGCCAGAGCTGGGGATAGAAAATCTTAAATTGAATTATGAACAAATAGGAAAAACTTATGCCTCTATTTTTATTGACAGAGCAAATTGAGGCTGTACACTCAATTCAATTCATCCCTCTGCCCACCCCAGAGGTGGCTGCGTCTCAGCACTGGGAAAGGGCACCTGTGTACACAGGATCTGAACAGCTCTCCCTGATAGCTAGCTGAGGAGGGGAAACACTTCAGGACCAGACTGTTTACATGAACACGGCCTGTGTACGCCGCAGACCAAACTGTGCTGCCCAAGTGTGCTGTGGGGTTGGGTTACAAATCACTTTAGTACTGAACGCCGGGGGAGTGAACTTGTATCGTTATTGTAGGAGTAAAGGGGAGGAGTAAAGGGGAGGAGAACTTAGCATGTCCTGAGTGAGGGGCTCCCCCACAGCTGAAATGAACTTGCTAAGCCAGGGGCTTGGCTGCAGACCCTGTGAAAGTCAGAGGGGGTGGGGACAGGCGCCAGGCTCTGTGGGCGCGATCTCAGAACGCCAGGCCTGGTTAAAGTTGCCCCACTCCCCTGTTCAAGCACAGAGTTCAGTAGGGCTCCGTTAGGAGTCTTTTGTTTTATTAAGTGCTCACTGGAGCTCAAATCAATAGTTGCAGGACAGACTTTCTGCCCAACCTCCTTCCGCAGTGAAGTTCCTCCACTAGGAGCTAACAATCTCTGAGAGCGAAAACTCACTAAGAGCCAGAGGGAAACCTCCAGAGACTGACCTGAAGAGGGCGCAGTTTCCTACCTACATCTCCCTCGCTGCAAACTGAGCTAATTTCATCTTCTCCTCCCACCGTGGACATGCAGCACAACCCATCACCATCCTCTTTAGCGCAGCCCTTGGCATATCTGAAGGCAGTTCTGTCCCTCTCAGTCTTCTCCTCTCTACACGGAACACACCCAGTTCTTTCAATCTTTCTCTAGAGCTCATGTTTTCCAGACATTCTGGTTGCTCTTCTCTGGACTTTCTCCAATCTCTCCACATCTTTCTTAACGTGCAGGGCCTTCAGGTACAGATGGGAGGTCTTTCTAGGAGACGCTTCAGCCAAACCCAGATTATCAGGCTCACTACAGGTCTCACTGAGTGAAATGTAATGGGCTGTGCTACAAGGAGGCCAGACTAGGTGATCTGATGGTCCGGTCTGGCCTTCAGCTGTCAGAATAGCTTCCCTCCGACCCACCTTCCCACGCGGGGCCTGGGCGCCCCCCACACCCGCTGACCCCCACGGCCAGGCACCCACTTTATACCCTTCCCTCCGACCCCCCTTCACACGCGGGGCCTGGCCCCCGCCCCACACCCGCCGACCCCCACGGCCAGACACTCGGGCCCTGCCCTGCACTGTGGGTACCTGCTAAAGGGAGGGCACGTGAGCTCCCCACATGTCTCCTCCCTGCCCCCCCAGGCCTGGGCCCTGAGCTCTTCGCTCCACATTAGCTGTGGGTGCGAGGGGCCCTGGCAGCCAGGCCCGGGCTAGGGGGCGGGACAGAGCCGACCCCGCAGTGCAGCGGCTGCCCGGGGACCCGCTCCCGGCTCCTACGTCGCGGGGGGGCGGGGCAGGGCGGGGCTTACCCAGGCGGGGGCAGCCCCCAACCCTCAGCCAGGCGACCTCCCAGCCCAGGGGGAAGAGACTCTGGCCACGCCCCTTCTTCGCTGGCCACGCCCCTTCCTCTGCAGCTCTGGCCCCGCCCCTTCTTCTCCGGCTTTGGCCCCGCCCCCTTCATATCTGCCTCTGGCCCCGCCCCTCCCTCTCCGGCTCTGGGGCTGCTGCGGGGCGCTGGGCACGTGACATCCTCCCGCTTCTGCACCTTCTGTTTGCGAAGGGCCCGTTGTAGCTTCAGACTTGTTACCTTCCATTGGCTCAGCTACCTGTCAATCATTGTTTGCCACCTCTCTTTCCCGCCAAGGCCGCCCGGTGACCTTTCCCCCGGCCACACCCCATTGCCCTCAGGGGCTGCCGTTCCCTTCCCCCCTTCCCGCCGCGCCCGTCAGCCTCCGCCCGGCCTGGAGCGACAGCTGCCAGCTGGACCCAGGCACAGGCCGGTCCCGGCTCCCTGCGGCTACGAGACATCGGGCCCAGAGCGTCCTGATGGGCTCCGGGAATGGGGGCGGTGGGCCCCGGTTCCCTGGGAGGCTTCCCCCAAAGGCGACAACCCCTGCTGCTTCCTTCTCTGCAAGCTCCTAGAAACGGCTGCTGGGAAAGACCTGCCTGGGTGGCTCCGTGGGGCAAATTTGGCAGCTTTGATACAGGCTGATAGGAAGGTTCACTAGACCCCGCTCCACCCCCAGAGAACCCAGGAGTCCGGGCTCCCAGCCCTCCCTGCTCTAATCACCAGAGCCCACTCCTTTCCCAGAGCCGGGGAGAACCCAGGAGTCCGGGCTCCCAGCCCCCCCTGCTCTAATCACCAGAGCCCACTCCTTTCCCAGAGCCGGGGAGAACCCAGGAGTCCGGGCTCCCAGCCCTCCCTGCTCTAATCACCAGAGCCCACTCCTTTCCCAGAGCCGGGGAGAACCCAGGAGTCCGGGCTCCCAGCCCCCCCTGCTCTATCCCACCAGCCCCCACTCCTCTCCCAGAGCTGGGGAGAACCCAGGAGTCCTGGCTCCCAGGCCCCCTGCTCTAACTACCAGAGCCCACTCCTCTCCCAGATCTGGGGAGAACCCAGGAGTCCGGGCTCCCAGCCCCCCTGCTCTAACCCACCAGCCCCCACTCCTCTCCCAGAGCCGGGGAGAACCCAGGAGTCCTGGCTCCCAGCCCCCCTGCTCTAACCCACCAGCCCCCACTCCCCACAAATAAACTTCTCCAGTCCCACCCGTGCCACTAATGAATTTGCCTTGCTGGCCTGTTTTGCTTGGCAATAACACAGCAAGGCCAACTGAAGAAAAAATACAGTAGCTGAAACAGTCAGGCGCTTGCCTGGTTGCTGACTGTATGACCGTGCTAGATAAGACAGTGCTTGCAGAGTCTGGGAAACATGCTTACAGACACTTTTTAAAGGAACATGTATTCTTTTTTGTACTAAGCATGATGTTATCAAGAAGTAACAGTTGTTCTGTGTTTTGTATGCTGGGAACAAATGCTGGGAAGGTCCAGTGATGACGTGACGTACGTGATGACACGACGGAATAGCTAATAAAAAGCAGTTTGAATTTGTGAAGGGGGCCTGGTTCTGTATGGAGTGAGATGGGCAGTTCTCTGTTGTATGGCATGCTACAATAAAGAACTTGATAGTGGGATTCTTGCTGGTCGTTGCCTGTCTCTTTGCGGTCGGACAACGAAACCTGAGCTGTCTGGGATAAGAGAGATCCCCGACAAATTTGGCGACTCCGTGTGGGACTCGTCTGACTCTCCGGCGGTGGAGTCCGTCTCCAAACGCAACGCAGTGCGCATCCTTCGATTGAGAGGCGCCTTGCCTAGGAGTCGGATCTCACGCTGGCGAAAAGGCGTCGTCTCACGAACCAGCCTGAGCCCATTTAAATCCAGCAACGTCCACCTGCCCTTTGAGCAGGAGTCCCGGGAACTAGGTAAGTGAGCGCTCGGTACAGGAAATGGGACAAGGTGGCAGTAAATGCCCGGGGACGCCCCGTTATCTCTCATTCTGAGAGATTGGAAGGATACATCCGGGACGGCCGGATTGTCCAAGGCGAAGATGAGAAATTTGTGTCAGATCCAGTGGCCGTCATTTACCTTCCATTTGTCCCCGACTAGAGACTGGCCGGAGTGTGGAACCTTTTCCACAGAGAGGATGAGCTCCTTAAGGGATATTTTGGTCGATCTGAGGCCGGGACAAATGGATTATTTGTTTGTGTGGTATAATTATAAACCCATGGAGGGACGGGTAGCTTCTGAAGCTGTTTGTATGGAGAGCTCTTGTAAAAATCCCCCACCATATGCCCCAGAGTCACACCGGGAGGAGGACGACATTGTTCCTGTTCGTCCCCCTGTCCGGCGGAGTGCAAGGATTCAAAAGCAGGCTAGGGACAGTTCAGGGACAGAGGAGAATCAAGGGAGGGCTCAGGGTGATGTTGCCTCGTCCTCAGAGGGATCAGGCAGCCTCACCCCATCTGTGCAGCCTCCAGCCAGCCTTTTGCAAACTTGGCCAGAGGCTGCTTCTCAAACACTCCCAACATTACAGCAGCCCTCGTCCTCGCCCTTGCAGACCCCCTCCAGGTCACTTAACCCCGTGAGGGAGGATGTTTCTGAGACACCCCTGATATTACAAGCCCCGTTGAGAATGTATCCGGTTCCACTGGTTGCTGGGGGACATGCGATGGTTTTTACCCAGACCCCGTTTGCAACTTCAGATTTGCTTAATTGGCAGCACACTATGCCTCGCCTACGAGACAATCCTGAGGCAGTGGAAAGAATGTTCCACACAATCTTTTCCACTCATGTGCCCACTTGGGCAGATGTAAATCAGTTATTAGACACTCTCCTGACAGAGGATGAAAGACAAAAAGGTAAAAGAAAAATCTGCAGCCCATTTGAATGCACCTTGGCCAATTGATGACCCTAAGTGGGATCCCAACAATTCAGCTCACAAGACAAGGTTGGATAATTTTTTGAAAGCTGTTTTGAAAGGCATTAGGGACGCAGGGGAAGCTACTCCAAACTGGAGCAAGG
The DNA here is from genome assembly GCF_020497125.1 of Mauremys mutica. Classification (NCBI taxonomy): domain Eukaryota; kingdom Metazoa; phylum Chordata; order Testudines; family Geoemydidae; genus Mauremys; species Mauremys mutica. The sequence continues at coordinate 156,045,240 of NC_059075.1, forward strand.
TGACTGCTTGTGTTCAGCGTCCAGACCAGCACCCCTCTGACTTTTGTGCCTGACTGATTTGTGAAGTTAGAAAGCGTGGGAATTTGGATCATGGAAAGGATAGACTTAAACTGGCTTTCATGTCACAATGTGCAGAGGATATTGCTAAGAGATTTAGAGAGCGTCCAGGCGCTAGGCAAGGGGAAAGTTGGCCTGAGGTAGTTAGCATCGCTCCTAGAGTGTTTGATGGGAGAGAAGAGAAGAAAGAAAAAGAGAAAAGGAAGGAAAAGCAGAAGGATACAAAGGAGCAAGTGTCACTGTTGGCAGCAGCAATGACCGGGGGAAGGGGACGAGGTCGTGGGTGGAACAGAGGTGGATGGAATGGACGGGGAAGAGGAGGAGCAGCGAGAGGCAGAGGACGTGGAGAAGGAGTTAGAGTTAGTGGTTGTCATTATTGTGGTGCAGAAGGACATGGGAAGAGAGATGCCCAGTGCGCCCTAAGGAGGAGTATAAGCCAGAGGCAGCAGGGCAGTTCGCAGAGAACAGCGAATGGAGGGAGGCGCCGCTCCCCTGGAGTCCTGAGATTTATGAGGCTGGACTTGTGCAAATTAAATGTGATGCCCGGTTCCCTGTGATTCCTCTTAAAATAGGGAACGAGACTTTTGAACTGTTAGTGGATACGGGTGCTACTCAGTCAGCTATTCCCGAGGGAGCGGCCCCAAAAGGAAACATTGAAAAATGTGTGATAGGAGTTACTGGAGAGACAGCACCATGTTTTGTGACCAGCGAATGCATGGCCACTTTGGGCCCTTTAAATAGCCAGCATTCCTTTTCGCTTATGAATGGCCCAGTACACTTGCTTGGGCGAGATCTGCTGTGTAAATTACATGCTCACATTGTTTGTAATCCGGATGGCATCATTCTAAGGTTCCCATTGGAAAAGGCATATTTGTTAGCAGGGCTGGAGGTTCAAGGATCTGGTAAAAGCCTCCCTGTGCGAATGCAAAATGAAGTTAACCCTCTAGTGGGGGGGGGGGGGGAAACACGCAGTGGGACTAGTGAAGTCAGCTCCCTTTTTAAATCTGACAGTGAAAAGTGACAAGCCTCCGCCTGCCCAGAGACAAGACCCTGTGAAACCTGAAGCCGTTCAGCGGCTAGGGCCTCTCTAACGGGATTTAAAGGAGAAGGGAATCCTGGTGCCATGCGTCTCTCCTTGCAATACCCCTATTCTGGCTATTCAGAAGCCTCAGCCTGGGCCAGACGGAAAACCAGTGTATCAAATGGTTCAGGACATGAGACTGATTAATTAATATGTGATCCCAGAACACCCTGTAGTGCCAAACCCTGGCACCATACTGGCAATGGTGCCGCCAGACGCAGAATGGTTTACTTGTCTGGATCTGGCAAATGCTTTTTTCTCTGTCCCAGTTGCCCCAGATAAACAGTGTCTTTTTGCATTCACCTGGGGAATACCAGGTGCAGCCGGGCAAAGGGGGGGAAAACAGGAAATTCCACCCGCAGGGCGACTCACGTGGACTAGAATGCCCCAAGGGGATGTGGAGGCACCAGGGGTGTTTGCTAGAATTTTAGCAGAAGATTTAAAGGATGTCCAGTTACCCCGTGGCTCTACCTTGGTAACTTATGTGGATGATCTCTCAGTGGCATCAAAAACACAGGACGATAATGAAACTGATTCCATCTATCTACTTAATCCGTTGGCAGTGAAGGGACACAAAGTCAGCCCCACAAAACTGCAGTGGGCAAGACAAGAGGTGAAGTATTTGGGGTGTACGGTAGGGCCTGGAATTCGTTGCACAGACCCCCAGCGGGTAAAAGCGATTTTAGATATTCCTTGTCCCGTGACCAAACGAGGAACGAGAGGCTTTACGGGCATGACTGGAGTTTGTCGTTCAGGGGGAGTGGCTGCAGGTGCATTATTGAAGCCGTTACATGCGTTAACTAAAGAAGGGGCGGAGGAGCCTTTACAGCCAAGTGCTGAGCAGCTAAGAGCCTTCAGAGCACTCAAGGAGCCCCTTGTTCAGGCCCCCGCTCTAGGGCTCCCTAATGATAACCAACCCTTTGACCTGTATGTCCGTGAAGCTCAAGGAGGGCGCCGGGAGTGTTAACACAGTTAGCTGGAGGCTCTCCTCAACCTGTTGCTTATTTGTCAGGACAATTAGACCCGGTAGCTCAGGGCCCTCCAGGCTGCCTAAGAAATGTTGCAGCAGCTGCTCTCCTTGTGGAGAAAGCTCAAGAAATGGTACTAGGACACAGCCTCACAGTGCACACGCCTCATGCTGCGGCCAGCCTGTCAAATTCACAACAGCACAAGCATCTGACTAACCAGCCATTGTCAAAATATGAAATTGCCTCCTAATGATGTTACCCAAACGATGGGCCACGTTAAACCCGGCTTCTTTGCTGCCCCAGCAGGGAAGCAGTGGGTATGTGCATGACTGTCTGCAGGTTTGGGACTTAATTTCCACCCCTCGCCCTGACCTTACTGATGTTCCCCTCCAAGCCCCGGAAATGGAGCTGTTTGTGGCTGGATCTGCCTTTGTCCGGGAGGGAATCAGACACTCTGGATACGCAGTTACTGATAGCAAGACTGTATTCATAGGGGAAGCTCTTTCACCCGCGGTGAGTGCCCAGGCAGCAGAGTTGAAAGCCCTGACTGCAGCCGGCCTCTGTGCTAAAGGGAAGAAGGTCAATATTTATACGGACTCAAAATATGCTTTTGGGGTGTGCCACGCCACGGGTGCAATTTGGAAGGACCGAGGTTTCATTACCTCGTCTGGAGCTCAGATTGCCTATGGAAAGGAAATTGCTGAACTGCTTCAAGCCATTCAGGCTCCTAGGGAGAGTGCGGTGATCACTGCAAAGCTCAGACCAGGCAGACTGATCCAGTCGCAATGGGAAATCGCTTGGCTGACAGGGCGGCCAAGGCAGCAGCCTTCCAATTGGACCTGATCTCTCCCTTAGCTCAATGGCAATTACAAGCTTCCGATACTGAAAAGGCAACATGGGAGAAGTGGGGTTCACAACGTCGTTCAGTGGGAATCTGGGAGTGTGATGATCGTCCTACCCTACCCAGAAGCTGTCAGCGTGAGGTGCTACAACAGGTTCACAGTAACACCCACCTAGGAGCGAATAAAATGGTTCGAATCGTTCTTAGGCAGTTTGTATCCCCTGGGTTAAGTGAATTGGCTAGAAGGGTAGTGGAAAGTTGGATTCTTAGCCCTGGTCTACACACAGCCCCGGGGTCGAACTAGGGTACGCGAATTCAGCTACGTGAATAACGTAGCTGAATTCGAACTACCCTAGTTCGAATGACTTACCCCTCCAGATGCCGCGGAAGCGAACTCCGCGGCTCCAAGGTCGACTCCACCAACTCCTCCTGGCGCGGTGGAGTACCGGAGTCGACCGCGGCGCTTCCGGAGTTCGAACTATCGCGTCTAGATCAGACGCGATAGTTCGAACTCCGAGAAGTCGAACTCGCCGCGTCGACCCGCGCGGTAAGTATAAACGTACCCTAAGGGCTTGGCTACACTTACAAGTTGCAGCGCTGGTGGAGGCTTTCCAGCGCTGCAACAACACCCCGTCCACACTTGCAGGGCACAACCAGCGCTGCAACTCCCTGGTTGCAGCGCTGGCTGAAAACCCATCCCGGCAGGGGTATAAGGAGTGCAGCGCTGGTGATCCAGCGCTGCCCAGCAGGTGTGGACACTCACCAGCGCTTTACCTGTCCTCCAGGGAATAAGTAGTTATCCCAGAATTCCTGTTCAGCCACTCTGCACATCAGTTTGCACTCTACTGCTCTTGCCTCAGGTGACCCGCCCTGTAAATGCCCCGGGAAATTTAAAAATCTCCTTCCTGTTTGCTGCAGCCAGGTGTGGAGTGCAATCAGTTTTAATCAGTTACAGGTGACCATGCCTCCACGCGGCAAACGAGCCCCAGCATGGAGCACTGGTGAATTGCAGGACCTCATCAGTGTTTGGGGTGAGGCATCTGTTCAGGCACAGCTGCGCTCCGGCCGTAGGAATTACAATATCTTTGAGCAGATATCAAGGGCCATGCTGGATCGGGGCCATGATCGGGACGCAGTACAATGCAGGGTGAAAATTAAAGAGCTGCGGAGTGCCTATTACAAAGCCCGAGAGGGGAATCGACGATCCGGAGCTGCTCCCACGACCTGCCGTTTTTACAGGGAGATGGATGAGATACTTGGGGGTGACCCCACTGCCAATCCCAGGATAACGATGGACACTTCTGAGCAGGCTGGGGGACAGGAGGAGGAGGCGGAGGAGGCGGCGGAGGCGGAGGCGTGGGGGGGGGAGGAAACCGCGAGTGAAGCTCCTGGCATGGGGGAAGAAACCGCAGATTCCCTGGAGGCATGCAGCCAGGAGCTCTTCTCAAGCCAGGAGGAAAGCACGCAATCGCAGCAGCCAGCAGTTGCAGAAGGACAAGCAGAGGAGCGTGTTACCGGTAAGCGGCTTTTATTTTCTGGGTGAAATGTTTCTGGAGAGGAGGGGGGTTATGGATGCATGCATGCCAGCCTCTAGATGTGGAATAGCCCGTTGATGTGGTCTATCACGTCGCGGTAATCTGCCTCAGTTATCTCAGCAAAAGCTTCATCCAGAGCGTGGGCAATATGCCTGCGCAGGTTTATAGGCAGAGCCACTGTGTCCCTTGTCCCAGTGACGGTGACGCGTCCGCGCCACTCTTCTGCCAGTGGTGGGGGGACCATTTCTGAACACAGGCAAGCCGCATAGGGTCCCGGGCGGAATCCACATTGCTCTAAAAGAGCCCCCCGCTGTTCCCTAGTGACTCGCAGTAGGGAAACATCTTCCAGGATTAAGTCCTGTGAAAAATGTTGGGAGACTCTTTAGTGAAGAGATAGGGAGATAAGATCACCCCTGCATCTGCATCTTCATTTCACTCAACCCCTCTAGCACTCCAGATTACCCGAAGCAACCAGCTCCCCTCTTACACCCAAGCCCCACTTCTCCCCATATAAGCACTGCTCACTCACCATGTCGTGGCTTCTGTAGTGTTATGCGTGTGGGTAAAAGAATGCTTAAATAAGAACTCACTCCCTCAGTGTAACAATTCATGTCTGGAGATAGTGGATACAATGCTGCCCGTGTTAAATGTTGTCATTTCTGTTTCTACAGTGACCTTGACTACTGGACTGCCCAGATGTTCAACATCACAGAGGCTTCAAAATTTGAGAAAAAATCCCCGAAAGAGCAAAGAAGACATGCTGAAAACTGTTCTTAATCAGTCTGCTCGAGAGAGTAAGGACTTGAAGGATTGGCGAGAGAAAGAAAGCAGGACACGCAAGAGAAATGCAGTGGCCAAGAGGAAAACCACGGAGCGGCTGCTAAGCATCCTGGAGCGCCAAGCGGAGTCTATAGAGTCACTCGTTGCCATGCAAGCAGAGCACTACCGTGCTACTCCCCCACCCGCCCCGTCCTTTGTGCCTTGTGCCCCAATGTCAGCTCAAACCACCTTTCCCCAGCATCCAGGTTCTTACCACCACCAGCTGCCTCCAACACCTGTACGTTCCCCAACCAGCCCTGATACCTACCACCACCCTTACCCTCTGCATTCAACCCCCATCACCATGCAGTATATGAACCCTGAAGTGCAGGATTCATTAAACAGCAATCCAGACAGGGCATATGCAAACTTGTGACTGTACAGTTCACCAACCCACACCCCTGCCCTCTTGTGTTCATGAAATGTTGTGTGTCTGTCTGTCTGTCAAGGAAGTTTTTTTCTTTTCAATAAAACAATTCTTGGCTTTGAAAACAGTCTTTATTATAGCAGATAGTGAAAGATACCTTAGCCCAGTAAAGAAAGAGGCACTACAAATCATATTATTATTATGGATAATAGCATAACAGTGTAAGCAGTGCAATTCACTCCCATGCAAGGCAGCAAACATTATTGTTGGCTTTCAGCCTCAAATTCTTCCCTCAAGGCATCCCTAATCCTTGTAGCCCTGTGCTGGGCCTCTCTATTAGCCCTGCTCTCTGGCTGTGCATATTCAGCCTCCAGGACTTGAACCTCGGTGGTCCATGCCTCACTGAATGTTTCACCCTTCCCTTCACAAATATTATGGAGGGTACAGCAAGCGCATATAACCGCGGGGATGCTGCTTTCCCCCAAGTCTAGCTTCCCATACAAGCAACGCCAGCGGGCTTTTAAACGCCCAAAAGCACACTCCACAGTCATTCTGCACCGGCTCAGCCTGTAGTTGAACCGGTCCTTGCTCCTGTCAAGCTTCCCTGTATAGGGTTTCATGAGCCAAGGCAGTAACGGGTACGCGGGGTCTCCAAGGATCACAGTGGGCATTTCGACATCCCCTACTGTGATCTTCCTGTCTGGGAAAAAAGTCCCTGCCTGCATCTTCCTGAACAGGCCACTGTTCCGAAAGATGCGTGCATCATGCACCTTTCCAGGCCAGCCTGTGTAAATGTCAATGAAACGCCCGCGGTGATCCACAAGCGCCTGGAGAACCATAGAGAAATACCCCTTCCGATTAACGTACTCTGATGCCAGGTGGGGGGGGGCAGAATAGGAATATGCGTCCCATCTATCGCCCCTCCACAGTTAGGGAAACCCATGTGTGCAAAGCCATCCACAATGTCCTGCACGCTCCCCAGAGTCACGGTCTTTCTTAGCAGGATGCGATTAATTGCCTTGCAAACTTGCATCAAAACGATTCCCACGGTCGACTTTCCCACACCAAACTGGTTCCCGACCGACCGGTAGCTGTCTGGAGTTGCCAGCTTCCAGATTGCAATAGCCACTCGCTTTTCCACCGTCAGGGCAGCTCTCAATCTTGTGTCCTTGCGCCGCAGAGTGGGGGCGAGCTCAGCACACAGTCCCATGAAAGTGGCTTTTCTCATACGAAAGTTCTGCAGCCACTGCTCGTCATCCCAGACTTCCATGACGATGTGATCCCACCACTCAGTGCTTGTTTCCCGAGCCCAAAAGCGGCGTTCAACGGTGCTGAGCATTTCCGTAAATGCCGCAAGCACTTTAGTGTCACACGCGGCAGGCAAATCCATATTGATATCATCGTCGGAATCCTCACTGTCACTTTGGAGCTGAAGGAATAGCTGGACTGCCAAACGTGTTGTGCTGGTGACACTCATCAGCAGAGTCCTCAGCAGATCGGGCTCCATTTGCCACAGAAATCGCGATTCAGAGTAACAGAAAGACACTCACAATGGCGCCAAACGCTGCTGGAAAGAGTGAATGCTGGGATGTGAAGCGATGCACCACGGGGCGCTGGCAAACAGGAAGCGGAATGACCCGCACACTTCCTTCCCCTTCCCACAATACTCAGCGCCAAAACGGCGCCAAAACGGGACAAGGTGCTCTGTGGGATAGCTGCCCACAATGCACCTCTCAATACAGCGCTGGAAAGTGCTGCAAGTGTGGCCACACTGCAGCGCTGGTAGCTGTCAGTGTGGCCACACTCCAGCGCTGGCCCTTCCACAGCTGCATGACCAGCGCTGTAACTCCCAGCGCTGCAACTTGTAAGTGTAGCCAAGCCCTTAGTCAGCAATGTAATCCCAAGGGAACACGCCAACAGGCGCCACCTGGTGGGCGCAGATGGGCTCATAGGCCCATGCAGCACATTCAAATTGATTTTACTGATTTACCATCTTCAGAAGGAAAGAAGCATCTGTTAGTGATCGTGGATCAACTTTCAGGATGGGTAGAGGCCTTTCCCACTGCCCAAGCCACAGCCAGAGCAGTTTGCAAGGTGCTTCTTAATGGGATCATGCCAAGATTTGGCCCTCCTGAAAAGATGTATTCTGACCAGGGAATGCATTTTACAGCAAAAATTTGCAAGGAACTCACTGAGGCAGTTGGGACAAAATGGGTTTTTCATGCCCCCTGGCACCCTCAGAGCTCAGGCTAGGTGGAGCGTATGAATGGAACTCTACAGACCACCCTAACTAAGCCGTGTGAGGAACTTAAGATGAAATGGACTGAAGTTCTTCCTTTGGCTTTGTATATTGTCTGGACTACCCCGAATTCTAGCACTAAGCTAGCGGCCTTTGAGATACTTGTTGGACATGTACCGCCTTCCTTTACTTCTCTGGTTTCAATGCCTAGTGACACTGATCTGACTTGTGAAACAGAAGCTTATGTAAAAGCTTTGCAGCAGCATTTAACAACATTACAACAGTACTCAGCACAGGCTTAAGCTTTACCATTGTGGGAAGCTGTTCATTCTATTTCACCAGGTGACCCAGTGTGGATCAAAACTTACCAAAAGACTCCACTTCAACCCCAGTGGCTAGGACCGTTCGAGACTATCCTGGTGAGCCCTGCTGCTGTTCGGGTCAAGGAACTTCCCGCTTGGATTCATCATACCAGAGTCAAACAGAGCCTCGCTAGGGAGCCCGACCTGGTAAAGGGTTTCCCAGAAGCAGACGGCATCGGACTTCGAGGAAGCCACGCACGTTCACCCCACCACAAACCGGGTGAGCCAGAAGCAGACGACCTCCCTGCCGAGGACAAATGAACTGCTACCCCTTTGGGCGACCTGAGGCTGAAACTCAAGAAGAAATATACTGGTGCCCATTCCCCAAGGAATGGCAGCGAATAGTCGCCTGGGGAATTGGTGGACTCATTTGTGTGTTGTTTGTTGTTTTTCTTTTGTGGTGGTTGGATTAACTAGGGGATATGAACATAATGCCTTTATTCGCTTTGCTCATGAAATGAAAGCCCGTATGCCAGCACTGAATAACATTTCGTGTTGGGTATGCTCCTTAATGCCAGTAGATAGTCACCAAGGTCTTCCCATGATCCCCATACCTCTTAGCCCTATGAATATGACATGGACTCCTTCATGGAAGGACTCCTCAGGCTTGCAAAACCTAACCTGGGCAGATTCAGGAATCCAGATTAATAGCTACCTTACGGTGTGGAAGCGGCCTGGTGAGTGGTGTTTCCTGGGTTCAGGAAATGTGCCTGTAGGAGTCAGCAATTGTAAAGCCTATTTTAATGGAACCCATTTTGGTGAAAGACGCGGACCTGATTGTACTCTTGTACAAGGTTTACCCCGACCTGGAAAGTCCTGGTATGTTTTCCCTGCTAACTTTTGCAGCTTGTTTAATCGGTTGGTATTGGATAAACCTCATGTGTTTACCAAAATACGTTGCATTATAACACCAGATCTACCGCACACTAATTGCACCACAGTGCTGGAGTATTCAAAGATTGTTTACATACGCTGCATAAAAAAACATTCTTTTAATTCTTCAGGTACTGAGTACTCTGTGTGTCAGTGTACTGCTAATGCTACTAATAGTTTTCACGGTCTCTCTGCCTGGACTGGGTGGTATTACAAACCCCAGTATACTGCATCTGTTATATCTAATCCCTTGTTTGGAGTCTATTGGGTGTGTGGAGAAAAGGCTTATTTAAGCTTGCCTGTCTCCTGGAAGGGGTCATGCTATTTGGCCTGGTTAGAACCCCCTGTCCTATATCGAGATCACCTTCCTTCTGGACGTTTAAGAAATGTGCGAGGTGCCAAAGAGGATGTTGATTGGTCTCGACCCCTTACCTGGAAAGCACTTCATGATTGGACGGGAACCTGTGCAGCCTTTTTCTTTGCATGTGGAGGTGCCACTTACCGTATAGGGCAAGGTATCATGAGATTACAAGGAGTGTTAGAAATAATGGCTAATACCACTGGTGAGGCCCTCATTGATCTGGCTACCGAGCAAAAACAGCTTCGGCAAATGGTTCTTCGAATAGAATGGCCCTGGACATTCTGTTACCTCCCAGGAAGGAACATGTGCCTTAATAGGACAAGACTGTTGCGTGTATATTCCTGATGTTTATAACTCCACATGGGAGAGGGCAAAACATCTTGAAAAAATTGCAAGGGATCATGGAGGAAAGCGACCAAGCAGAAACTCCTGGTGCCGTGATTTATTTAGCTGGTTGCCTGATGTAGGTGGATGGCTGCATCATTTGCTTAAAAGCGCTGTTATTTTTATGTGTGGGTTACTACTGCTTTCTGTAATTATAAAACGCGGGTGCTGTGTAACTGCTCGACTGTGTAGAACAGCCCCTAAGGTCAGGCGACCTTATCATGTAATCTAAGCTGTGTTCCTTGAGTCCCCTTAGTGGGTCCTCGCGGAACCAAGGGGGGAATTGATGAGTTTGCCTTGCTGGCCTGTTTTGCTTGGCAATAACACAGCAAGGCCAACTGAAGAAAAAATATAGTAGCTGAAACAGTCAGGCGCTTGCCTGGTTGCTGACTGTATGACCGTGCTAGATAAGACCGTGCTTGCAGAGTCTGGGAAACATGCTTACAGACACTTTTTAAAGGAACATGTATTATTTTTTGTACTAAGCATGACGTTATCAAGAAGTAACAGTTGTTCTTTGTTTTGCATGCTGGGAACAAATGCTGGGAAGGTCCAGTGATGACGCGACGTAAGTGATGAGGTAACGGAATAGCTAATAAAAAGCAGTTTGAATTTGTGAAGGGGGCCTGGTTCTGTATGGAGTGAGATGGGCAGTTCTCTGTTGTATGGCATGCTACAATAAAGAACTTGATAGTGGGATTCTTGCTGGTCGTTGCCTGTCTCTTTGCGGTCAGACAACGAAACCTGAGCTGTCTGGGATAAGAGAGATCCCCGACACCACCAAAACAGCCTTGGAAATCCTGGCCCCAGTAACGCTGGCTAACGGGGCGTCATCCCCAGAATAATCTCAGGCCCTTCGAAAATTGTATCATGGACCTTCGAGTCCTTCCCGGCCGACAAGACGCAGATCTCTGTAGCTAGTCAAAAGATTTTCTCCCCCAAAAATATTTTTCTCTGCCCGTCCCACAATATTTCCCCCTGCCTCCACTCTCATCCACCCACCCCCTTTCCTTCCATCTCAGACCAATCGCTGTAGCCCCCCAGTCCCCACACCCATTCCCCCCTCCATCCCTACTCCCTTCCTCCACCTCTGCTCCCCTCCTGCCCCCCGGCCCAGCCCCCTCCCCTCTCCTCCCAGTCGGCTCCATTCCTGGTCCCCCCTCTCATCCTCCAGTCCCTTGTTCACCTCTCCCTGGCCCTTCCGTTCCCCGTTCACCCCCATCCTGGCATCCCCCCCACACTCCCCACACTCCCAGGGCCCCCTCAGCACCCTGCCTTCCCCCATCTCCCTCTCTTCCCACCCATCACAGCACCTCAGGTGTCCCCGCTCCGGGGCCCGCTCCCCCGCCTGTCTCCCACGGCAACAGGTGGCCCGGCCTAGCCACGCGCCCCCATAGCCCAGGCAGACCAGGATGCTGACACAGGCCGTGAGGGCCAAGATGACCAGCGCCATGTGCTTGTCGGCCTGGCCCCGCACGGCGCACTCGAGGGCAGGGGGGCAGGCCGGGGTGCCGGGGAAGCAGGGGAAGCTGGGCCCTGATACCATGGGCAGCTGCCGGGCCAGCAAGGCCCAGAGGAATCCGACCTCAGTGGCCAGCAGCACAGCGATGCACACGGTGATGACGCCGGCACACCAGGGCGGCTGGGCGGCCATGTCAGGTCCTGCCAGTGACCCAGTCACACCACTCAGGCCAACCGTGTTGGCTCTGGCAGCTACATTGGTTGCGCCAACCAGCTTGGGGATGGCGGCCATGTTGGAGTCTCCCACCGGCCAGACCTTGGCAGCCATGTTGGATTTAGTGGCCATGTTGGATTCCCCAACCACCTTGGGTCTGGCAACCATCTTGGATTCTCCCAGCAGCCTGACCGTGGCAGCCATGTTGGATTTAGTGGCCATGTTGGATTCCCCAATCACCTTGGGTCTGGCAGCCACGCAGGATTCTACCGCCAACCTGTGCTCGCTGGCCTTGTTGCATGTGGCCGACGCTGTGACCTCCTGCCCCCCCTTGCCGTGAAGATCCTCTTTGGGGTGCAGCACTCTGATGAGGGTGATGGGGATCAGGGCGATGAGGAAGGAGAAGCCCCAGGTGGGCAGGACGGGTGCCAGGAAGTGGCGGTTGTAGCAGACCGAGGTGCAGAAGGTCCGGGTCTCCGCCTCCTGGCCAGGGCTCCAGGCACACGCCATATCCTGCTGTGCACTCTCCCACAGCGAACTGGCAAAGTACATGGCCAGCAGACGCAGGCCCAGCAGGAAGTACCAGTGCTGCAGGCCCTGCCACTGCACAGCCCCCGACAACGCCGACAGCACTGGGTGCAGCAGGCTCACCAGGGTGGAGAGAATGATCATCTGGCAGGAGACAGGCATGGCATGGAGTGACATGGGGGACAAGGAGGGGACGGTAACACAACCCACACGCCCCCTGCGGCAGAGGTAGCCAGCGGCTTTCATTCCTTTGGGTTCTTTCTTTCTTCCTGTCCCAGGGCTGCGCTACACTGACACCGGCAGAGCCGCACACCCGAGCGACGTAGTTAACGCGACCTAACCCCCGGTGTAAACAGCCCTACGTCAATGGCAGAAATCTTCTCTCTGCCTAGCTGCCGCCTCTCGGGGAAGTGGATTCACTAGGTCCACAGCAGAAACCCTCCCGTAGGTGTCAGTCGTGTCAACACGGAGGAGCTACAGCTGTGACACTCCCGCGTTTCAAGACAAGCCCTTAGATTCCTAGATTCTAAGGCCAGAAGGGACCATTGGGGTCATCTAGTCTGACTCCTCTATGGCACAGGCCAGAGACCTGCCCTGAATTAATTCCCATTAAACTTCCCTTCTCTCCTCCCTCCCTTCTTCTCTTCAATTTGCCTCCTTCTCCTTCCCGTCTTCCCTTCATTTCGCCTTCTTCTTCCTTTCATCCTTTGTTTCATTCATTCTTCCCATTATTGTAATAATTCATTATTATGGCCACACCTACAGACCTGGACCGAGATTGGGGCCCCGATGGCTCCAGGTGCTGCACCGAATTTCCCTCCCTAAACCGAGGTCTGGCCCGGCACTGTGCTGAGCATTGCAGACGCCCCTCCACCCCCTCAGGCCAGTATCAGGGTCCCCGTCCCCCCGGGCCCTGCACAGACGCCCCTCCACCCCCTCAGGCCAAGATCAGGGTCCCCGTCTCCCCGGGCCCTGCACAGACGCCCCTCCACCCCCTCAGGCCAAGATCAGGGTCCCCGTCTCCCCGGGCCCTGCACAGACGCCCCTCCACCCCCTCAGGCCAAGATCAGGGTCCCCGTCTCCCCGGGCCCTGCACAGACGCCCCTCCACCCCCTCAGGCCAAGGTCAGGGTCCCCATCTCCCCGGGCCCTGCACAGACGCCCCTCCACCCCCTCAGGCCAAGGTCAGGGTCCCCGTCTCCCCGGGCCCTGCACAGACGCCCCTCCACCCCCTCAGGCCAAGATCAGGGTCCCCGTCTCCCCGGGCCCTGCACAGACGCCCCTCCACCCCCCTCAGGCCAAGGTCAGGGTCCCCGTCTCCCCGGGCCCTGCACAGACGCCCCTCCACCCCCTCAGGCCAAGATCAGGGTCCCCGTCCCCCCGGGCCCTGCACAGACGCCCCTCCACCCCTCTCAGGCCAAGGTCAGGGTCCCCCTCTGTGAGGAACTGGGAATGTTCTGAATGTTGTCTCTGAATACTGTGTTGGTGCCTCAGTGTCCCCTCTGCAGTTCTTAAGTATCCAGGTGGGGGGATCAGGGGGTGTGATTGCTGCAGAGCAAGGGGCCAGTGCACCTGAATGCCTGGCACTCTGTCTCCTAGCAACTGATGGCCTGGGCCCCCCCTCTGCAAAGGTGCCGGCTGAAGGTGTGGGAGACAAAGGGATCAGGTGACCTCCTGGCCCGGGGAAGGAGCTGAGCAGAGAGGAGGGGCTGGGAGGTGTCAGTCTGGAGCTGGCTGGGGACGAGGAGTGAAGTGCAGACGTGGGGGTCTGGCTCACTGCCCCCAGAATGGACCCGGCCGAGGGGTCCAGGTCTCTGTACCTACAAGCTCTGTTTTAGCCCCTGTTCCTGTCATCGAATAAACCTCTGTGTTACTGGCTGGCTGAGAGTCACGTCTGACTGCGAAGTGGGGGGGCAGGACCCTGTGGCCCCCCAGGACCCCACCTGGGTGGACTCGCTGTGGGAAGCGCACGGAGGGGCAGAGGAGGCTGAATGCTCCCAGGAGAGACCCAGGAGGTGAAGCCGTGGGAGCTGCTTGCCCTGCAGACAGGCTGCTCCGAGGGAGAGGAGGCTCCCCAGAGTCCTGCCTGGCTTGGTGGAGAGCAGCTCCAGAGCAGCGCCCGGGGACTCCCTGACACCGTCTCCTCAGGCCGAGCACACATGCCCCTCCACCCCCTCAGGCCAGGATCAGGGTCCCGTCTCCCCGGGCCCTGCACACACGCCCCTCCACCCCCTGAGGCCAGGATCAGGGTCCCGTCTCCCCGGGCCCTGCACAGACGCCCCTCCACCCCCTGAGGCCAGGATCAGGGTCCCCATCTCCCCAGGCCCTGCACAGACGCCCCTCCACCCCCTCAGGCCAGGATCAGGGTCCCCATCTCCCCAGGCCCTGCACAGATGCCCCTCCACCCCCTCAGGCCAGGATCAGGGTCCCCATCTCCCCAGGCCCCATTTCCCTGATACCTTTGGCTGAGATTCTCTCCTCTCTCACTCTCTGTCACTCTTTTCTCTCCTTCGTCCTGGGATCCTCTATCTCTCCAGGCTATGGGATCCCCACCCGGGGAAGCCGCAGACAGACAGAAATGTCAGATATGTCACCAAGACATCAACATCTTCCCACACACCCGGCTCCCCGCCCTTTCCCAGATCAGCTGGCAAAGGAATTATCTGCTCCACCTATTGTGGAAGGGATCACTGCTGGGATAGAGGCCAGGAGTCCTGCCCCAACTCCCACGAGGAGCGGGAAGGGGTGGGGGGGGAGAAGAAGCCAGAAGTCCAAAATCCCAGCCAACGTCCTGCTCTAAAATGCTGGACCCCACTTACCTCCCAAAGAACCCAGGAGTCCTGGCTTCCAGCCCCCCTGCTCTAACCATTAGACCCCACTCCCCTCCTAGAGCCAGGGATAGAACCAGGAGTTCTGTCTCTCACCCCCTGCTCTATCCCCTAGACCCCACTCCACTCCCAGAGCCAGGGATAGAAAATGTTAAGTGTAATTATGAATAAATAGGATAAGATGGTGCTTATGTTTTTATTGAAAGAGCAAAGCAGCTCTATCACCTCAACTCAATGGCTTTTCTCTGCCCCATCCCAAAGGTGGCCATATGTCAGTGCCAGGCAAGGAGCCCCTGTATAAACAGCCCCCCCGCCCAACCCCAGAGACAGCTGCATCTCAGACCTGACTAATAGTGGGTGCAGCTTGAACCAAAGCAGACAGCACCGTGGCTTCGAACTACTCATATGCTTTCCGCTCTCCCACAGCTTCACCCCATCTTCCTCAGATTCAGCTATTCTTCCTCCGTGAGCTGATCCTTCCTCCCAGAGCACAGCCATCTTGTCTGTGATGAGTGCAACACCACAGCGCTACAGACACACGGGGTACTCAGAGACTCTGCTATTGCAATATAGAGACCGAGGCAGCGCTGGGTGGATTATTTCCCACAATGTATTTGCCCCCAAAGCTCCCGAAGCTCCTCGCCAGTGTGGAGAATTCCAAAAAACGCCAAAGATTTCCTTTCAATATTTCCCAAACAAAATGTTGCAGCTTTTTCATTTTGAAACGGCATTTCAAGTAGAAATTCAGCTAGATTGAACCAAAAAAACAAGCACAAAAAAGGGGTCAAAACCACCCAAAAATGAAATCTTCTGACTTTTGGTTTCCAAATGAAGGTTCATTTTCAAATTTAACCAATTTCAGCTCTCAAAATACCACCCAAAAAATGGTAAATATCACCCATAACCTAAATATTTTGGCTTCCCATTTGGAAACAACATTTTATTTCAAGATGTAGCCAGATTTAACAAAGAACTCTACCAAAAAAAACCCCACACAGAACAGGGATAAAGAATGCCCCAGTGCCCCCAATATGAAATATTTCAACTTCTCATTTCCAAAGGACCTTTTGTTTTCAGATTTAGCCAGATTTAGCCAAAATCAAAAAAGGCATTCAAAGCACCCAGAAAGAAACAGTTCTTTCTGCCCAAGTTGTCATTTTTTGGTGTTTCATTTTGCTGAGAAATACAGGATCTTTCTTTCTCATTTTCCAGTTTGGCCACTAAACTTAAAAAAACCCAATGATCATTTGCCTGGGTTGAGACAGAGACTATGAACAAATCAAGGACTACTGTATAAATAACCTATATAGCAATCTGGTCGGCTCGCGATTGTATTCCTGACGCAATGGGTGAGATGAGAATGCTCCCTACAGGAACTAACGGCAATGGACGTAATTAATGCAAATCCCTAAGGCACATAAGAAGGCTTTAGACATGTCACCCGCTGGGGAAACAACCCCCAGACTGGTCTGACCTGGTCCCAAAGCCTAAGCAGACAGAAGACTTGAACCTGGATAAGATAACAGTTCTGGATCCATCCAAGAACTGAAGGACTAGATACTTTCACCAACAGAACCAGGCCCTGTAGGTGGTCTAGAAGGATTTTAGACCTGCCAGGATTTCTGGGTGGAAGGTGTGTGACACCTCATGAGCTCAGACCTGCCTATCAGCCATATGTTCTTTTGTAAGATGTCTCCTTGCTGTGAGGATGCTTTTGTTCTGAACCAATGGTACTTAGCTTGATGAACTTAACCCAGTCCTGGCCACCAGAGCGAACAGGACGGCAGGATTGGTGCTGACGTCAGATCTGCTGAGGGAATTGCAGGTCTGGAAGGAGAGCATTGCAGGACATGCACTGGCTGGACATATATTGCAGGACATGCATTGCAGGACATGCACTGGCTGCATGTTGATGTATGTCGATGTTGAATAGGCTGGAGAAGGAGTCAGTCCCTGGGGGATTGTACAGATGAGGGGGCTGACAAGAGAGGCCCAGTTTCCCATCCCTACACCTTGGGTGTGTCCCTCTCAGAAGGCGTCACACCATTGTAGCACCACCCCCGTGACCTCTCCCACTTCTCTCAGGCAGGACACTGGTGGGCAGTGTTTTAAGCCTGAAGGTGAGTAACCACTCGAAGCAATTCCCAAGGGGACAGGTGCATTTTCCAGCCCTCCATGGAGCACCAGACATGTTTGTCTAACTTCTTCTTAGAAACCTCCAATGATGGGGATTCCCCTGCCTCCCTGGGTACCGGTTCTAGTGCCGAGCGACCTTAGAGTTAGAAAGTTTTCACTCATTTCCTACCTACATCTCCCTCGCTGCAAATTAAGCCAATTTCATCTTCTCCTCCCACCGTGGACATGCAGCACAACCCATCACCATCCTCTTTAGAGCAGCCCTTGGCATATTTGAAGGCAGTTCTGTCCCCTCTCAGTCTTCTCCTCTCTACACGGAACACACCCAGTTCTTTCAATCTTTCTCTATAGCTCATGTTTTCC
This sequence comes from Mauremys mutica, assembly GCF_020497125.1. Classification (NCBI taxonomy): domain Eukaryota; kingdom Metazoa; phylum Chordata; order Testudines; family Geoemydidae; genus Mauremys; species Mauremys mutica. The sequence continues at coordinate 156,062,656 of NC_059075.1, forward strand.
AGACATTCTGGTTGCTCTTCTCTGGACTTTCTCCAATCTCTCCACATCTTTCTCAAAGTGCAGGGCCTTCAGATACAGATGGGAGGTCTTTCTAGAAGACGCTTCAGCCAAACCCAGATTATCAGGCTCACTACAGGTCTAACTGAGTGAAATGTAATGGGTTGTGCTACAAGGAGGCCAGACTAGGTGATCTGATGGTCCGGTCTGGCCTTCAGCTGTCGGAATAGCACACTTGACCGGGTCGAGTGGTGCAGAAAGGTCCAGCAGGATGAGCATGGATGTCTGCTCTCACCCCTTGATTGCTGGAGATCATCCATGAATGCCACCAAAGCAGCTTCAATTCCATGTCCTGGCCTTCAGAGAAGGAGGGGTTCAGTGGAGAGGCACAAGAACAATTCCAGGGTTAGACAACACCCCGATCATGAGAGACTCAAGGAGCTCCATCTGTTTAGCTGAACAGAGAGATGGTAAAAGGGAGATTTGATCCCATATGGGCATAAGGATCCATGCACTAAAACCTGGAGCTGCAAAGCCTGGGAGGGCCGACACTCCCACGGCACCACTGGCAGGGCATGTAGCGCCACCTCCTGGGAGCACTGCAGTGAGTAGGCACCACAGGAAGTACCGCCCAAAGGACCCAGAGTGACAGTACACTGCAGCCCCCTGATTGGTCAAGCGCACTATTTAACCCTGGAAGGTGGCCCCAGAAGTTTTCTGGGTAACTACACAGATGTCAGGCCTGCTCTGACACCAGACGTCACCTTGTTTCCTGATCTCCAGCCTCTGACGACAGCCTGACCCTCACTCCAGCCTGGTATTACCTTTGATCTCCAGTCTCTGACCCCAGCCTGATTCTGACCCCGATTCTTGCTTTTGAACCCAGCTCTAGCAATTCCTCTGACCCTGCTCACCAACTACCATCCTTCATGTGTGGACCCAGCCCAGCAATGATGCTAGGCCAGAGCACCCACTCCCCAGAACCTTACGATGGGGAACAAAGCTCTGATAATGAGCTCTTCAGTCTAGCAAACAAAAGTGTGTCCAGACCCAACAGATGGAAGTTGGAGCTAGACAAACTCAGACTGGAAACCAGGCACAACATTTTCACAGTGAGGAATTAACCATTGAGATAAGGCATAGTGGATACTTCATCACTGGCCATTTTAAAATCTGACGGGATGTTTTTCTAAAAGTTCTATTTCCAAGAGTTATTAATTCAGGGCAGTCCTGTGACCTATGTTATACAGGAGATCAGACGAGGTGGTCACAGGGGTCCCGTCTGGTCTTAAAATTTATTAATCAGGCTGTGGTGGGCGCAAGGAGATTAGCTTTGTAGAGCTTGGAGTCGGATGTAGGCTTCTTTCTGAGAGTCCCGTGGAACAGGCGAGAACCGATGGAACCAGGGGACCATCCCCCAGCACCAGGCAAACTAACGTGTGTTGGAAGGAGGCGTTTGCGGTTTCCTTCAGCAGTGGCCCTGATTGCTCATAACCCTTCCCGAAAAGTCAGTCTCGGTTTCATGCGTCTTTAGGCTGACTCTTTTAGGGTGCCCAGAACTTCCTGATGAGCTCCGGGAATGAAGAAGGGGCTGCTTGGCTCAGGTTGTCTGGAGAAGGCTTCCCCCAAGGGGGATAATCTCAGCCAAGCAGGATGACAACCCCTGGTGCTTCGTTCTCTGGAAAGTCATAAAAACTCGGGACTGGTGAAGAAATTACTTCCCTGGGTGGCTCCTTGGGTCAAGTTTAGCAGCTTCAATACAGGCTGATAGGAAGCTTCACTAGACCCCACTCCATCCCCAGAGAACCCAGGAATCCTGGCTCCCAGCCCCTGCCCCCCACTAGATGAGTTGGTTTCTGTTGGGACATCTGAGTCCTAAATCCCATCCCAGTCTCTAAACTTTAAGTTAAAATATGAAGATGCAGGGAAAATTTGCATGTAGGTTTTTATTGACAGAGCAAAGGAATAGCACTCCTCTGTTTCTCTGCCCCTCTCCAGAGGTGGCCATATCTGCATACCGGGTGAGGATCCCTGTATAAACATCCCCTGTGCCCCACCCCAGAAGCGGCTGTATCTGCACATTGGGCGAGATCCCTGGATAAACATCCCCCACACCCCACCCCGGAGGCAGACACATCTCTGTGCAGGGCCGGGGTCCCTTTATAATGTGATCACTTTGGAACGCCACCTCACATTGATTCCAAAACTCCAGGGAATGTTCCAGGCATCGATGGGTAGAGCGCTATGGATTTGGGGGGGAATCAGGAAAGCTATAGGGGGAAAATGTGGGACACACTCAGCCCTCCCCCCCCCGGCCTCTGTCAGCTGAGTCAGCAGCTTCAAACACCTCTGCAATTGTCTCTAGATCAAAGCACCACTTGTGGGTTGCAATTAGCATATTCCAGTATAACAGCCCCTTCCGGCCCAGCTGCGCCCACGGTGCTGTGGCGTGTGCCAAGCTGGCGCGTGGAATTGCTGATCTGCCAGACAGCAGAGAAATAATTTAGCAAACAAGGAACAAGACAGGCTGACCTATTTACATATCTAAATACGTCCCGGAAATCAAGGCGGGGTGGGAGGGTGTCACGGAGTCCCCGGGTGATGCTCTGGAGCTGCTCCCCACCAAGCCAGGCAGGACTCTGGGGAGCCTCCTCTCCCTCGGAGCAGACTGTCTGCAGGGCAAGAAGCTCCCACGGCTTCACCTCCTGGGTCTCTCCTTGGAGCATTCAGCATCCTCTGCCCCTCCGTGCGCTTCCCACAGCCAGTCCACCCAGGCGGGGTCCTGGGGGGGCCACGGGGTCCTGCACCCCCACTTCACAGTCAGACGTGACTCTCAGCCAGCCAGTAACACAGAGGTTTATTCGATGACAGGAACACGGGCTAAAACAGAGCTTGTAGGTACAGAGACCTGGACCCCTCGGCCGGGTCCATTCTGGGGCCCAGCGAGCCAGACCCCCCCATCTGCCCTCACTCCTTGTCCCCAGCCAGCCCCAAACTGAAACCCCCCCCAGCCCCTCCTCTCTGGGCTGTGTCTCTTTCTGGGGCCAGGAGGTCACCTGATCCCTTTGTTCTCCCCCACCATTAGCACCCCCTTGCAGGGGGGAAGGGCCTGGCCATTAGTTGCCACAGAGACAGAGGGTCGGCCAGAGCTGAGCCCCCCCCCCCCAGTATTCAGAGGTGAGGGAGAAAAGGGGGGTGCATACGGCCCCTGGCGTGCGGCGCTTGGGACCCTCAGGAGCTAGAATGGCAGCGAAACCTGCCACCTAATGGCCACTGAGTAAAGAACAAGAAGTGGCTGCAAGTCAGTGCCAGGAGAGGAACAGTGAGTCGTCCCCATAGAAATAGCCCCGGGCCCGGGCCGCCCGGGGGGGCAAGTGGGGCAATTTTCCTCAGGCCCCACAGGGGCCCCCACAAGAATACAGGATTCTATAGGATTGCAACGTTTTTTAATGGAAGGGGCCCCCGAAATTGCTTTGCCCTGGGCCCCCTGAATCCTCTGGGCAGCCCTGCCGGGCCCCACCCCAGAGGGGCCGGGTCCCAGTGCCAGATGAGGGGTCCCCGTGTGCCCAGCCCCCCACCGCCCCAGAGGGGCCAGGTCCCAGTGCCGGGCCAGGGGTCCCCGTGTGCCCAGCCCCCCACTGCCCCAGAGGGGCCACATCCCAGCACCGGGCGAGGGGTCCCCGTGTGCCCAGCCCCCCCCACCCCAGAAGGGCCGGGTCTCAGTGTCGGGCGAGGGGTCCCCGTGTGCCCAGCCCCCCCCACCCCAGAAGGGCCGGGTCCCAGTGCCGGGCGAGGGGTCCCCGTGTGCCCAGCCCCCCACTGCCCCAGAGGGGCCAGGTCCCAGTGCTGGGCCAGGGGTTCCCGTGTGCCCAGCCCCCCACTGCCCCAGAGGGGCCGCATCCCAGCACCGGGCGAGGGGTCCCCTGTGCCCAGCCCCCCCCACCCCAGAAGGGCCGGGTCTCCGTGTCGGGCGAGGGGTCCCTGTGTGCCCAGCCCCCCACGGCCCCAGAGGGGCCGGGTCCCAGTGCCGGGCCAGGGATCCCCGTGTGCCCAGCCCCCCCCCCACCCCAGAGGGGCTGGGTCCCAGTGCCGGGCGAGGGGTCCCCGTGTGCCCAGCACCCCCTACCCCAGAGGGGCCGGGTCCCAGTGCCGGGCCGGGGGTCCCTCTATGAACAGCCCCAGCCCCTCCCCACCCCAGAATGGCTACGTGCCAGCGCCAGGCAAGGGGTCCCCGTGTGCCCAGCCCCCGCATCCCACCCTAGAGGGGCCGGGTCCCAGCCCCGGGCCAGGGGTCGCTGTATGAAGAGCTGCCCCTCACCTCTCCTGTAGATGCCTCCTGTCCCCCTCCCCACAACAAGCTTGGCCCCCTCCATCCCTGCTGCTCTGCCCACTCCCCTCCCTCCCTGCTTCTCCCCACTTCCTCCCTTCCCCCATCCTCACCCCCCAGGCCCCTCCCTCCAGCCCCCCACTATCCTCACTGCCCCCCTCCCAATCCCCCCTCAGGAGCCTCCCTTCCTCCTTCCCTCCATCTATCTCCTGCATCTCCACACCCCCTCCCCACCCACCCCCCCTGCCCTCTCCATGGGCCCCCCCATCCCCTCTACTCTCCTCCTCTGCCCTGGCCCTCCCACACACCTCACAGCCCCCCCTCTCCTCCCCACCCTCCCCACAGCCCCCCCTCTCCACCACAATCGCCCCTTCCCCCTCCACTCCCCCCACAGCCTCTGCCTCCCCCCCACAGCTCCTTCCACCCCCCGCACAGTTCCCCTCTCCCCCACACTCCCCACAGCCCTCTCCTCCCCCCGCCCCCTGTTGCCTCTGGCAACAGGCCCCATTCCTCAGCTCCACAATCGCGTAGCCCAGGCAGGCGACCATGTTGACGCAGGCCGTGAAGGCCAAAGTGGCCAGTGCCATGTGTTTGTCGGCCCGGCCCGGGAGGGTGCACTCCAGGACCGAGGGGCAGGCTGGGCTCCCCGGGGCGCAGCGGAAGGAGGTCGCCAACATGGCCGGCATCTGCAGGGCCAGCACGGCCCACAGAAAGCTCATCTCTGTGGCCAGGAGCAGCCCCACACACAGGCCAAAGACCAGGTGGCGCCAGGGCTCACTCGCGGCCGCCTTGGATTGGTCAAGTGGCTTGGCGTTGTCGGCCATATTGGCTGTCTCGAGCGGCTTGACGTCGGTGGCCACGTTTGGTCCGGCGGCCACATTGGATGTTCCAGCAGGTGCCGACCCCTCCACGTCCCTGTCCACTACAACCACCTGGATGTTCCTGCTCCGTACGAGCTGCATCAGCCCGATGGTGAAGATGGTGGCCAGGAAGGCGAAGCCCCAGATGCCGAACATGGGGGCCGGGAAGTGCTGGTTGTAGCAGAGCGCATTGCAGAAGGTCTGGGGCCCGGCCTTCTCCGAGAGCCAGTCGCAGGCTAGGATGGACTGGTCCGAGTCCCAGGGCCCGCTGGCCAGGACCAGAGTCACCAGGCGCAGGCCAACCAGGAAGTACCAGGGCGTCAGGCCTTGGCAGCTGGTTTCCGCCGAGAGGCACCCGAAGGCCGGCTGGAAGAGCCGCGAGACGCCAGAAAAAATGGCGGCCATCTGCAGAGAGAGAGAGGCCAGAGCACCCTCCACTGCCTGCTCCCTCGCTCTTCCCCGTCCTCAGTCTCTCGTCTTCTTCCTTCCTATTCCCCTCTTTCACTCAGTCTTTCCTTTGGCACCCTTCTCATTCCTTTCTTTCTTTGCTTTTTCTCCTCCCCTTGGTTTCTTTTTGTTTTCTTTCCTGTTCCCTCATTCCACTCTTCCTTTCTCTCTCTTTTCTCATCCACTCACTCCTTCTTTGTCTGGTTTTCACATTCCCTCTCTTCCTTCTTTCTCATTCCCTGGTTCCCCTTTCTCTCCTTCCATTATTTTCTTTTTTTTTCATTCTCTCGTACTCTTTTCTTTCTTTCTTTCTTTCCCTTGTTTTCTTTTTCTCTCTTATTCCCTCGTTCTGTTGCTTTCTTTCCTTCCTTCTTTCTTCTTTTTCTTTCCATAATTCCCTCATTTTCTTTCATTCATTCTTTCTTTCTCTCTTCCTGATTCCCTCATTCTCTTGCATTCATTCTTTCTTTCTTCCCCTTACTACTACTTTCTTTCTTTCTTTCTTTCCCTTATTCGCCCAGTCTCATGTTTTCTTTCTTGCCCTTGTTCCCTCTTTCTTTATTTCTTTTTTATTCCCATTTTCCTTTCTCCATGTCCCACATTCACTTTCACTCTCCCTCTTCTCCTGCAGCTCTGACTCAATCCAGAACCGGACCAGCCGCATCTGGCCCCACCCAGGCAAGGAGTTCTCTCCTGACTTTTCCAGCTCCCCATCCCCGTGCCGTGATACACACACCTGGCACCCCAACCCTCTTACGCCAACCTGGGGGGCGCGACACTGTGACAGCAGCTCACAACGCCCCCTGCTGGATTTCCAGCCACCGCCCACCCTTGCAGCCCTGGGTCCCGGTACCTGTTCCACTCATTGAGTCTCTCTTGCTCTCCCTCTGTTCGTCCTCCGTCTCTTCTTTCCTTCCTTCCTTCTGGGAGAGTCACCACACGAGCCAGCTGCCTCCGCCCCCCACCCACCTTGCGCCCCAGTCCATGTTGTGAATTCAAAACACAATCCAATACAGGGAACCCTGCCAGCACTTCACAGCTTCCTCTGCGATGAGGAGGAACCCAGGAGTCCTGGCTCTCACCCCCTGCTCTCACCCGCTCCCTGCACCCCACTCCCCTCCCATCCCGCCCCCGCCCCCGCTCCCATTCCACAGGCGCTTGTATTTCCATTGAACTTTGAGCATATTGGGACAATCATAAATTTTATAAACCAGTTTTCATCATTTTAAAAAGAAAACTAAGCAGTTTGGAGAAATGTTTGAGCCACAAAAAATCAGCCCTATAGGACCCAATTCTGAAAGCAATTTGAAGTGGGAGGCTCAGTACGGGTGCTCTCCCCTAGTAGTCAGTGCTGACCTCACCAGCAAACGAGGGGTCCCCATATAAAAAGCCCCTCCCCCCCTCCCCAGAGGCGATCACATCTCAGCGCCGGGCGAGGGGTCCCCATATAAACAGGCCCCTCCCCCCCTCCCCAGAGGCGATCACATCTCAGTGCCGGGCGAGGGGTCCCCATATAAACAGGCCCCTCCACTCCTCCCCAGAGGCGATCACATCTCAGCGCCGGGCGAGGGGTTCCCATATAAACAGGCCCCTCGCCCCCTCCCCAGAGGCGATCACATCTCAGTGCCAGGCGAGGGGTCCCCATATAAACAGGCCCCTCCCCCCCTCCCCAGAGGCGATCACATCTCAGTGCCAGGCGAGGGGTTCCCATATAAACAGGCCCCTCGCCCCCTCCCCAGAGGCGATCACATCTCAGTGCCGGGCGAGGGGTCCCCATATAAACAGGCCCCTCCACTCCTCCCCAGAGGCGATCACATCTCAGTGCCGGGCGAGGGGTTCCCATATAAACAGGCCCCTCCACCCCTCCCCAGAGGCGATCACATCTCAGTGCCGGGCGAGGGGTTCCCATATAAACAGGCCCCTCCACCCCTCCCCAGAGGCGATCACATCTCAGTGCCAGGCGAGGGGTTCCCATATAAACAGGCCCCTCCACCCCTCCCCAGAGGCGATCACATCTCAGTGCCGGGCGAGGGGTTCCCATATAAACAGGCCCCTCGCCCCCTCCCCAGAGGCGATCACATCTCAGTGCCGGGCGAGGGGTTCCCATATAAACAGGCCCCTCCACCCCTCCCCAGAGGAGATCACATCTCAGCGCCGGGCCAGGGGTTCCCATATAAACAGGCCCCTCGCCCCCTCCCCAGAGGCGATCACATCTCAGCGCCGGGCGAGGGACCCCCGTATAACCAGACCCCATGCCCCACCCCAAAGACGGCTGCACTCTTGGCCATCTCTGACCATGCATGGTAGCAGAGGTGCATTGTGGAAGGGAAGGGGAATTTGTTCACCCCTCCCACAAGGTCAGTCCAGGTTCCCCTCTGTGTCGGTGCCACTCCCCTGTCACCGGGGGCGGCTCTAGCTTTTTTGCCGCCCCAAGCATGGCAGGCAGGCTGCCTTTGGCAGCGCGCCTGTGGGAGGTCCCCAGTCCCGCAGCTTCGGCGTACCTGCCGCCGAATTGCCGCCGAATCCGCGGGACCGGGGACCTCCCGCAGGCAAGCCGTGGAAGGCTGCCTGACTGCCACCCTCGCAGGGACCGGCAGGGCGCCCCCCGCAGCTTGCCACCCCAGGCACGCGCTTGGAGCGCTGGTGCCTGGAGCCGCCGCTGCATGTCACTGATGGTAGATAGATGGGGGTTTCTGCTTTGTGAGAGGGGTCTGCTCAATAGTAAATAATTCTACAGGTTCCCTCCTTTTCTTCCCCTCCTCTGCCACCTCGGGTGGCCATCTTGGATATGCCAATCACCTTGAGCTGGGCGGCCATCTTGGATACGCCAATCACCTTGAGCTGGGCGGCCATCTTGGATACGCCAATCACCTTGAGCTGGGCGGCCATCTTGGATACGCCAATCACCTTGAGCTGGGTGGCCATCATGGATACATCAACCATCTTGGGCTAGGCAGTTGTCATGGATACATCAGCCAGTTTGGGCTGGGCAGCCATCTTGAATCTTTCAACCAGTCCCTCTTTCCCCCACTCCCTACTCCCCTTCTTCCCACACTCATTCCCTCACCCCTATCTCCCCTGGCACTGGGCCGCCCTCCACAGCCTTATGATCCCATAGGCAAGACAGGAGGCTATATTGACACAGGCTGTGAAGGCCAGAGTCACCAGCGCCATCTTCTTGTCGGCTTGCCCCGACAGGGCACACTCGAGGGCTGGGGGGCAGGGGGGAGCTCCAGGAAGGCACCAGAAGTAGGCCCCTGACACCAAGGGTAACTGTAGAGCCAGCATAGCCCACAAGAAGCCCAGCTCAGTAGCCAGGAGCAGCACCACACATAAACCAAATGCTGGGGAGCGCCAGGCTGAGCTGGAAGCCATCTTAGCTCCTGTAGTGGCCATCTTGGATTGGCCAACCCGTTGGGACTCAGAGTCCATATTAATTATGTCAACCCAGTTGGCTCCAGTGGCCACATGGGGCTCTCCAGCCAGCGTGGTTTTGGCAGCCACGTTGGGTTTGGCAGCCATATTCGTTGCATCAGTTGGTCCTGCTAACTCCTCATCCCCTCTGGCCGCAGCCCGTCGGCCGAACTGGGCATGAATCAGCATCATGAGGCCCACGGGGAGCAGGGTGGCAAGGAAGGCGAAGCCCCAGGCCGAGGAGACGGGGGCTGGGAAGCGCTGGTTGTAGCACAGGGCAGCACAGAATGGCTGGACGTTCCCATTGACCGAGGTCCAGTTACAGGCCAGGTCTGGTTTCACCGAACCCCACGGCCCGTCAGCCACAAAGCGAGCAACGAGGCGGAGGCCCAGGAGGAAATACCAGGGGGCCAGGCTGTGGCATTGGGCATCCCTGCCCAGGCTGGCCAGGGCCGGCTGCAGGAGACGGGCCAGGACCGCAACAGCGGCAGCCATCTGCGGGTTGGGGGGAGGGAGGGTTAGAGATATATGGGGAGCAGGGCCCCTAAAGTTCACTCATTGCTGCTCCTCGCGTCCCTCCCTTCCGTCTCTCTCCCTTTCTCCCGTTCCCGCTATCCTGTCTTTCCTCCCTGCTTCCCCAGGCCTCTGCTCAGCCCCTCTGACGTCCCCACACCTCCCACCCCACCTCCTGCGCCCCAATTCCCATCCTGGGACTTCCTCCCACCCCACGTCAGGTCTGGGATCCGTCCCCTCCGCTGCGCCCAAGGGACCAGCCCCGACTTAGCCCCTCCTGGCTGGGGCCGGGGAGGGCGCTAAGACCGCTGGGCCCTCAGAAGGGGGATCCCCCCTGCCCTGACCCGCCAGAGCCTACCTGCTCCGGCGTCTTTCTCTCTCTTTCCCTGGGTCTCGACCCGCTACCCTGGCTTCTGATCAGGGAGAGTTCCTCCCTCCAGTCAGCTGCCTCCACCCCACGCCCTCCCCTTCCCTTTTTCGGTCACCCGAGGGGCTGTGACTTCTCTGAACCCCCAACTCCCAGAGCAGGACAGTAAAAAGGAAACATGAAGTGAAACCTCGTGCAGGGAACCAGCTCCCAAAATATCAGCTAACTCCCGTGCAGCTGCACCCAGCCCCCTGCACAGACACTAGAACCCACAAGTCCTGGCTCCCAGCCCCCCCTGCTCTAACCACCAGCCCCCCCTCCCAGAGCTGGGGAGAGAATCCAGGAGTCCTGGCTCCCAGCCCCCCCTGCTCTAACCACCAGCCCCCCCTCCCCTCCCCTCCCCTCCCAGAGCCGGGGAAAGAATCCAGGAGTCCTGGCTCCCAGCCCCCCCTGCTCTAACCACCAGCCACCCCTCCCCTCCCAGAGCCGGGGAGAGAACCCAGGCGTCCTGGCTCCCAGCCCCCCCTGCTCTAACCACCAGCCCCCCCCTCCCCTCCCAGAGCCAGGGAGAGAACCCAGGAGTCCTGCCTCCCAGCCCCCCCTGCTCTAACCACCAGCCCCCACTCGCCTCCCAGAGCAGGGGAGAGAACCCAGGAGTCCTGGCTCCCAGCCCCCCCTGCTCTAACCCACCAGCCCCCACTCCCCTCCCAGAGCTGGGGAGAGAACCCAAGAGTACAGGATGTGAAGCAGGATGGTGAGTGTCCCATAAAATCGATATCTAGGTGGGGCTGGGCTCAGGCCGGGCACCTCCCTCCTCACACAGTGTGTGTGTGTGTGTGTGTGTGTGTGTGTAGATCCAGAGAGAGGAGCTCAGCAGACAGACTCCAACCCCAGCCCCCCGCCTCTGAGCCCGGCTCCAGCCAGGTCCGAGATTCGATCTGGCCCCAGAGCGGGGCACTGACCGGCTCAAGGGGGGGGGGGAGTCCAGCTTTTCTGACTCAGTTTCCTTTTCAGAGACAGAGGAGGAGGGCAAAAGGGGGAGGGTAGCCGAGATCTAGGGTGCAGAGAAAGCCAGGACTCCTGGGTTCTCTCCCCAGCGCTGGGCGGGGAGTGGGGGGCTGGTGAGTTAGAGCAGGGGGGGCTGGGAGCCAGGACTCCTGGGTTCTCTCCCCAGCGCTGGGAGGGGAGTGGTGGCTGGTGAGTTAGAGCAGGGGGGGCTGGGAGCCAGGACTCCTGGGTTCTCTCCCCAGCGCTGGGAGGGGAGTGGGGGCTGGTGAGTTAGAGCAGGGGGTCTGGGAGCCAGGACTCCTGGGTTCTCTCCCTGGCTCTGGGAGGGGAGTGGGGGCTGGTGAGTTAGAGCAGGGGGGGCTGGGAGCCAGGACTCCTGGGTTCTCTCCCCAGCGCTGGGAGGGGAGTGGGGGCTGGTGGGTTAGAGCAGGGGGGGCTGGGAGCCAGGACTCCTGGGTTCTCTCCCCAGCGCTGGGAGGGGAGTGGGGGCTGGTGAGTTAGAGCGGGAGGGGGCTGGGAGCCAGGACTCCTGGGTTCTCTCCCCAGCGCTGGGAGGGGAGTGGGGGCTGGTGGGTTAGAGCAGGGGGGGCTGGGAGCCAGGACTCCTGGGTTCTCTCCCCAGCGCTGGGAGGGGAGTGGGGGCTGGTGGGTTAGAGCAGGGGGGGCTGGGAGCCAGGACTCCTGGGTTCTATCCCTGAGGGGAGTGGGGGCTGGTGGGTTAGAGCAGGGGGGGCTGGGAGCCAGGACTCCTGAGTTCTCTCCCCAGCGCTGGGAGGGGAGGGAGGTCTGGTGGGTTAGAGCCGGGGGGCTGGGAGCCAGGACTCCTGGGTTCTCTCCCCGGCTCTGGGAGGGGAGTGGGGGCTGGTGGGTTAGAACGGGGGGGGGCTGGGAGCCAGGACTCCTGGGTTCTATCCCTGAGGGGAGTGGGGGCTGGTGGGTTAGAGCAGGGGGGGGCTGGGAGCCAGGAGTCCTGGGTTCTCTCCCCAAGAGGAGTGGGGGCTGGTGGGTTAGAGCAGGGGGAGGGGCTGGGAGCCAGGACTCCTGGGTTCTCTCCCCAGCGCTGGGAGGGGAGTGGGGGCTGGTGAGTTACAGCAGTGGGGGCTGGGAGCCAGGACTCCTGGGTTCTCTCCCCGGCTCTTGGAGGGGAGTGGGGGTTGGGGGAACTGGGACGCAGGACACCAGGGTTCTAGCCTCGCCTGGGGAGGGGAGTGGGGTCTAGTGGGTAGAGTGGTGGTGGGGGGTTGGGAGGCAGGACTCCTGGGTTCTCTTCCAGCTCGGGGAGGGATAAAGCAGCATCATTTTCTGGGAACCACGTGCCATTTCCTCTTTCCAGCTTGAGGTTTCAGCTCCCACACTCCTTCCCCCACTCTGCCTTCCTACGCAGCCGGGAAAGGAGCCTCTGTTCTCCCCACAACTCCAGCCCCCCAAAGACCCTGGGGCCATGGAACACGTCCCCTTCCTCCTCCTCCTCCTCCTCCTCTTCCGACATGGCCTGTGTGGTAAGAAATTCCTCCTCCACCTCCCAGGGGGTCTCGGCCCTCCTTAACTCTGACCCTGCCGCTCACTCCTGACCCGCAGCCCCTGCCAGCCCAGCTCTGCCGGTGCCCCTCACTCCCGACCCGCAGCCCCTGCCAGCCCAGCTCTGCCGGTGCCCCTCACTCCCGACCCACAGCCCCTGCCAGCTCAGCCCTGGGCCCCCAGCTCTGCCGATGCCCCTCACTCCCGACCTGCAGCCCCTGCTTTTTCTCTCCTAGATGCAGTCTGTGGGGATGCAGAAGGTATCCAAGGGGGTGAGGTCGTGTACCCCAAGATCCGAACCAATGGCAGCGTCCTGGAGTATCACTGCCCCCCAAACAGCTACGCCCACCCCGTGAGCTGGAGGGTCTGTCAGTCCAGCGGGAAGTGGTCACCTCTGAGGAATGCCTTCGAGTCAGCCCAACGGCCCTCCTGCATCAGTGAGTAGAACCCAGGAGTCCTGGCTCCCAGCCCCCCCTCCTCTAACCCACCAGCCCCCACTCCCCTTCTCAGAGCTGGGAGAGAACCCAGGAGTCCTGGCTCCCAGCCTCCCCCTGCTCTGACCCACCAGCCCCCACTTCCCTCCCAGAGCCGAGGACAGAACCCAGGAGTCCTGGCTCCCAGCCTCCCCCTGCTCTGACCCACCAGCCCCCACTCCCCTCCCAGAGCCGAGGACAGAACCCAGGAGTCCTGGCTCCCAGCCTCTGACAGTTCCAACCCACTCGACCCCTCCCCGCTGAGAACCCAGGAGTCCTGCCCCTCCCCCTCTCCCCTGCAGACTACACCTGCACTGGCTACATCACCTTCGAGAACGGGTGGCACGAGCCCCGGCAGAGCAAGTACAGCGTCGGGGACACGATCACCTTCCACTGCCAGCCCGGGCACCAGCTCTTCGGCGCCGCACGCCGCACCTGCCTGGCCAACGGCGAGTGGAGCGGCCGCACGGCCGTGTGCGACCCCGAGGGTGAGTAGGGCTGGCAGCCCGGACAGCTGGGTTCTCTCCGGCCTCTGGGAGGGGAGTGGGGTCTAGTAGTTAGAGTGGGGGGCTGGGAGCCAGGACTCCTGGGTTCTCTCCGGGCTCTGGGAGGAGAGTGGGGGCTGGTGGGTCAGAGCCGGGGGGCTGGGAGCCAGGACTCCTGGGTTCTCTCCCTGGCTTTGGGAGGTGAGTGGGAGCTGGTGGTTAGAGCAGGAGAAGCTGAGAGCCCGGACACCTGGGCTCTCTTCGGGCTCTGGGCGGGGACTGCAGTCTGGTGGGTCAGAGTGGGGGGGGGCTGGGAGCCAGGACTCCTGGGTTCTCTCCCCGGCTCTGGGAGTGGAGTGGGGCTGGTGGTTAGAGTGGGGGTGGGGATCCAGGACGCCTGGGTTCTCTTCTGGCTCTGGGAGGGGAGTGGGGGCTGGTGGGTTAGAGCGAGGGGGGCTGGGAGCCTGGACGCCTGGGTTCTCTCCCCGGCTCTGGGAGGGGAGTGGGGTCTGGTGGGTTAGAGCAGGGGGGCTGGGAGCCAGGACTCCTGGGTTCTCTCCCCGGCTCTGGGAGGCGAGTGGGGGCTGGTGGGTTAGAGCAGGGGGGCTGGGAGCCAGGACTCCTGGGTTCTCTCCCCGGCTCTGGGAGGGGAGTGGGGGCTGGTGGGTTAGAGCGAGGGGGGCTGGGAGCCTGGACGCCTGGGTTCTCTCCCCGGCTCTGGGAGGGGAGTGGGGGCTGGTGGGTCAGAGCCGGGGGGCTGGGAGCCAGGACTCCTGGGTTCTCTCCCTGGCTTTGGGAGGTGAGTGGGGGCTGGTGGTTAGAGCAGGAGAAGCTGAGAGCCCGGACACCTGGGCTCTCTTCGGGCTCTGGGCGGGGACTGCAGTCTGGTGGGTCAGAGTGGGGGGGGGCTGGGAGCCAGGACTCCTGGGTTCTCTCCCCGGCTCTGGGAGTGGAGTGGGGCTGGTGGTTAGAGTGGGGGTGGGGATCCAGGACGCCTGGGTTCTCTTCTGGCTCTGGGAGGGGAGTGGGGGCTGGTGGGTTAGAGCGAGGGGGGCTGGGAGCCTGGACGCCTGGGTTCTCTCCCCGGCTCTGGGAGGGGAGTGGGGGCTGGTGGGTTAGAGCGAGGGGGGCTGGGAGCCTGGACGCCTGGGTTCTCTCCCCGGCTCTGGGAGTGGAGGGGGGCTGGTGGTTAGAGTGGGGGTGGGGATCCAGGAC